>NW_024070211.1:132103152-132567478 GCF_014754425.2 Oryx dammah
ATTTCTTGGGGGTGAGGAAGTGTTCTGGAACTAGACAGAGGTGGTGGTGGTCTGACGTTGTGAATGTACTGAGTGCTACTGAATTGTACATTTTAAAAATGTGCATAAAGGAAACAATCCACATTTATTTATTTGCTCATTTATTTATATGATGGAAGTGTTGGTGCACAGCACTACAGTGTGACACCTGTATACACTGGAGTCATCACCACCACAAGTCAAGTTACCATCCATCACCATACAGTTGGCCTTCACCCACTGTGCCCACACCAGCCCCCTTCTCTGGTAAGCACTAATCTCTTCTCTGTATCTTGAAGCTTTGTTTTTGCTTTATTTTGTTTGTTTTGTATTTTTGGATTCCAAGTCTGAGTTAAATAATACAGTGTTTGTTTTTCTCTGTCTGACTTTTTTCACTTGGCACAGGGCCTTCAAAGTCCATCCATGCTGTCCCAAATGGCAGGATTTCATTCTTTTTTATGGTTGAGAAATATTGTGTTATATAAATATATACCACATCTTTATCCTTTTATCCACTGATGGACACTTAGGTTGCTTCTATATCTTTGCTGCTGTAAATATTGCTATAATAAACACAGGGGTGCATGTATCTTTCCAAACTGGTGTTACCAGAAGTGAAATATCTGGATTCTATGGTACTTCTCTTATTTGTTTGAGCAATTTCTATACTGTTTTCTGTAGTGGCTGTACCAGTTCACATTCTGACCAACATGATATGAGGGTTCCCTTTTCTCCACATCCTGACCAACATTTGTTGTTTCTTGTATTTTCAAGAATAGGCATTCTAACCAGTGTGAGGTGACAGCTCATTATGGCTTTGACTTGCATCTCTCCAATAATTAGTGCTGGTGAGCATCCTTTCAGATGTTTGTTGGAAAATGCCTTCCTTGGAATAATATCTCTTCAGGTCCTTTGCCTGTTTTTTTTTGGCTTGCCGGATTTCAGTTCTCCCAGCAGGGATCGAACCCAGGCCCTCAGTAATGAAAGAACCGAGTCCTAAACACTGGACCACCAGGGAATTCCCTGGCGATGATTTCTTTTGATGTGCAGAAACTTTTCAGTTTGATGTGGTCCATTTGTTTATTTTTTCTTGTTTCCCTTGCCTTTGGCGTCAGATCCACAAAAACATCACTAAGACTTATACCAGTAAGGTTGTTATTGCCCATGTTTTCTTCTAGTTTTGTGGTTTCAGGTACTACATTCAAGTCTTTAGTCAATTTTCAGTTAATTTTTATGTTTTTATAATTTTTCTAGTTTCATTCTCTAGCATATGGCTTTCCAGTTTTCCCAAAACTATTACTGAAGAGATTACCCTTTCTCCATATGTGTTCTTGCCTAGTAAATTAATTGTCCATATATGTCTGGGTTTATTTCTGGGCACTCAATTCTGTTCCACTCAAACTGTACACTTAAATGGATTGCGTGATGACTTTTATATTTTGTTATGTGAATTCTACTACAATAAAAACTTCTGATTTCTGAGCCTTACCTGAAACCGCTGAAATCCAAGAAGTCCAGGCTGGGAATGAGGTCCAGGCCTTAGGATTCGAATCTTCCCAAGTGATTCCAATCTCCAGAGCTGAATTTGTTGGGAATCTAGAGTCCAGCTAAAGCACCTAGATTTATCAGGGTCAATGTTTTGAACAGCTCTGGGGCCAGATAACACAACAATTAAAAGACCAGTATTTGTAACAAATAAGGAGCTCCTACTAATAAAACACAAAAATCCAAATATATCCAAGTATGCAGGAGAAGAAATCTTTAAAAAATAAAAGAAGCAATGAACAGAGGTTTAGCTTTACTAGTAGTCAGGAAATAAAAATGAAAAACATTGACTGGCTACTTTTCATTTGTCAGGTTGGCAATAATTGAAGAAAACAAAACATCCAGTGCTTGCAAAGATGTGTTGAAAAGGGCACTCCTATGGGAAAGAATCGGAGAAGGCGATGGCACCCCACTCCAGTACTCTTGCCTGGAAAATCCCATGGATGGAGGAGCCTGGTAGGCTGCAGTTCGTGGGGTTGTGAAGAGTTGGACACGACTGAGCGACTTCACTTTCACTTTTCACTTTCATGCATTGGAGAAGGAAATAGCAACCCACTCCAGTGTTCTTGCCTGGAGAATCCCAGGGACAGTGGAGCCTGGTGGGCTGCAGTCTATGGGGTAGCACAGAGTTGGACACGACTGAAGTGACTTAGCAGCAGCAGTAGCAGCATGGGAAGGAATGGGGCTTTCCTGGTGGGTCAGTGGTAAAGAATCCGCCTGCCAATTCAGGAGATGTGGGTTTAATCCCTGAGTCGAGAGGATCCCCTGGAGAAGGAAATGGCAACCCACTCCAGTATTCTTGCCTGGGAAATCCCATGGACAGAGGAGCCTGGGGGGCTATAGTACATGGGGTTGCAAAGAATCGGACACGTCTTAGAGACTAAACAACCACCACCACAAAAAAGGTAAAGAATCTACCTGCCATACAGGAGAGGCAGACTCAATTCCTGGGTTGGAAAGATCCCTTTGAGGAGGAAACGGCAGCACACTCCAGTATTCTTGCTGGGGAAATCCCATGGACAGAGGAGCCTGGAAGGCTACAGTCCATGGAGTTGCAGAGCTGGACACGATTCAGTGACTGAACATGAGCACGAGCACAACTGCATTTTTGGAAAGTTAATATGACAATACCTATTTGAAATTCCATGTTGGAGATTCCACCCTACAGAAATATGTACTGAAGAATTGTTTATAGTGGCAACAAAAGATTAAGCAGAAATAACCTGCCTCTCCTTGGAGACAGAAGCACTGAAAAACCAGAATCTTATGCATCATGGGATCTTATGCAGCTATTAAAATAATTAGACATCCATCCATTCACCTGGGACAACCCCATGTTGTATGCATTTCTAAGTTTAAAAAAGGATCACATTTCAGAGTAAAAAATAAGCCTCTTGAATGTGGCCTCTCTCTCTCTCTGTCTTTTCTCCCTTTCCCTCCCACATTTTACAGTGTTCTTCAGTCATATTTGTGATTCCTGGACTGGGCCAGGCTCTGCCACACTTCTGGGTCTTGCCCATGCTATTTCAGGCTGCTTCCTTGCTAATTCCTACTTATGGTTCCTGTTAAGAAGTTGTCTCAAGCCATTATTCTTCAATTAAAAATAAGCAAATTTTAAAAAAGAAGGTGTCTCCCTTTCCAGGAAGCCCTCCCTGATCTCCCCTTCTTCCCACATGCCTCCTAATCCCCCAGGCTTCCCTCTGCTTTAACCTGACTATATTCTTGCTGCCCAAGAACCTTTGCCTTTTGGCCTGGGGCCTCCTACAGGGAGAAAGGTCATGCTTTGGTCACCCTTGAACACTTGGAGCCCAGCACCAGGCCGGGGATGAGGCAGCAGTGTTGGCAGTCCCATAGAAATAGAAATTGTGTTGAAGCAAGGTGGTGGTCAGAAACTTTCTTGTTTGTTTCCCCTATCTTAGTCTTAGGAAATGTCAATCTATTTAGAAGGAATGCACCTAATGCTATGGGGCTTCCCAGGTGGTGCTAGTGGTAAAGAACCTGCCTATCAATGCAAGAGATGTGAGAGATGTGGGTTCTATCCCTGGGTTGGGAAGATGCCCTGGAGGAGGGCATGGCAACCTACTCCAGTATTCTTGCCTGGAGAATCCCATGGACAGAGGAGCCAGGCGGTTTACAGTCCATTGGGTTGCAAAGAGTCAGACACAACTGAAGTGGCTTAGCACGCACACTCGCACTGAATGTTATGATCTCTGTTACCAAAATATTTTGGATAACCGTTATGCATTTTCCAGCTCTTTCCCCCGCTTCAGCTTTTTAAAGATGGTCAGAACGTGACTGATGGCTTGTCTTGGTTTGCCTGGGGCTTTCCTGACTCTGGCACTGAAAGCCTCTGTCTCAGGCCAACCACTGCTGTTGGCTGTGTACAGTCTGAGTGACCTGTGAGGGCCTCTTATCTTTCACCCTGGAGTCCAGTGTGCTGTGTGAAGTGTGGTGTCAGCTGGGAGGAGCTTTCTAGGGGAGAATGGTATTGGTATGTCCAGGTCTGGCCAGACTTCTGCCACTTTGAATGAGTGGTTTCAAATAACTTCTTAACTCCTTGTGTCTCAGTTTCCTAATGTACAACATGGGCATAACAATTCTAAATCAGGTTTAGAACTGTAATGAATGTGCAGTGGGGACCAGGTACTGTGGTTTTAATCCTCAACAATCTGAGAGCTTGGTGTTGATAAGACTTCCATTTGACAGATGAGAAGACTGAGGTTCAGTGAAGCTAAGTGATCAACCCAGGTTTACAGCCACACAGGCCATTACTCAGAAGCCCCAGTGGTGTCTGCTTCTACCTCTGCAGGCTGCAGATGCTTGCTGAGTGAGCTGCATGTGTGGTTGCTCTCTCTGGGACCAGGCCTCCTCAGGACAGTTGGGCCATCCTGCTAGGGAGTCCCCAGCAAGTTTTCTGGCTCAGGGCAGTGGGGATAGCCAGCAAAGCCAGCAATCCTGCTGGGCACTCTGCTACTCTGCCTGGAGCTTCATCAGAGTTGGGAGAAATCAAGGGATCCTGCAAGGTGATCTGGGCAAGATTCACTCACCCAATCATTCCTGAGTGCATTAATCCATGCAGGCATGACTTGTCTATCTTTACCACCTCCCAGGGAGGTCTGAGAATCCCACCAGTGAACATGTTGGTGCTCAGAGGGAGGAAGGAGCACTTCAGACTGCCTGGGGGCAGTCAGTGAAGGCTTCCTGGAAGAGGTTGCATTTGAACTCTGCTTGGAAAGACTGACTAGGTTGCTGGGTAAGACAGGCAGTATGTCAGCAGAAAGGCCAGAACATGCAAAGTCAGAGCCACTGGAGCCACGGTGTGCATGCAGGAGGACAGGGCAGTTTGGAGGGTGTGCTGGAGTTCAGGGAACTGTGGCAAAGGAGTGGTGGGGAAAAGGCCATGCTTGCTGTCTGGCCTGGAGAGTGGGTTGCGGTCGTCATGGAGGCCATGAGCAGTTCTTAGAGAGTTCTGAAGAGCAGGTGGCAGCCAGTTTTGTTGGCTAGGGAGGTGCAGTTAAGGATATTGAGGGACTGGAAAGGTCCAGATGTAGAGAGCAGAGCAGAGCAAGGATCCAATCTCTGCACTTTCCCTGGCCCTGCAACACTCCCCAGGTGGCCTTTATGCCACGGTGGGTCAGCCTAGGTCAGCCTGGTCCTTGGCATGCCTTGGATGCCACAGATAGATGATGGAATGATGCTGTTGGATAAATGACTCATTTACTGACCCAGCAAACCCAGTGGGGCTGGAAGGAAAGGAGAGCCCAAAAGGATGGGGAGGTTGTGGCGGGGGGAGGGGTAAGAGGAGTGAAAGGACTTGATTTAAATTTGGAAAGAAAGACATTACCCGCTACTTTCCCCAGAAGGAGCAAATGCCTCTCAGCAGCCCTAACAGCTCCTCATCCTGCTGTTTTGCACAATATACAATATCTTTGCATAACAGACAGAATAATCTCATTTTCTCACTGGCTGCAGAGCTTAGCTTTCAATCAATTATCCCCCAATACATAAAAAAACCCATCTCAGTGTCACATCTCCGCCTGCTGGGTGCTTCTTTTTCCCTGTCAAGGAATTTGCAAATCAATTGCTTTAACAATACTTTCCACAAATTACCTACAAATGCCTGTGATGTCACCCACAGTTAATGCGTTCCTGATAAATAATGCATCAGGAAGTGGTGAGGCATTATTTCCCCCCATCCTTGAGATGCAGTAAAGGAAAGAGCCTGTTCTAGTGTGCAGAGGTCTGACATCAGCCCTGGGGCTGGGGCGTGTGACTGGGTGCTGGGAGGCAGAGTGAGGGGCGGAGAAGCAGCCAGAGGCCAGCTGGCTGGCTCTGCTACCACAGTGTGGTCTGGCTTGGTCCGTGCAAGACTCTGCACCTCCCTGCACCTCCCTGCACCTTAGCTTCTGTGCAGGGCCCCAGGATGGTTAGTCACAGTCTTTATAGGCCTAATGAAGGTCCAGGTAGCCCCACCCAGGAGCTTGTTTGAGGAGGTGCTGCAGCCAAATGGGCAGGGAGCACGTTTTGGTTCCCAGCCCTTAAAAACCATGGAGAGAGATTGAATGGCAGAAGGCTCCCGAGCTGGCCAAGTTCAGTCTAAGCAAACCTGTGGGTCTCCATCCCTAAACTTACCATCCTGTGTGCAGGGCAGCTCTAGAGAGACCTCCGTGCTCCAGATGAGACTGGGGATCCTGAATGCAGGGTCTGGGAGTGCCCAGAGGAGCTGTGGCCTTGGGGGAGAGCTCTGTGTCCTGGGGGCTCAGGTAGCTTCTGAGCCAGCCTTGGTTAGGGGTGGGATGGCTAGAAGGTCTGGGCCTCTGGCTGGGATTTATGTGGTTCTGTTAGAGGAAACACTGGCTGAAACCTCCCGCCCTGGCCAGGCACCATAGCAACTCTTTGCATGGGTTATTTTAGGACAGGAAGTCTTGGCAAGGAAAGCGGAACAAACAAGCTACCACCAACCGGAAGAATTTGGGAAAGGTTAAAAAGAGACGCCACTTGTCCTACCAACCCCCCAGGATCCTCCTCTCTGGAATCCATTTTGGCTGACTGATGTGTGCACCACCAGGAATGACCCTAAGTCAGAATGATTGGCCAGAGAAAACCTGGAAACTAACCCATCACCATAAGACCCAAGACTGTGAGCCACGTGGTAGAGCAGTCCTTCGGTTTCCCTTGCTCTCCTACCCTCAGCCCAGGGGGCCCCTTCCCAACAAAGTCTCTTGCTTTGTCAGCACATGTGTCTCCTTGGACAATTCATTGTTGAGTGTTAGACAGGAGCCCACTCTCAGTCCCTGGAAGGGGCCCCCATTTCTGCAACAATTCTTTTACCATATGCTGTGTGCAGTGCGTGGGCACACACACATGTGAATGCATGTATTTATGTGTGTGCTTGCACATGCAATCACTCCATGAGTGAAAAAGGGTGGGTGGGCAGGGCACTCTGGACTGAGGCCTCCACAGTGGTGGCCATAGGACCCTGGAAAGGCCATTCTTTGGAGCTAGAGAACTGGCTTGTAGGAATAAAGCTATTTTTTCACCTGTTACTAGAACTAGTGTCTTCATAGCTATAAGTGTATTTTGCAATTTAAAATTGTAGTTCCTAGAGAATCAAAATACACTGTAGTACAGTTTACAACAATACCCACCAACCAAAGGTGTGCCAGCAGCCTGAGCTCTCGGGCATGTCAAGGAAAGTCCTGGTCCCATCACCCCCTTGTGTGACCCCCATGTGTGTAACTGGGGCTCCATCTCTGCTGTGCTTTATCAGAGCCTTGGAAAGAATGCACCCTGAGTCTCTTAAAGAATCCATTGCTACATGTCTAATTCACAACATGGGAGCAAACCCCATGGGAGAAAAGCCTGCATGTTAGCAGGGCTGCCAAGGCCCAGGGTACAAGGGCCTGACTGCCCAGGGAAGTTGGAGAGGCTTCTGGAAGGAGAGAACTTTGAGTTGAGTATGAAGGGTGAGGAGGGTGCATGGAAGCTCCTGAGGCCAGGAGAGGGACTGAGAGAGAGCTGGCATTTGGGGATGTGTCCCCTAAAGCAGGCTGACAAGCAGTGGGAGGTGGACAGGTTCTCTGTGACTAGCTGGGATCCATGTCTCCTGGAAAGTGACTTTCCTGGGAGCCTTATCTGTAACTCCAAGCAGTTTTTGGATGGGCCGAGAAAAGTAGCTGTGTGGGTGGGGAAGTATGGGAGGTGCTGGCTACTACTGCAAGCCCAGAAGGCTGGTGGCACATGGGGACAATCAGAGCCTGGCTTGACACACTTTATACCTAATAAAGGGATTGCCATTTCCTTCTCCAGGGTCTCTTTCTGACCCAGGGATTGAACCCAGATCTCCTGCATTGCAGGCAGAATCTTTACCATCTGAGCCACCAGGGCCTGCCTCTTCCTCCTTCCTAAACTTCCTAAACTCCCTCTGAAGGTAATGGTCAAGATGACTGAGGCGGTGGTGGGGGAGGGGGTTCAACATGAGCTCACAGGTAAAATCCCGGAGAGGTGCTGATGGCTCTCAGGTGGCTGGCAAGAAGAGGAAGAGCTGCCGAGCAGCCAGAAGGGAGATACACAGAGCGGCAACACTTTCCGCCCAGCAGGACTGCAGGAATGAGAACATTGGATCATACTACATCTTGGTTAAGGTGTAGGGAAGCGGGCCCCTCGTGTTCTGTTGGTGCAGAGTGGTCTTCGTCTGTATCATAGGATCTGGGGGGCCCACACCTGATCTCTCCCACATGGGTCCCCAGGGAACTTCGCCCCAGGGAAGTGGGTCAGTGACCTGTAGCAGCGTAGACTGAGAACCAGGGGTTGAGAGCAAAATAAGCACAGGAGTGAAATGTGTGATCCAGATCCATTAATGTAAAGCAAAATGCAGACAAAGTGCAGATTGCAGGATGCCTCCACATTCTAGGAAGTCTGTCCACATTTGGGAGAAGTTATCTTCCATGGGAAGAAGGAAGGAGCGTGGGGTTGGAGATAAAGAGGGAAAAATAAAGACAAAAATCAGAACAGTGTGTGAGTCTGAGTTCCCCAGGAAGGACTGAGTACCAGTGCTTTATTAGGGAGGATGGATGGGAGGAACGGATAGAGCTGGGGCAGAGGTAGCCCCCATGTGAGGCTGCAATTCCTGGTCTATGCCTGGATGAGGTGGGAGGAACCAGGGCCTCCAGGAGTGTGCAGGCAGGCTGCAAGCTGTGGAGTTGCAGGTTGGTTGTGTGTGAGCCCAGTCTCAAGGAGACGGAGGTGGAGGATCAAGAGGACGGAGGCCAAGAGGATCTGAGAAGGTTCCTGGAGGTGGCCATGTGGCCTGAGGGTGAAGGGGTGCCACTGGCTTTGGCTGGGAGAGGGGAGCCCAAGTCTCTCTGTCAGAGAATGTGTGAGTGTACACATCTTAGACTGAGACAGACCAAGTGAATTCTTGAGCAAATTACACAACTGCTTAACCTCTCTGGGATTTCTATGCTGATTGGATGGAGACAGTGAGTGGGCTGTTTCATGAGAGTTCTGTGAATCTAGGGGGTCCATTGTGGACACCTCATCACTAGGGGTGGACAGAGCTGCTCCATCCACCTGAACCAGGACCATCGCATTTTCCAGCACCCCTCCTGAGGAGTCTCTCTTGTATGGTAACACAGCCTTAAAATCCTGCAAGAAAGTGCCTCTCTCGAGAAGAAAACTCACCCTGAGCAGTCGCTCCTTCCTAACCGAGCTCACCGTGTATTTGTACTCATCTCCTCAGGTTTCTGTGTTTTGACACCTGATTACATCCAGCTTCACACTCAGAGCTCTCTCTGCACTATGCACTAATTATTTTGTGTGTCCTGAAATAGAGAAAACAAAATGCCACTTACTGTGTTAATTGGGATTTGTTTTACCCCCCGGAAACTTTTTCTGCATATAGGATTTATTCCATTTTTGCTCATCAACTCTGCCATCTACTCACCTGACATTTATCATGGGCTTACCATGCACCAGGCACACTGTGGGCACTTGGGTTGGAGAGGTGAGAGCCTGCTTCTGTCTCCAATCCCACAGACTGGGTGGGGGAGATTGATGGTGCACAGTACATGACGCCATGGGAGGGGCTGAGATGAAGAGCCCAGACGGCACCTGGAAGCCGGCTGCCCTCTGGTTATGAAGCATGAATGACATTTCTCAAGGCGTCAAGTAGGGGCCTATATGGTTGTGTGTCCTGATAAATCGCCCATATTCAGAGTGAAGGGTCCCTGGGATAGCCATTCTTTTTATATTCTTTTTCCATATAGGTCATTACAGAATATTGAGTAGAGTTCCTTGTGCTATACAGTAGGCTGTTATCTATTTCATCTATCTATTTTAAATATGTTTTATATTTTATTTATACATTAAGTGAAAGTGAAGTCACTCAGTCGTGTCTGATTCTTTGTGACCCCACAGACAGTAGCTTACCAGGCTCCTCCATCCATGGGATTTTCCAGGCAAGAGTGTTAGAGTGGGTTGAACTCCACTCCATTTCCTTCTCCAGAGGATCTTCCTGACTCAGGGATTGAACCCAGGTCTCCTGCATTGTAGGCAGACACTTAACCATCTGAGCCACCAGGGAAGTCCATGTATACACATATGTATATATATATACATGACCCTATCTATACATTAGGTAGGTCTTTATTTTATATATAGATGTAAGTAAATGTCATTCCCAGTCTCCCAATTTATCCCTCTCCCCACCTCTTTCCACTTTGGTAACCATAAGTTTGTTTCCTACATCTGTGACTCTATTTCTACTTTGTAAATACGTTCATTTGTGACATATTTTAGATTCCACATATGAGTGATATCGTATAGTATTTGTCTTTCTATGTCGACATTTCACTCAGTATGACAATCTGTAGGTCCACCCATATAGCTGCAAGTGGCATTATTTTGTTCTTTTTTATGGCTGAGTAATATTTCATTGAGTATACACACACACACACACACACACACACACACACATACCACACCTTCTTTATCCAGGAATTTACTTATTTTATAGAACAGGACAGATTTTAATGTGTTCATGTGGTCTACTCAATATAAGGCATAAAGTTTTCAAGCAGCAATGACAAGAACTATTGCTAGGGGTTTGGAGAATTAATGCTATTTCCCAGGGAGCATCATGGCCCTTGGCAAATAAGTGTCCACTTTAGAAAGTGGCCCCTCCTGCCCAGGATGTAAAGGTAGGTTTGGTGGGAGAGGGTGGGGGCAGAGACTGAGCATCCAGTGCGGCCCCTCCTGAGTGAGTGAGTAGACTGGCGCTGGGACAGGTCTTGGACCGCGTGGAGTAGGGGGGAGGTCTGCACAGGTGTTCCTTCTCCCTGGACAGCACTGCAAGACTTCCTTAGCATGTTTTCTAATCTAGAAAGAAGGTCATGTGCAGGTAGCCCACATTCTTCTGTAAATATTCTGTTTGCTCTTCATGGCTGCTGCCATTAATATAGGTCAACTGTTCATAGATCAGCTGGTAATGTGTCTCCAAGCAATGTAATCTAACTCCCTGGTTAATCTAATCTTGAGTTTAAAAGCCCTCTGGACAGATATCTTATCACCTAGAGTCAAGGTTATGGATCCCAGTGTGGGTAGAGTGGGCTTTGAAGTTGAGGGTACTTGGACAGGCCAGTGCCCCTCTCTGCGTGACTGCTCACGCATGAAATAGGGGGCTTGTGTGGATTCAATGAGCCTTATGGGCCTCATAGGTTTGAAACACCTCACTTCCGGGAGTTCCTCTAGAGTGCTGGGGAATCACATCTCCCTAGGGATAGCTGGATACTTGGAAGACTCTTAGCAGACCCAAGACACCTGCTGGCTCCCTGGTGGAGGCCTGTGTGAAGAGCACACAAACCTCCTTTCCTGGTGGGGCTCTGGTCTTCAGCAGACAACAGATGATGTGGGCGCTTCAGTGTGCTCCATAGGGTATGTGTGTTTTGTGGGCGTGTAGAGTGACTGACTCAACTCAAGTGTTCAGACTCCAAACCCAGTGTTCTTCTTGTGGCAGCCCAGGGCCTATCCCAGGGAGAAACGAAACCGAGCGGGACCCTGTGGAGCTCCTGGGCCAAAAAAACCTTTCTGTGTTCCCCATTTCTTGTGTGTAGGAAATAGGGTTCATTCAGCCCCCATGGCCTTCCCTAAATTCCTGAATTCGGTAGAATTCAAACAGTTGCTAACCAGGGAAGGGAGGGGATGCAGAGACAAGGGAGGAGCAACCAAGAAACAATAGTGCAGCCTTGGGGCACAGTCCTGGTTTCCCCTCAAAGGGCACACATGACAATATATTTGAGCTGCTTTTCAGGTACATAAACTCCCACCAGGTAGGAGAAATGAACTATATGCTGTCCACCAGCAGTAGACCCCAGACTGGTTGAAACCAGAAGGTTGATGATGCTGACTCCCACTTATCTCATCACCAACCAATCAGAAGAATGTCCCTGAGCTTATCATGCCTTCCTCTTTGAACCATTACAAAACTCACTACCCACTCCAGGCTGGGACACAGTTTTGAGGGTGTTAGCCTTCTGTGACCCCCGTTGCTTGGCAAAGCAATAAAGTTATTATTTTCTACTTCACCCCAAACTCTGTCTCAGAGATTTATTTGGTGCCAGTGTACAGAGACTGAGTTTCAGCACAAAAGGGAGGTTCCTGTATAAGTCAGCATTAATGAGACAAACATCTAATTACCCACTCATAAGTGAGTTGATAAGCCTCACAGGGTCAGTGCAGGGAGGTACTGGATTTGCTTGAGACCTGTCTCTCGCTGTGCTTGCTATGATTCCAGTAGGATTAGGGAGAGTAATTTTCTGTGCCTCCAGGTGTGAGGTCTGGCTCGCAGGTGGTAGAGATAAGACTCCCCTGGAAGGGTTCTGTAATGGCTGGTGTAGATGATGGTGCTGCTTGTGCTGCTAAGTTGCTTCAGTTGTGTCCGACTCTGGGTGACCCCATAGACGGCAGCCCACCAGGCTCCGCCGTCCCTGGGATTCTCCAGGCAAGAACGCTAGAGTGGGTTGCCATTGCCTTCTCCAATGTATGAAAGTGAAAAGTGACAGTGAAGTCGCTCAGTCATGTCTGACTCTTCATGACCTCATGGACTGCAGCCTACCAGGCTCCTCTCCCCATGGGATTTTCCAGGCAAGAGTGAAGTGGGTTGGTTGCCATTGCCTTCTCCGGTAGATGATGGTAGATTAAGCCAATTACAGTGGTTAAATCTTTGCCTTTTCAGACCTGCTTGCAAAGTTGAATTGCTTGTTGTCACATCAGGTCGTCATATGGCTCAATAGTGGGGCTGGAAGGTGGGTGTAACCTCCACTAGAGGCTTCTTCTCTCTCCCTCTGGGAGCCCTGCCCCCATTCTTTGGCCTCCTCAGTAAATGTAGCAGTTGCTAAAAACACTTTGGCATTTAGGTGTTGGAGATTGGGTAGATGCTAAGGAATATTTTTGAGCACCTCTGGTAACTTCATATAATACCATTACATCTTACCCCTGTGAACTAAGCCTTGGTATCATCATTTCACATAGGAAGACCATCAGTTTTCCTTGTTACAGAGTAAACCTACTAAAAACGTAGTGGCTTAAATAAACACACACACACACTCTTGCCATCTGTTTAGCCTGCAGTTCTGCTCTGTGGTTCTTGAAGTCTGGGCTGGGATGGACTAATTTTTGTGGGGCTTGCATGCAGCTGGTGGGTTGAGTGGGTCTTCTTGGTCCTGAGTGATCTTGTTCTGGTCTGGAAGTCTACTGGCTATTGGCTGGGGTGATGGGAGTGACTGTATCTCTCATGTTCCAACAGGCTAGCCTGGGCATGTGCCTGTGTCAGTGGAGGGTTCTGAGAGCAGCAAGGATGGAAGGCGAAATGCTTCTTTTAGCTTTTTTAGCTTCAGTACAGCACAATTGGAAGGACTGATGCTAAAGCTGAAACTCCAGTACTTAGGCCACCTCATGCGAAGAGTTGACTCATTGGAAAAGACTCTGATGCTGGGAGGGATTGGGGGCAGGAGGAGAAGGGGACGACAGAGGATGAGATGGCTGGATGGCATTACCGACTCGATGCACATGAGTTTGAGTGAACTCCGGGAGTTGGTGATGGACAGGGAGGCCTGGCGTGCTGCAATTCATGGGGTCACAAAGAGTTGGACATGACTGAGCGACTGAACTGACTGAACTGAACAGCACATTTTCAATTCTGCCGCTTCCAGTTGGTTAGAGCAAACCACAAGCCCAGCCCAGAATGATGGGAGGAGCTACAAAGGATTGCAGCCATTTTTGGACTCTGCCAAGAAGTTAAGTTTCCTGGGCTTTAAGCAGCTTGAAATCAAAAGACACTTACTCCTTGGAAGAAAAGTTATGACCAACCTAGATAGCATATTCAAAAGCAGAGACATTACTTTGCCGACTAAAGTCCGTCTAGTCAAGGCTATGGTTTTTCCAGTGGTCATGTATGGATGTGAGAGTTGGACTGTGAAGAAGGCTGAGCGCCGAAGAATTGATGCTTTTGAACTGTGGTGTTGGAGAAGACTCTTGAGAGTCCCTTGGACGACTGAGCGACTGAACTGAACTGAACTGAAGCAGCTTGCCCAGGGCGTGCAGACTATGCCTTTCCTATACTCTATGTGGTGTGTATCCCTGACAGGGAACCTCCACTCTTAAAGAGAGATCAATGCTCAATTCAGATAAAGGCCGAGAGGAGCTACCCCACGTCCGAGGTCAGGGGCAGCGGCCTAGAGTGCCAGGCTGCGACGGCGCAGGAACGGCCGAGAGGAGCTACCCTGCGTCTGAGGTCAGGGGCGGCGGCTGAGAGGAGCTACCCCATATCTGAGGTCAGTGGTGGCCGAGAGGAGACACTCCGAGTCCGAGGACAGGGGCAGCGGTCGAGAGGATCTACCCCGCGTCTGAGGCCAGTGGCGACGGGAGGAGACACCCCGCGTCCGAGATCAGGGGTGGCCAGGAGAAGCCACCTCGCGCCCGAGGCCAGGAGCGGTGACCTTGAGGAGCCACCCCGAGCCCCAGGCCAGGGCCGGCGGCCGGGAGGAGCAACCTGAGGAGTGGTGGCTGCAGCAGGCACAGGAGGGCCTAGAGGAGCTATCCCACATTGAAGGTCAGGAACGGTGGCGGTAAGGAGATACCCCTCATCTAAGGTAAGGAACAGTGGCTATGCGTTGCTGGAGCAGCCCTGAAGAGACACCCCACGCCAAGGTAAGAGAAACCCAAGTAAGATGGTAAGTGTTGCAAGAGGGCATCAGAGGGCAGACACACTGAAACCATACTCACAGAAAACTAGTCAATCTTATCACACTAGGACCACAGCCTTGTCTAACTCAATGAAACCAAGCCATGTCTATGGGGCAACCCAAGACAGGCAGGTCATGGTGGAGAGGGCTGACAGAATGTGGTCCACTGGAGAAGGGAATGGCAAGCCACTTCAGTATTCTTGCCTTGAGAACCCCATGAACAGTATGAAAAGGCAAAATGATAGGATACTGAAAGAGGAACTCCCCAGGTCAGTAGGTGCCCAATATGCTACTGGAGATCAGTGGAGAAATAACTCCAGAAAGAATGAAGGGATGGAGCCAAAGCAAAAACAATACCCAGTTGTGGATGTGACTGGTGATAGAAGCAAGGTCCAATGCTGTAAAGAGCAATATTGCATAGGAACCTGGAATGTCAGGTCCATGAATCAAGGCAAATTGGAAGTGGTCAAACAAGAGATAGCAAGGGTGAACATCAACATTCTAGGAATCAGCGAACTAAAATGGACTGAAATGGGTGAATTTAACTCAGATGACCATTATATCTACTACTGTGGGCAGGAATCCCTCAGAAGAAATGGAGTAGCCATCATGGTCAACAAAAGAGTCCGAAATGCAGTACTTGGATGCAATCTCAAAAACGACAGAATGATCTCTGTTGGTCTCCAAGGCAAACCATTCAATATCACAGTCATCCAAGTCTATGCCCCAACCAGTAACGCTGAAGAAACTGAAGTTGAACGGTTTTATGAAGACCTACAAGATCTTTTAGAACTAACACCCAAAAAAGATGTCCTTTTCATTATAGGGGACTGGAATGCAAAACTAGGAAGTCAAGAAACACCTGGAGTAACAGGCAAATTTGGCCTTGGGATGCGGAATGAAGCAGGGCAAAGACTAATAGAGTTTTGCCAAGAAAATGCACTGGTCATAGCAAACACTCTCTTCCAACAACACAAGAGAAGACTCTACACATGGACATCACCAGATGGTCAATACCAAAATCAGATTGATTATATTCTTTGCAGCCAAAGATGGAGAAGCTCTATACAGTCAACAAAAACAAGACCAGGAGCTGACTGTGGCTCACATCATGAACTCCTTATTGCCAAATTCAGACTTAAATTGAAGAAAGTAGGGAAAACCACTAGACCATTCAGGTATGACCTAAATCAAATCCCTTATGATTATGCAGTGGAAGTGAGAAATAGATTTAAGGGTTTAGATCTGATAGATTGAGTGCCTGATGAACTATGGAATGAGGTTCATGACATTGTACAGGAGACAGAGATCAAGACCATCCCCATGGAAAAGAAAGGCAAAAAAGCAAAATGGCTGTCTGGGGAGGCCTTACAAATAGCTGTGAAAAGAAGAGAAGCAAAAAGCAAAGGAGAAAAGGAAAGATAGAAGCATCTGAATGCAGAATTCCAAAGAATAGCAAGAAGAGATAAGAAAGACTTCTTCAGCGATCAATGCAAAGAAATAGAGGAAAACAACAGAATGGAAAAGACTAGAGATCTCTTCAAGAAAATTAGAGATACCAAGGGAACATTTCATGCAAAGATGGGCTCAATAAAGGACAGAAATGGTCTAGACCTAACAGAAGCAGAAGATATTAAGAAGAGGTGGCAAGAATACACGGAAAAACTGTGCAAAAAAGATCTTCACGGCCCAGATAATCATGATGATGTGATCACTAATCTAGAGCCAGACGTCTTGAATGTGAAGTCAAGTGGGCCTTAGAAAGCATCACTACGAACAAAGCTAGAGGAGGTGATGGAATTCCAGTTGAGCTGTTTCAAATCCTGAAAGATGATGCTGTGAAAGTGCTGCACTCAATATGCCAGCAAATTTGGAAAACTCAGCAGTGGCCACAGGACTGGAAAAGGTCAGTTTTCATTCCAATCCCAAAGAAAGGCAATGCCAAAGAATGCTCAAACTACCACACAATTGCACTCATCTCACATGCTAGTAAAGTAATGCTCAAAATTCTCCAAGCCAGACTTCAGCAATACATGAACCGTGAACTCCCTGATGTTCAAGTTGGTTTTAGAAAAGGCAGTGGAACCAGAGATCAAATTGCCAACATCCGCTGGATCATCAAAAAAGCAAGGGAGTTCCAGAAAAACATCTATTTCTGCTTTATTGACTATGCCAAAGCCTTTGACTGTGTGGATCACAATAAACTGTGGAAAATTCTTCAAGGGATGGGAATACCAGACCACCTAACCTGCCTCTTGAGGCATCTGTATGCAGGTCAGGAAGCAACAGTTAGAACTGGACATGGAACAACAGACTGGTTCCCAATAGGAAAAGGAGTACGTCAAGGCTGTATATTGTCACCCTGCTTATTTAACTTCTATGCAGAGTACATCATGAGAAATGCTGGACTGGAAGAAACACAAGCTGGAATCAAGATTGCCAGGAGGAATATCAATAACCTCAGGTATGCAGATGACACCACCCTTATGGCAGAAAGTGAAGAGGAGCTAAAAAGCCTCTTGATGAAAGTGAAAGAGGAGAGTGAAAAAGTTGGCTTAAAGCTCAACCTTCAGAAAACTAAGATCATGGCATCTGGTCCCATCACTTCATAGGAAATAGATGGGGAAACAGTGGAAACAGTGGCAGACTTTATTTTTTTGGGTTCCAAAATCCCTGTAGATGGTGACTGCAGCCATGAAATTAAAAGACACTTACTCCTTGGAAGAAAAGTTATGAGCAACCTAGATAGCATATTCAAAAGCAGAGACATTACTTTGCTGACTAAGGTCCGTCTAGTCAAGGCTATAGTTTTTCCTGTAGTCATGTATGGATGTGAGAGTTGGACTGTGAAGAAGGTTGAGCACTGAAGAATTGATGCTTTTGAACTGTGGTGTTGGAGAAGACTGTTGAGGGTCCCTTGGACTACAAGAAGATCCAACCATTCCATTCTGAAGGAGATCAGCCCTGGGATTTCTTTGGAGGGAATGTTGCTAAAGCTGAAGCTGCAGTACTTCGGACACCTCATGTGAAGAGTTGACTCATTGGAAAAGACTTTGATGCTGGGAGGGATTGGGGGCAGGAGGAGAAGGGGACGACCGAGGATGAGATGGCTGGATGGCATCATGGACTCAATGGACGTGAGTCTGAGTGAACTCCAGGAGATGGTGATGGACAGGGAGGCCTGGCGTTCTGTGATTCATGGGCTCGCAAAGAGTCGGACACGACTGAACGACTGAACTGAACTGAGTGTGCCCTTTTGGGCAGCAGTGGCTGACTGTTAGTGGGTGGGAGTCTGGAGCTGGATGATGAGTTTTTTACAATTGCTGAGTATGGAACGTATTCATAGTTGTATGTCTGCTGAGTCCTCCATGGCTGTGATTCTCACACTCTTGTGGCCCCCCACGAAAGGGCGTCTATACCTGCCTCTGTGCCCAGTGAACCAGCCCCCACTCTGCTTCCTCCATGGCTCTGGTTTTATCCCTCCATCCTCATTTTGTTGTGTGAGGTGTGTATGTATGTTTGTGTGTCTTCCATCAGAAGCTATGCATTATCTTTTTGGATGTAATAGGGCTTAGATGAATTCATGTCAAATAGATTTCTGCTTGTAATGCTCACAGTGGTATTTACTTTCATATTTCTAAATAATATGCTGATCCTGTTATTTTTATTATAAAATTTAATTAATTTATTTTAATTGGAGACTATTACTTTACAAAATTGTAGTTGTTTTTGCCATACATTGACATGAATCAGCCATGGGTGTACATGTGTCCCCCATCCCAAACCCCCTCCCACCTCCGTCTCCATTCCATCCCTCTGGGTTGTCCCAGTGCTCCAGCTTTGCGTGCTCTGTTTTATTCATCGAACTTGGACTGGTGATCTATTTCACACATGGTAATATACATGTTTCAATGCTATTCTCCCAAATCATCCCACCCTTGCCTTCTCCCACAGAGTCCAAAAGTATGTTCTTCATGTCTATGTCTGTTTTTGCTGTTTCGTCATTGTTACCATCTTTCTAAATTCTGTATATATGTGTTAATATACTGTATTGGTGTTTTTCTTTCTGACTTACTTCACTTTGTATATTGGGCCCCAGTTTTATCTACCTCATTAGAACTGATTCAAATGCATTCTTTTTAATAGCTGAGTAATACTCCATTGTATATATGTACCACAACTTTCTTATCCATTTGTCTGCTGATGGACATCTAGGTTGCTTCCTGTTCTGGCTATTGTAAACAATGCTGTGATGAACACTGGGGTACACGTGTCTCTTTCACTTCTGGTTTCCTCAGTGTGTATGCCCAGGAGTGGGATTGCTGGGTTGTATGGCAGTTCTATTTCCAGTTTTTTAAGGAATCTCCACACTGTTCTCCATAGTGGCTATTCTAGTTTGCATTCCCACCAACAGTGTAAGAGGGTTCCCTTTTCTCCACACCCTCCCCAGCATTTACTGTTTGTAGACTTTTTGATAGCAGTGATGATCAGTGTGTGATGGTTCCTCCTTGTGGTTTTGATTTGCATTTCTCTGATAATGAGTGATGTTGAGCATCTTTTCATGTGTTTGTTAGCCATCTGTATGTCTTCAGAGAACTCTTTAGTTCTTTGGCCCACTTTTTGATTGGGTCGTTTATTTTTCTGGAATTGAGCTGTGGGAGCTGCTTGTATATTTTTGAGATTAATTCTCTGTCAGTTGCTTCGTTTGCTATTATTTTCTCCCATTCTGAAGGCTGTCTTTTCACCTTGCTTATAGTTTCCTTCATTGTGCAAAAGCTTTTAAGTTTAATTAGGTCCCACTTGTTAATTTTTGCTTTCATTTCCATTACTATGGGAGGTGGGTCATAGAGGATCTTGCTGTGATTTATGTCAGAGTGTTTTGCCTATGTTTTCCTCTAGTTTTATAGTTTCTGGTCTTATGTTTAGATCTTTAATCCATTTTGAGTTTATTTTTGTGTATAGTGTTAGAAAGTGTTCTAGTTTCATTCTTTTACAAGTGGTTGACCAGTTTCCCCAGCACCACTTGTTAAAGAGATTGTCTTTTTTCCATTGTATATTCTTGCCTCCTTTGTCAAAGATAAGGTGTCCATAGGTGTGTGGATTCATCTTTGGGCTTTCTATTTTGTTCCATTGATCCACATTTCTGTCTTTGTGCCAGTACCATACTGTCTTGGTGACTGTAGCTTTGTAGTGTAGTTTGAAGTCAGGCAGGTTGATTCCTCCAGTTCCATTCTTCTTTGTCAAGTTTGCTTTCGCTATTTGAGGTTTTTTTGTAATTCCATACAAAATTGTGAAATTATTTGTTCTAGTTCTGTGAAAAATACCATTGGTAGCTTGATAGGGAGAAGGAAATGGGAATCCACTCCAGTATTCTTGACTAGAGAATCCTGTGGACAGAGGGGTCTGGTGGGCTGCTGTCCATAGGGTCGCACAGAATCAGACACTACTGAAGCGACTTAGCATGCATGCATGAATTGGAGAGGGAAATGGGAATCCACTCCAGTATTCTTGCCTGGAGAATCCCATGGACAGAAGAACCTGGTGGGCTGCCATCTGTGGGGCTGCACAGAATGAGGCACGACTGAAGCGACTTAGCAGCAGCAGCAGCTTGATAGGGAGTGCATTGAATCTGTAGATTGCTTTGGGTAATATACTCGTTTTCACTGTATTGATTATTCCAATCCATGAACATGGTATATTTCTCCATCTATTTGTGTCATCTTTGATTTTTCATCAATGTTTTATAGTTTTCTAGGTAGATTTTAGGTAGTTTTAAGGTAGATTTTATAGATTTCTAGGTAGTTTTTAGGTAGATTTTCCCCTAAGTATTTTATTCTTTTCATCACAATGGTGAATGGGATTGTTTCCTTAATTTCTCTTTCTGTTTTCTCATTGTTAGTGTATAGGAATGCAAGGGATTTCTGTGTGTTAATTTTATATCCTGCAAATTTAGTGTATTCATTGACTAGCTCTAGTAGTTTCTGGTGGTGTCTTTTGGGTTTTCTATGTAGAGGACCATGTCATCTGCAGTGAGAGTTTTACTTCTTTTCCAACCTGGATTCCTTTTATTTCTTCTTCTTCTCTGATTGCTGTGGCTAAAACTTCCAAAACTATGTTGAATAGTAATGGTGAGAGTGGGCACCCTTGTCTTGTTCCTGACTTTAGGGGAAATGCTTTCAGTCTTTCATCATTGAGGATAATGTTTGCTGGGAGTTTCTCATATATGGCTTTTATTATGTTGAGGTATGTTCCTTATATGCCTGCTTTCTGGAGAGTTTTTTTTTTTTAATCATAAATGGGTGTTGAATTTTGTCAAAGGCTTTCTTTGTATCTACTGAGATAATCATATGGTTTTTATCTTTCAATTTGTTAATGTGGTGTATCACATTGATTGGTTTGCAAATATTAAAGAATCCTTGAATCCCTGGGATAAAGCCCACTTGGTCATGATGTATGATCTTTTTAATATGTTGTAGGATTCTGTTTGCTAGAATTTTGTTGAGGATTTTTTCATCTATGTTTATCAGTAATATTGACCTGTAGTTTTCTTTTTTTGTGGTATCATTTTCTGGTTTTGGTATTAGGGTGGTGGTAGCCTCATAGAATGAGTTTGGAAGTTTACCTTCCTCTGAAATTTTCTGGAAGACTTTGAGTAGAATAAGTGTTTAGCTTTTCTCTAACTCTTTGATAGAATTCACATGTGAAGCTATCTGGTCCTGGGCTTTTGTTTCTTGGAAGATTTTTGATTACAGTTTTGATTTCTGTGCTTGTGATGGGTCAGTTAAGACGTTGTTTCCTCTTGGTTCAGTTTTGGAAGGTTATACTTTTCTACGAATTCATCCATTTTATTTGCATATAGTTGCTGATCATAGTCTCTTATGATCCTTTGTATTTTTGTGTTGTCTGTTGTGATTTCTCCATTTTAATTACTAATTTTGTTGATTTGATTCTTCTCCCTTTTTTTTTTTTCTTGATGAGTCTGGCTAATGGTTTGTCTATTTTATTTATCTTCTCAAAGAACCAGCTTTTAGTTTTGTTGATTTTTGCTGCAGTCTCCTTTGTTTCTTTTTCCATTTATTTCTGTGTTAATTTTTATGATTTCTTTCCTTCTACTAACCCTGGGGTTCTTAATTTCTTTTTTTTCTAGTTAGGTTATTTATTTGACTTTTCTCTTGTTTCTTGAGGTAAGCTTGTATTGTTATGAACCTTCCCCTTAGCACTGAATCCCATAGGTTTTGGGTTGCTGTGTTTTAATTTTCATTTGTTTCTATGCATATTTTGATTTCTTCTGTGATTTGTTTGCTATTCAGAAGCATGTTGTTTAGCCTCCATATGTTTGTATTTTTAATAGTTTATTTTTCCTGTAGTTGGCACCTAATCTTACTGCATTGTGATCAGAAAAGATGCTTGAAATGATTTAAATTTTTTAAAAAATTTACAAAGTCTAGATTTATGACCCAGTAGGTGATCTATCCTGGATAATGTTCAGTATGCACTTGAGAAAAAGGTGAAATTCATTTTTTGGGGGTGAAATGTCCTACAGATATCAATTAGCCCATTGATAACTGGCCCATTGTATCATTTAACGTTTGTGTTTCCTTGCTAATTTTCTGTTTGGTTGATCTATTCATAGGTGTGAGTGTGGTATTAAAGTCTCTCACTGTTATTGTGTTACTGTTAATTTCCTCTTTCATACTTGTTAGCATTTGCCTTATGTATTGAGGTGCTCCTATGTTGGGTGCATAGATATTTACAATTGTTATATCTTCTTGGTTTGATCCTTTGATCCTTATGTAGTGCCCTTCTTTGTCTCTTTTCATGGTCTTTGTTTCAAAGTCTATCTTATCTGATATGAGTATTGCTACTCCTGCTTTCTTTTGGTCTCCATTTGCATGAAATATCTTTTTCCAGCCCTTCACTTTCAGTCTGTATGTGTCCCTAGGTTTGAGGTGGGTCTCCTGTAGACAGCATATATAGGGGTCTTATTTCTGTATCCATTCAGCCAGTCTTTGTCTTTTGGTTGGAGCATTCAACCCATTTACATTTAAAGTAATTATTGATAAGTATGATCCCGTTGCCATTTACTTTGTTGTTTTGGGTTCGAGTTTATAAACTCTTCCTGTGTTTCCTGTCCAGAGAAGATCCTTTAGCATTTGTTGAAGAGCTGGTTTGGTGGTGCTTAATTCTCTCATCTTTTGCTTGTCTGTAAAGCTTTTGATTTCTCCTTTATATTTGAATGAGATCCTTGCTGGATATAGTAATCTGAGTTGTAAGTTTTTCTGTTTCATCACTTAAGGTATTTTCTGCCTGTCCCTTCTGGCCTGAAGAGTTTCTATTGAAAGATCAGCTGTTATCCTTATGGGGATCCCGTTGTGTGCTATTTGTTGCTTTTCCCTTGCTGTTTTTAATATTTGCTGTTTGCATTTGATCTTCACTAGTTTGATTAATATGTGTCTTAGGGTGTTTCAACTTGGGTTTATCCTATTTGGGACTCTTTGGGTTTCTTGGACTTGGGTGGCTATTTCCTTCCCCCTTTTAGGGAAGTTTTCAACTATTATCTCCTCAAGTATTTTCTTATGCTCCACTTCTCTGTCTTCTTCTTCTGGGACTCCTATAATTCTAATGTTGGGGCATTTAACTGTCCCAGGGGTCTCTGATGTTGTCCTCATTTCTTTTAATTCTTTTTTCTTTTTTCCTCTCTGCTTCATTTATTTCCACCATTCTATCTTCCACCTCACTTATTCTATCTTCTGCCTCAGTTTTTCTACTGTTGGTTCCCTCCAGAGTGCTTTTGATCTCAGTTACTCATAGCTCAGTTGGTAAAGAACTGCCTGCAATGCAGGAGACCCAGGTTCGCTTCTTGGGTTGGGAAAATACCCTGGAGAAGGGAATGGTAACCCACTCCAGTATTCTTGCCTGGAGAATCCCATGGATAGAGGAGCCTGGCAGGCTACTGTCCATGGGGTTGCAAGAGTCAGCCACAACTTAGCAACTAAACCACCACATTGCATTATTCATTATTGATTGATTCTTCTTTATTTCTTCTAGGTCCTTGTTAAACATTTCTTGCATCTTCTCAATCCTTGTCTCTAGTCTATTTATCTGTAACTCCATTTTGTTTTCAAGATTTTGGATCACCTGTACTATCATTATTCTGAGTTCTTTTTCAGGTAGACTCCCTATCTCCTCCTCTTTTGTTTGGTTTGTTGGGCATTTATCATGTTCCTTTACCTGCTGAATATTTCTCTGCCTCTTCATTTTGTTTAGATTGCTGTGTTTGGGTGCCCTTTCAGTAGGCTGGATGTTCATGTTTCCTCTTTACTGTGGAGCCTGCTCCCTATGGGTAGGGTTGGACTAGTGGCTTGTCAATGTTTCATGGTTAGGGGAGCTTGAGTCTGTGTTCTGGTGGGTGGAGCTGGATCTCTTCTCTCTGCAGTGCAATGAAGTATCCAGTAGTGACTTTTGGAGTGTCTATGAGTTTGGCAAGGTTTTGGCAGCCTGTCTTTTAATGCTCAGGGCTGTGTTCTGCGTTACTGGGGAATTAGTGTGGTATGTCTTGCTCTGGAACTTGTTGGCTCTTGGGTGGAGCTTGTTTTCAGTGTAGGTATGGAGGCTTTTGGGTGAGCTCTTGTCTATTAATCTTCCCTGGAATCAGGAATTCTCTGATGTTCTCAAGTTTTGGAGTTAAGCCTCCTGCCTCTGGCTTTCAGTCTTATTCTTAAAATAACCTCAAGACTTCTTCATCGATACATCACAGATGATAAAACAACTAGGTTAATGGTGAGACAATTCTCCACAGTGAGGGACACAGAGAGGTTCACAGAGTTATATGGAGAAAAGAAGAGGGAGGAGGGAGATAGGTGACCAGGAGGAGAAGAGGGGGAGTCAAAAGGGGAGAGAGCAATCAAGCCAGTAATCACACCCTTAAGTGAAAATGGATGCTGAAGATTAGATTCTTAAAGGTACAAAATTGATAACAAATACCAAAAAGCAGATTAAAATTCTAGAATAGAGGTTAGACTCTCAAAACAAAACAAAACAAAACACCACACTATTAAAAATACAAAACAAAATCAATCACAAAAATTATAAAAAATATATATCTGAAATTTGCTTTAAAACTAGGGCCTTTTTTTTGGCAAGGTAATAATAGGTTATACAAATGAAAATTAAAGGAATAATAAAGAACTTTAATTTTAAAAAAACTTAAAAAGTGATAATAGTAAAAATATATCTAGGAATTTCTCTGGAGTTGTTGTGGGCAATGTGGGGTCAGTTCAGTTTCAGATAGTTCCTTGTTCCAGCTTGTACTTGTTGAAGGTCTATAAACCCCCTCCAATGCTTAGTCAGTGTTGACTACAGGGTTTTAATCTGTTTCACCTATGACTTCCAGAGTGGTCCCCTCTTTGTTTATTTTGGCTTCCTCTGTTTGCAAGTCTCTTCAAGGTCTAATTTCTGCCCTGACACAAGGGAATGAAGGTGGTCACTTATTTAGGTTCACTTGTTCAGTTGGGTCGTGGGGAGGGAGGGACACAGCAAACAAATATCGCTGGTGTGTGTGGGGAGTGCTCACGGTGTATGGACCCCACTGGGTTTGCCCCAGCTCAAGGAAGCTTGTGCTTCCTGGATCTACACTGCTCAGGCTCCAGGGTGCTATGCAGAGGCGCTGTCCAAAGCAGGCCCTGTGCTTCGTGCACTTCCCAGGTCTAAGGCACTCGGGTTCTCAGATTCTCCACAAGGGCACAGACTTGGTTGGATGTGTGCTTCGTGTCTTTCCCAGGTACGAGTGGCTCAGGTGGCCAGGTGTTTGATGAGCGCACTGTCCCAGGTGGGCGGTGTGTCTTACCTCCCACTCCCGGCTGCTCGGTTTCCCAGATGAGCTGCAAGCACGGCCCCTCAGGTGTGCTGTGTGTCTCCCCTGGGGGGCTGATCTCAGGCTGTGACCCTCCTGGAAGATGTCAACCATCCAGGATCCCAGGAAGACGTGACTAGCAACTGGAAACCTGCTCAGTTTGGTGGAGGATGCCTGTCTCTGGGGCTGAGACTGGAGCAGCCCCTTGCCTTCCAGCTCTGGCTGTCGCCCACCTGCCTTTCTGCCTCTGGTGGGGGAGGGGCCTGTACGCAGTAGACTAGCTCTCCTTTGGTGTTTGCTCAATCCTTCCTTCTGTGAGCGGGCCAGGCTTCAAGTCAGAGCCTTTTGCGGGAAAGTTCTCTGTTTTTTTCTCTCTGGTAATCCCACAGTTTGGGTTGCTATCCCTCATCTTGTCCCCAGGGCATTCAGGTCTGGTCCTTACACTAAGCGCCGATCGTGCAGCCAGCGCCTCCCTGTCCAGTCCCCGTTCGCTGGTGGTAGATGCCCCTCTCTGGGCTACTTCTCTGCTGACAGTTGAGGTTAGGTGTGTATTCCATGTTTTTTTTTTTTTTTTTTTCCCCTCCCAGTTATGTTGCTGTCTGAGATTCCAAAACTCCCCACATACCCACCTGTGAGAGGGTTTCCTACTGTGTGGAAACTTTTCTTTCATGACTCCCTCCCCAGGACGGGTCTCCACCCCTAACTCTTTTGTCTCTCTTTTTTGTCTTTTATATTTTGTCCTACCTCCTTTTGAAGAGAATGGGCTGCCTTTCTGGGTGCCTGATGTCCTCTGCCAGCATCCAGAAGTTGTTTTGTGGAGTTTGCTCAGCATTCAAATGATCTTTTGATGAATTTGTGGGGGAGAAAGTGGTCTCCCTGTCCTATTCCTCTGCCGTCTTTGATCCTGTTATTTCTTCATTAATCAATGTAAATGTTGTCTGTTGACGGCAGTAGAGAATGGTGATTGACCTCCACAGGTCTCTCAGCACTGGCTGTTCCCCCATCCTTCACTATACTTTCATCACAACTTTTGGTTAAATTGCAGCTCTTCCCTGGTGGTTCAGATGGTAAAGTCTCTGCCTGCAATGCAGGAGACCCAGGTTTGATCCCTGGGTTGGGAAGATCCCCTGGAGAGGGGAATGACATCCCACTTCAGTATTCTTGCCTGGAGGATTCCACGGGCAGAGGAGCCTGGTAGGCTGCTGTCCATGGTCGCAGAGAGTCAGACACGACTGAGCAACTAACACTTTCACTTTGGTTAAATTGATGGTCAGTGTTTATGTTACTATGACAGTAAATTTTGCTTACTGCGAAGTGAAGTAGACTATGGAGATGTTTCCTGGAGTTAATGCCTGCATATTTTCCATTTATTTGGTTTCCTATGTACCTATATTTATTTTTCCTAAATGGTTTACCAGGTCAGTTTTTATGTGAATCAATATTTTCCAAAGAGTCAAATTGACTTTCTATCACTTTCCATCCTCTGGGGCCCTCCCAGGTGGACTTTCTGGTTCTTAGCTTCTCTCTAGACCTCATGCTCTGTATGGATAATTGGGTTTCACAGCTTCCTTTCCTGCTTTACACCATTGTTTTGCTGAAGCATGTTCCCTCATAGCTTCCTAAGCTATCAGAAGTAAATTCTTAGGGTCCCTGAACATCTGAAAAATATTTCTTCCCCAAAGACTCTGAAACATGAGTGTGTGTGAAAATGAGTCGTTAGGATGATACTCCTGGGAGAAAGTGGGAAAGGAGTGGGATAAATAGGAGAACGAGAAAGGAAAGCAGGACAGAGAGATGCCAGTGTCAGACCAAGCAGCAGCTCTGGAGTGGAAGTTACTTCTGTAGAATTTGTCCTGCAAGAGGCAGTCATTGGCTGTGAGTCATCTGTAGGCAGGGGTGGGGTCTAGGGGAAACAACTCCAGGGGTTCTGTCTGGTTTGAGGTGGTTGCCTGGAGACCATTGTGGTGTGCGTCACTGGGAGCCAAGTGCACAGCAGTCTGTGCCCTGGGACCGGAGTGAGCCATCGGGACCAAACGTCACTGGGCTGCGTCACCACGGCCTCACACTTGCTGGCAGTTTAGCAGTTATATCTTCAAGAAACAGCATTCATTGTAGGAGTTCACACAAATGTTGGAAGGACTAAAGAAGCAATTGCTGTGTGGATCTGCTTGGAATGATTTTCAGAATAATATAGAAGAGCCCACGAGGCAGCTGGTCCCCTGCGGCAGCCTCTGGAAGCAGCAGTCAGAGTCTGGTGGTCCTCCTGCTACGGCAGCAGCCTCTGGACCCCCTGGAGCAAGAGGATAGACAGATCCCCAGTTCTTCCATCTGGGCTCAAAGTCACCTCCACCACTGTCACTGCTCGCTGTCCCAACATAGCAGCAGGAAGGAATCTGGGAAACTCTTAAAGGAAAACGACCCTTTAACCAAGACTGACTACCAGCACCTGGGTGAGAAAGAGCTCCCTCCAACACAGAACATAATTTGTATCTAGGACCCTGGCTGTGAGAAAGTCTGGGAAATTGAGTTTTACTGTTCAACCTCTACAAAAAAAAAAAAAAAATTGTAGGTTGGGAGAGCAACGCAAATATTGTACAGCTGGATATACAATCCTAGATTAAACAGTTTTTTTCACCTGGGAGATTTGGAAGGCATTGCTCCATTATCTTCTAATTTCTGATTTCATTGTTGAAAATTTGAACACCATTTTAATTTCTTTATGAGAAACTTTCTTTTTTTCTCATTCTGGAAGCTCTGAGCATCTACTCTTTCTTCTTGATATTCTAAGAGGTTATAATGATGGTTGTTTGTGCAGGTGGTTTTTATTTCCTTGTGCTGGGCACCCAATCCTAACCTTATGATCTGTGCTATGGACTGAAATTTGTCTCCCTAAAATACATGTGTTGAAACCTACCTGCAATGTGATGGTATTAGGAGGTGCAAACTTTGGGAAATGCTATATCTTGAAGGTGGAGCCCTCATGAATGGGAAGAGAGCCCTTATAAAAGAGACTCCAGAGAGCTAGAGACAGATGTCAGTGAACCAGGAAGCAGGCTCTCCCAGACACTGAACCTGCCAGCACCACGAACTTGGACTTCCCAGCCTCCAAAATGTGCAAAAGAAATGTTTGTTGATTATAAGCCATTCAGTTAAAGGTATTTTTTGTTATAGTGGTCAGAGTGGACTAAGACAACCTGGGAAAATTTTACTATTATTTCATTGATAATTTCCCTCTCCTGTCTTTTTTATTCTCTATTTCTGTATCATATAGTTAGATTGTGAATTTTCTGAATTGATCTTTTAAGTTTCTTCAGTTCAGTTCAGTTGCTCAGTCGTGTTCAACTCTTTGCGACCCCATGAATTGCAGCACGCCAGGCCTCCCTGTCCATCACCAACTCCCAGAATCCACCCAAACCCATGTCCATCGAGTTGATGATGCCATCCAACCGTCCTCTTTCATCCCCTTCTCCTCCTGCCCTCAATCTTTCCCAGCATCAGGGTCTTTTCCAATGAGTCAGCTCTTCGCATCAGGTAGCCAAAATATTGGAGTTTCAGCTTCAACATCAGTCCTTCCAATGAACATCTAGGACTGATGTCCTTTAGGATGGACTGGTTCGATCTCCTTGCAGTCCAAGGGACTCTCAAGAGTCTTCTCCAACACCACAGTTCAAAAGCATCAATTCTTCAGCACTCAGCCTTCTTTATAGTCTAACTTTCATATCCATACATGACCACTGGAAAAACCATAGTCTTGACTAGTTGGACCTTTGTTGGCAAAGTAATGTCTCTGCTTTTTAATATGCTGTCTAGGTTGGTTATAGCTTTCCTTCCAAGGAGTAAGCATCTTTTAATTTCATGGCTGCAATCACCATCTGCAGTGATTTTGGAGCCCAGAAAAGTAAAGTCAGCCACTGTTTCCACTGTTTCCCCATTTATCTGCCATGAAGTGATGGGACCAGATGCCATGATCTTAGTTTTCTGAATGTTGAGCTTTAAGCCAACTTTTTCACTCTCTGCTTTCACTTTCATCAAGAGGCTCTTCAGTTCTTCACTTTCTGCCATAAGGGTGGTGTCATCTGCATATCTGAGGTTATTGATATTTCTCCTGGCAATCTTCATTCCAGCTCATGCTTCTTTCAGCCCAGTGTTTCTCATGATGTACTCTGCATAGAAGTTAAATAAGCAGACAATATACAGCCTTGATGTACTCCTTTTCCTCTTTGGAACCAGTCTGTTGTTCCATGTCCAGTTCTAACTGTTGCTTCCTGACCTGCATATAGGTTTCTCAAGAGGCAGGTGGTCTGCTATTACCATCTCTTTCAGAATTTTCCATAGTTTATTGTGATCCACAGAGTCAAAGGCTTTGGCATAGTTAATAAAGCAGAAATGGATATTTTTCTGGAACTCTCTTGCTTTTTTGATGATCCATCAGATGTTGGCAATTTGATCTCTGGTTCCTCTGCCTTTTCTAAAAGCAGCTTGAACATCTGGAAGTCCACGGTTCATGTATTGCTGAAGCCTGGCTTGGAGAATTTTAAGCATTACTTTACCAGCGTGTGAGATGAGTGCAACTGTGCGGTAGTTAAGTTTCTTACCTTTTCTCCTCTATTTTCATCTCTTTTTTGCTCTAATTTTTGTCATTTTGTTCTACTTTTTTCAGCCATTATGATTTTAATTTCCAAGAGTTCTTCATGCATCTGTTACTCTTCCCTTGTTTTTTAGTCTCTTAATCATGTCCAACTCTTTTGCAATCTCATGGACTGTAGCCTGCCAGGTTCCTCTGTCCATGAGCGTTTTCTGGGCAAGAGATTACTGGAGTGGGTTGCCAGTTCCTCCTCCAGAGGATCTCCCCAACCCAGGGATTGTACCCACATCTATGCATCTCCTGCATTGCTGTAGATTCTTTACCATTGAGCCACCAAAAGAACTCTTATTATTGCCCAGTACCTGAAATATCTTTCTGACTTACATTTTTCCTCTCTCTCTCTCTCTCTTTTTTTTTTTTTCCATTTTGGTTTCATTGTTTCTATGTTAGAGGGTTGCCTCAATGTTTGGTGACTGCTGGCTGTCAATTCATATTTAAGAATGGAAGAATGGAGTGTTCCTATTTACAATAGCCAAGACTTGGAAGCAACATAAACGTTTTTGATGAATGGATAAAAAGATGTGGTACTTATATACAGTGTAATACTACTTAGCTATAAAAAAAGAATGAAATAATGCCATTTTAAGCAACATGGATGGGCTTAGAGATTATCATACTAACTGAAGTAAGTCAAAGACAAATATCATACGATATCACTTGTTGTTTTTCAGTCACTTAATTTGTGTCTGACTCTGCGACCCTATGGACTACAGCATGCTAGTATTCTCTTTGCTCTGCTATCTCCTGGAGTTTGCTCAGGTTCATGTCCACTGAGTTGGTAATGCTATCTAACTGTCTCATCCTCTGCTCCCTGCTTCTCCTTTGCCTTCAGTATTTCCCAGCATCAGGGTCTTTTCCAATGATATCACTTATATGTGAAATCTAAAGTATTATACAAGTGAACTTATTTATAAAATAGAAACACTCACAAACAGAAAAAAACAAACAAACAAACAAAAAAACAACTTATGGCTACCAAAGGAGAAAGAAGTGGGGAGGAGAAATAAATTAGGAATTTTGAAGTAGCAGATACATACTCCTGCTGCTGTTGCTAAGTCGCTTCAGTCGTGTCCGACTCTGTGCGACTCCACAGACGGCAGCCCACCAGGTTCCCCCATCTCTGGGATTCTCCAGGCAAGAACACTGGATTTGGTTGCCATTTCCTTCTCCAATGCATGAAAGTGAAAAGTGAAAGTGAAGTCGCTCAGTCGTGTCCGACTCTTAGCGACCCCATGGACTGCAGCCTATAAAACAGATAACTAACAAGGACATACTGAATAACATCAGGAGCTATATTCGATATTTTCTAATAACCTATAACGGAAAAGAATCTGAAAGAGAATATGTATATTATAACTGAATCACTTTGCTGTGCATCACAGACTAACACAACATTGTAATAAACTATATTTCAATAATAAAAAAGGCTATTAGAAAAAGAATGAAGTGCTCAAAGTGAGTAGGAAGCCCCTAGGACAGAGATGGGGCTTGTAGCACGAGGCTTTGGCATGTAATGAACAGGTCGTGACCCGATCTTATCATCCACTGGGGATCCCCAGACATCAGACCCTGGGATGCTTTTCTTGAGCCAGTGGGTGGAGTGGTGGTAAGACTGGGGCTGGGAGGCAGTGGTCCCATCTCCGGTGCACACTTCTGAGTGTACACTTCCTTCTCATTCTATTTCTCTTCTGCACTTCACACCCAACTTCCTTTGTGCTTGGTTCCCTCAGTCTGGAGCCTCTGGCTCAATTCCTCCAGGAAACAAACCTCTGATGTCCTGAGTTTGGAGGGGTGAGGAATTGCTGGCTTTAAGAGGTGTTGGACAGGCCCTGAGTCTCATAGACCTTCACCAGTCCTAGGATTCTCCTCACCAGGCCAACCTGGGTTGTATCTTTTGTCATGACATACTTAGGAATGGCCCACTCCCCAAGGTGGCCCAGTTGCAATAGTAAATTTTGCTTCCTCCTAGCCCTCAGATGTACCCCAGGCCTCCCTAGTCTGGGTCCAGCAGGGGTTATTTGGGGCCAGCCACCACTTGCCCTTGGCATAGCCTCTGTGCTTCATCCAGGGCATCTTCCCAAGCTCTTCTGGGTCAGTTACACTTCTTCCATTTTTCTAGATCCCAAAATGTACCACAGCTTTTCTTGAGCCAGTGGGTGGAGCTTTGTATCTGCTGCTGTCTCCTCTCTCATTTTCTCGGTACTTTTGGATTTATATATTGAAAAGAATCCATTGATATTTTATTGGAGCAGTGTGAAGGAGCACCAACGATGAATGTGATCAATCTTGTACATTTCCCTACAGGTCTGGAGGGAAATGCATGCAATGAGGAAGGGCCGTGGCTGCCACCATACCTCCTAAGCTCTTCCTCCTGCAGCCTGTGGCAGCTCAGAGGCTTACTGCCTAATTATTGTACATGGGGGTTTGCTGGCTTTCTAGGCATTTACAGTGTACAAATTGTCTGTTGGTGCCTCACAGTGCTGGGCATTGGGCTGGTGATGTGAGCCCTGGCACCTACTACACAAGACCTGTCCTGTCCAACAGAACACAGCCTGTGTGTGCAAGTTAAGCACAAACTGGAGTGGAGAGCTCTTTAGTAGCCTGATGGCATCCCTGGCAGCAGAGGCCAGAACTAAAAGTGTGCGGTTTAATGGAAACTTTCAATGGCAGGAAGTCTGAAGCTTTGTAAAGGAGAAAGTGTAAAGAATGTCCAAGAAGCTTTGTAAAGAAGCCAAACCCTCCCCTCCCCCTTCTCTCATGTGTCCACCCCCGGCATGGTCAAAGACATTGGGGAGGCTGTCTCCTGCGTCTTCCAGAAAATCTATTAGCAGCTCTGGGTGAAGTCGTCAGGGCCAATTCTAGGTCACTTACAGCATAGCAAGAATTTTCTGATTTGCATAAGTGGTGACAAGAACACATTGGTGGATCCCGTGTTTCTCCCCAGTGTCTAACGAAGAATTCAATTCAAGGCAGATACTGCTCTGTTCCATCAGAGGAAATGTGATTAAATTTATTTCACCTCCGATTAATTCCCTGAGCATTTGTTGCTTGGCTTCCCTGTATAGTTTTCTGTGCTAAGTAACAAATTATCACAAATGTTGCAGCTTTACTAGCTCACAGTTCTGCAAGTCAGAAGTCCGGCGTGCATGGGTGTGGCTGAGTTCCTTCAGTTCAGTTCAGTTCAGTTGCTCAGTCGTGTCCGACTCTTTGCGACCCCATGAATCGCAGCATGCCAGGCCTCCCTGTGCATCACCAACTCCCAGAGTTCACTCAGACTCATGTCTACCCAAACCCATGTCCATCGAGTCAGTGATGCCATCCAGCCATCTCATCCTCGGTCGTCCCCTTCTCCTCCTGCCCCCAATCCCTCCCAGCATCAGAGTCTTTTCCAATGAGTCAACTCTTCTCATGAGGTGGCCAAAGTACTGGAGTTCCAGCTTTAGCATCATTCCTTTCCAAAGAAATCCCAGGGCTGATCTCCTTCAGAATGGACTGGTTGGATCTCCTTGCAGTCCAAGGGACTCTCAAGAGTCTTCTCCAACACCACAGTTCAAAAGCATCAGTTCTTCGGTGCTCAGCTTTACTTAGTGTGAAATAAAAATTTTGGCCAGGTTGAGTTTTCTTGTGGAGGCTCTGGGGTAAAAGTCTGCTTTCTTCATTTTATTTACATATAAGATTGTATATATTTAAGATATTTAACATGATTATATATATATAATATATAACTATATATAGTTTATATTTATATATTTATTTATATAAATATTTATATATAAAATATATTTTATAACTATACATAATATGTATTATATAGTCTTTATATAATATATTATATAAATACATAATATATATATTTATATATAACTATATAATATATAACTATATATTTAATATATACATAGTTAACTGGTATCTAATATATAGTTAATACAGAATAACCATACAGCTAAATTACTATATAATTATTATATTAATTATATTGTTATATTGTCACATGAATTATATTATCATATTATACTTTAACTATACATATATAGTTAAATGGGGGTTTCCCTGGTGGCTCAGATGGTAAGCAATCTGCCTTCAATGCAGGATACCTGGATTCAATCTCTGGGTCAGGAAGATCCCCTGGAGAAGGGAATGGCTACCTGCTCCAGTATTCTTGCCTGGAGAATCCCATGAACAGAGGAGCCTGGTGGGCTACAGTCCATGGGGTAGCAGAGTCGAATATGACTGAGCTACTAACATATGGTTAAATGAACTCCACAATCAGGCCAACACATCTATCACCTCATTTAGTTATCATCTGTGTATGTGTGTAGTTTGATTTAAGATTTATCCTCAATGAATTTCAACTATGCAATATAGTATTGTTAACTACAGGCACCATGCTACACGTGGGCTTCCCCAGTGGCTCAGTGGTAAAGTATCCACTTTCCGTGCAAGAGCCCCAGAAGACGTGGGTTCAACCCCTGGGTCCGGAAGATCCCCTGGAAGAGGCCACAGCAACCCACTTCAGTATTCTTGCCTGGAGAATCCTGCAGACAGAAGACCCTGTCGGCTACAGTTCATAGGGTTGCAAAGAGTCGGACACGACTGGAGCGACTGAGCATGCACTCACCATGCTCTACATTCAGTTCAGTTCAGTTCAGTCGCTCAGTCATGTCTGACTCTTTGCGACCCCATGAATCGCAGCACGCCAGGCCTTCCTGTCCATCACCACCTCCTGGAGTTCACTCAGATTCATGTCCATCAAATCAGTGATGCCATCCAGCCATCTCATCCTCTGTCGTCCCCTTCTCCTCCTGCCCCCAATCCTTCCCAGCATCAGAGTCTTTTCCAATGAGTCAACTCTTCGCATGAGGTGGCCAAAGTACTGGAGTTTCAGCTTTAGCATCATTCCTTCCAAAGAAATCCCAGGGTTGATCACCTTCAGAATGGACTGGTTGGATCTCTTTGCAGTCCAAGGGACTCTCAAGAGTCTTCTCCAACACCACAGTTCAAAAGCATCAATTCTTCAGTGCTCATCCTTCTTCACAGTCCAACTCTCATATCTATACATGACCACAGGAAAAACCATAGCCTTAATTAGACGGACCTTAGTCGGCAAAGTAATGTCTCTGCTTTTGAATATGCTATCTAGGTTGGTCATAACTTCTCTTCCAAGGAGTAAGTGTCTTTTAATTTCATGGCTGAAGTCACCATCTGCAGTGATTTTGGAGCCCCCCCAAAATAAAGTCTGACACTGTTTCCACTGTTTCCCCATCTATTTCCCATTAGATGTCCATAATTACTCATCCTGAAGTACTTAAACTTTGTATCCTTTGACCAACATTCTCTCCATTTCCCATTTCCCTTACCCTGCTAGACTCTGGCAATCCCCATTCTACTCTCTGTATCTATGAATTTATTTTTGATTCCACAGGTAAGTGAGACCATGCAGTATTTGTTTTTCTGTATCAGGCCTATTTTATGAGGCATAATGTTTTCCGGGTTTACCCATTTTGTAACAAAGGGCAGGATTTCCTTCTTTTCAAAGGCTAAGTAATATTCCATTGTATATATGTCTATCTTCCTTTTCTGTTGAAGGATATTATATGGTCTCCATGTTATATCTGTTGTGAATAATGTTGCAGTGAGTGTGGGAGTGCAAAAGCTCTTAAAACCCTGATGTCAATGGCTTTGGATGTGTACCCAGAAGTGGGGTCACTGGGTCATATGGTAGTTCCCTACTATTTTCCATGGTGGCGGTACTAATTTACATTCCCATCAATAGTGCACAAGATTTGTCTTTTCCCCACATCCCTGCTAACACTTGCCTTTTGTCTTTTTGATAACAGCCATTCTAACAGATGTAAGGTGACAGCTCACTGTGGTGTTGATTTACACTTCCCTGAAGATTGGTGATACTGAACACCTTTTCACATAGCTGTTGGCCATTTGAATTTCTTCTTTGGAGAAGCATCTGTTTAGAGCCCTTGCTCATTGATTTATCTTGTTGGTAGAACTCAGTTCCTTGTGGTTATAGGACTGAGGTCCACTCCCCTCCTGGTGTCAGCTGTTCCAGCTGTTCTTGGCTGCTAAAGGGCATCTGTTCTCTTTGCCACCTTTTCTCCTTCATCTTCAAGCCAGCAAAGGTGTATGACATCCTTCTCATGCTTGGAATCTCTGACTTCCTTTTCTGCCACCAGCTTTTAAAGGGCTCATGGGATTAGCTTAGGCCAACCTGGATAATCTCTGAGTCTTGAAGTCAGTTATGCCAAATAACATAACCTAATCATGGAAGTAACACCCATTATATCCAGAGGGCAGATACGCCTGGGGAGAGAAAATACTGGGGGCAATGTGAGAATTCTGCCTGCCACATGCCCTGAGTCAGTCTCATACGAGGAGGGGCTTATCTCTGCTCTCCACAGCTACTCTCTACAGTGGATATGAGGCTGACACAGATGAACTCAGTCTGGACTGTGGAGAGTGTCAGGGATCCTTGTTCCATCTGCTTTCATTGCTATCACTACCAAGCTGCCTCTCCCCAAGGCTGCATTTGTAAATGGACAAATTGGGCTTGACTGATGGGCTCTGTGGTGATTGGTGTCTGTTAAGGATGTTCAGTGGGCCCTTATGACTTACAGTCTTCTCTCTAAGCCCCTTTAGCTCATTTGGAAAAACCTTTTTTCAGCTTCAAAGAGATATGATATAGTTGACAAAACTGTATATATTTAAGATGTACAACATGATGCTTTCATATAAATATACACTGTGAAATGACTGCCACAATGAAGTCAGTTAGCATTCATCACCTCATGCAGTTACGTTTTTTTCCTTCTCATTGTCTGCCTCCCCACACCACCTCAGCAACCACCTGTTTGTTCTTTGTATCTAGGAATCTGTTTCTGTTTTGTTATGTTTATTCATTTGCTTTGTTTTTTGGATTCCATTCTTAAGTGGAATCATGCTGTACTTATCTTTCTCTGTCTGACTTATTTCGCTAGGGTAATACCCTCTAAATCCAACTATGTAGTTACAAAAGGTAAGATTTCACTCTTTTTTTATGGCTAAGTAATATTCTCCTGTGTGTGTGTGTGCATATCACATCTTTATCCATTCGTCTATTGATAGACACTGAGATGGCTTCCTCATCTTGGCTATTGTAAATAATGCTGCCTTGGACTTAGGGGTGGGTGCATCTTTTTGAATTAGTGTTTTCTTTGGAAAAATACGCAGAGGTGGGATTGCTAGATTGTATAGTAGTTGTATTTAAAAAACGTTGAAGAAGCTCCGTGCTCCTTTCCGTAGTAGCGATACCGATTCACGTTCCACCAACAGTGCACCAAGTCTCCCTTTTCTCCGTATCTTCACCAGCACTTCTGTGTTGTCTTTTTGACAACTGCTACTCTGACAGGGGTGAGATGGCATCTCTTGGTGGTTTTGATTTGCATTCCCTGATGATTAGTTGGCCATCTTCTCACATGCCTGTTGACCATCTGTATGTCTTCTCTGGAAGGATGCCCATTCAGGTCCTTTGCTCATGTTTTGACTGGGCTGTTTATTTTTTTGATGATGAGTTTTATGTGTTCCTTGTATGTTTTGTATTTTAACCCCTTATCAATGTATTGTTTGCAAATATCTTTTCCCATTCACCAGGTGGCCTTTCTATTTTGTTGGCAGTCTCCTTCAGTGTGCAAAAACTTCTTAGCTTGATGTAGTCCCATTCATTTATTTTTGGTTTTGTTACCCTTACCTGAGGAGACAGCCAAAAAATATTGCCAAGACCAGTGTCAAACAGTGTATTGGCTATGTTTTCTTCTAGAATTTTTATGGTTTCAGGTCTTACATTTAAGTTTTTTAATCCATTTTGAGTTTATTTTCATCTATGGTATGAGAAAATAGTCCTGTGTGATTCTTTTGCATGTAGCTGTCCAGTTTTCCCAGCATCACTTGTTGAAGAGACTGTCTTTTCTCCATTCTATATTCTTGCCTCCTTTGCTGTAGATTAATTAACCATATAAGTGTGGGTTTATTTCTGGGCTCCCTATTCTGTTCCACTGACCTATTTTTCTGTTTTTGTGTCAGTACCATACTGTTTTGATTATTGTAGCTTTGTAGTCTGAAGTCAGGGAGCATGACGCCTCCAGCTCTGTTCTTCTTTCTGAGATTATTTTGATTATTTGGGATGTTTTGTGTTTCCATGCAAATTTTAGAATTATTTGTTCTAGTTCTGTGAAAAATGCCATTGGTATTTTGATAGAGATTGCACTGAATCGAAGGAAAAAGAAATGCAACAAGGCAAAGTGGTGGTCTGAGAAGGCCTTACAAATAGCTGAGAAAAGAAGTGAAAGGCAAAGGAGAAAGGGAAAGAGATACTCAACTGAATGCAGAGTTCCAGAGAATAGCAAGGAGAGATAAGGAAGCTTTCTTCAATGAACAGGGCAAAGAAATAGAAGAAAACAATAGAATGGGAAAGACTAGAGATCTTGTCAAAAAAATTGGAGATACCAAGGGAACATTTCACACAAAGATGGACACAATAAAGGACAGAAATGGTAAGGACCTAAAAGAAGCAGAAGAGATTAAGAAGAGGTCACAAGGATACACAGAAGAGCTGTTTAAAAAAAAAAAAAAAGGTCCTAATGACCTGCATAGCCATGATGGTGTGGTAACTCACCTAGGGCCAGACATCCTGGAGTGTGAAGTCAAGTGGGCCTTAGGAAGCATCACTAAAAACAAGACTAGTGGAGGTGATGGAATTCCAGCTGAGCGATTTCAAATTCTAAAAGATAATGGTGTGAGAGTGCTTCACTCAATATGCCGGAAAAATTTTGGAAAACTCAGCAGTGGCCATAAGACCAGAAAAGGTCAGTTTTCATTTCAAACCCAAAGAAAGGCCATGCCAAAGTATGTTCAAATTTCTGTCCAATTGTGCTCATTTCATATGCTAGCAAGGTAATACTCAAAATCCTTCAAGCTAAGCTTCAGCAGTATGTGAACCCAGAGTTTCCAGATGTACAAACTGGATTTAGGAAAGGCAAGGGAACTAGAGATCAAATTGCCAACATCTGTTGGGTCATAGAAAAAGCAAGGGAATTCCAGAAAAAAAATCTACTATGCTTCATTGACTAAGCTAAAGCCTCTGACTGTGTGGATCACAACAAACTTTGGAAAAATCTTAAAGAAATGCGAATACCAGACCACCTTACCTGCCTCCTGAGAAACCTGTGTGCAGGTCAAGAAGCAACAGTTAGTACATGGAACAATGGACTAGTTCCAAATTGGGAAAACTGTATGTCAAAGCTGTATACTGTCACCCTGTTTATTTAACATATATACAGATTTTGTCATGCGAAATGCTGGGCTGGATAAATCACAAGCTGGAATCCAAATTGCTGGGAGAAATATCAACAACCTCAGATTTGTAAGTGATACCACTCTAGTGGCAGAAAGTGAAGACAAACTGAAGAGCCTCTTGATGAAAGTGAAAGAGAAGAATGAAAAAGCTGACTTGAAATTCTACATTCAAAAAAACTAAGATTGTGGCATCTGGTCCCATCACTTCAGGGCAAACAGATAGGGAAAAAGTGGGAACAGTGACAAATTTTATTTTCTTAGGCTTCAAAATCACTGTGGACAGTGACCACAGCCACAGAATTAAAAGATACCTACTCCTTGGAAGAAAACTATGGCAACCTAGACAATGTATTAAAAAGCAGACACCACTTTGCTGACAAAGATATGTATAGTCAAAGCTATGTTTTTTCCAGTAATCATGTACAGATGTGAGAGTCGGACCATACAGAAGGCAGAGTGCTGAAGAACTGATGCTTTTGAATTGTAGTGCTGGAGAAGACTCTTGAGAGTCCCTTGGACTGCAAGGAGATCAAACCAAAGCTCCAATACTTTTGCCACCCGATGCAAAGAGCCGACTCATTGGAAAAGACCCTGATGCTGGGAAAGACTGAAGGCAGGAGGAGAAGAGGCCTACAGAGGATGAGATGGTTGAATGGCATCACGCACTCAATGGACATAAGTCTGAGAAAACTCCAGAAGATAGTGAAGGACAGGGGATAGTGAAGGACTGGTGTGCTGCAGTCCATGGAGTCGCAAAGAGTCAGACACAATTTAGCAGTTGAACAACAACAAGAAGCATGGAATCTATAGATTGCCTCAGGTGATATTGTCATTTTACCAATATTAATTCTTCTAAACCATGATTATGGTATTTTTTTTTTTTTTGGTTCGTGTTGTCTTTAATTTCTTTCTTTATTGACTTGCAGCTTTCCAAGTTCAGATCTTTGGTTGGATTTATTCTTTAGGAGTCTAGGGATTAACGCCAGCCCTCTGGTATGTTGGCTGGGTCCCAGAGTGGCTGGTTGTAAGGCCCTGAGTGGGTGCAGTGGGGCTGGGGCCTGGTGCTGGCCTGTTCACAGACAGGGCTGCATCCCCAAACAGCTAACTGTTTGGCCTGGGGGATCCAGTGATTTGTGCCAACCTGCTGGTGGGCAGGTAACCCCCTGGAGCTAATAAGCTAGAAGAACTGCACAGTGGCACTTGTCAGCCATGGTGTCCTGGTATAATGAGCTCCCTACAAGGGCTGCCACCAGTGTCTGTGTCCCCACAGTGAGCTGCAATTGCCTCCTGCTTCTCCATGAGATCTTTCAAGATCAGCAGGTAGGTCTGACCCAGGTTCCTTTCAGATTGCCACTTCTGCCCTGGGTCCTGGAGCATGTGTGCACCCTGTAAGAGTGGAGCCTCTGTTTTCTATGACCCTCTGGGTTCCTGGTATGTGAGCCCTGCTGACCTTTAAAGTCAAACGCTCTGGGGGTTCACCTCTGTGCTGGGGAGCCCGATGTGGGGCTTGGGCCCCTTGTTCCTTGGGGAGAATCTCTGCAGTTGTAATTGTCTTCCTGTTTGTGGCTTGCAACCTGGGGATAAGGGCCTTGACTATACTGTGTCGCCACCCTTCTTAACTATCTTGTAGTTCCATTGTATTTTTAGTTGTAGGAGATCTTTTCTGCTACTCTTCAGATTGTTCTCATCTATAGTTTGTCTGTAAATAGGTGTGATTTTGGTGTGCCTATGGGAGGAGGTGAACTCAGGGTCTTCCTGCTCTGTCATCTTTGTCACACCTGTTCTTCCACCTTTTTGTTTCCAACACATATTTACTGATGCATGCTCTTGCATGGGCTGTTGCTCATGCAGGGCTGTTGCTGAGTTACACAGAGATATCAGGGAGGTGCTTGGTGGAGGGAGCTTTGAGCTGGACTTAGATGGGTGGAATGACAGGAGCTCAAGACTAGGGTGCAAGGGGAGAAATGGAAAGAAATAAAACTGGCATAATGCCCATTATGCCCTGATGCCTGCTACCTAGGTCATCCTTGCTGCCTATAGTATGTCTAGGTGGCTACTGTATTCTTCAACAAATAAGAAACTTGAGGCTCAGAGAATTAAAATCATTTACCCGAGGCCACACAGTGGGGCAGAAACATAGAGAAACCATAGCCCTTTGACAGCATTAGGCATTGGGTGCGGGATCTAGGAAACAGGAAAGTAAGAGGAAGTCTCTCCCTCCCCTGCCCACCCCAAGTCTCCACCAGCCTGCCGCCTTGATGTCATGTCCCCGGAGCTGGTCACGCTACTTCAGGCAGGAAGTGTGTGGCCTGGTTGCAGCAAGAAAACACTCTTTGCAAGGAGGAAATTGAGAGCACAAGGTTCAGGGGCTGTTTGCTCCTGGGTTTGATTCCTAATCATTTTTTAAATCCCCGGTGCCTTGTGAAATAAACATGATTAACTCTGGGAGCTGGTTCCTCCGCCTTGTGGAGCAGCCGGTGGACAGCTAATTTGATCAGAGGTTGAGATCGCCTCCTCTAGCCCTGGTGTCAGGGGCAGATAAAATGGAGGGAGGGCCGAGATGCTTAATTAACCCCGTAATTCTTGTATGGGCTAATTAGCATATAGATGAGGGTGGCTCTCCAAGCCTGTCTCTCGAGCTGCTTCCTGTCTGTATGTGCAGCTCTGGGCACTCCCGGGCGGTAGTATGGCCCAGCCGTACCATGACCCGGCATCGATCCTCCCAAGTTCTCTCTAAAGGAAGAAGAAGATGGTGGGTTGGTGAGAGGGGCATGGGGGCGTCTTGCTAAGAATTTTTAACACAATCCCTCAGTCAGTGCTTGAGGGCAGTGTTACCTGGGCTGCTGGGCTTCTGATTATTTTGCCCTGCTTCTGGCATAAAGAACGCCCTGGGGTCAGTTCCCGCCCTACCCTGGGAGCTCTGCTTTCCCATCTTCTTGTGCTGAGCCCTGCTTGACTGTTGCCCAGGAGAAGGGATTGGACTCAGTTCTAGAAAGAGGACTAGCTCTACCACGCCTTTGCTGGAGGTGCCTGTTGCCTGCCACCTCCCTTGTGCTGCTTGCTGCCTCCATGGCTTGGAGAGTCTTTGGAGCTGGCCTCCTGCAGCTTCCTTTTGTCTTCCCCCATCTCCACTCACCTGCACTGACTAGCCCTGGGCACACAGAGCGCAGCTGTTCTGCTCGTGGTGCCTTGGAGGTCTCTGGTGTGGCACAGTGTGCCCGGGATGGGGATGACTGGTGAGCCCCAGCCCTGCTGTCCCCCTACCGCCAATGCTTCCCAGCCTCACTGGTCCACCCTAGACCCTTTCTAGCTCTTGACCTCTCTGACAGCTCAGGGAACTCTGCCCCCTGTAGACTGTGGAACTGGGGTCTTGAAAAATGAAACAGTTTAACAAAGACAAGGTTTGAACTCAATCTGTGCTGCACAGGCATGTAAGTGTGTTCTGACGTACATGGCTTACACAAGGTTACTGATGCCCCAGGCAGAAGAGGAGAAGAATCACAAAGGGCGAGCCTGCCAGGGCAGAGATGCGGACCGCCCTCCTTGGCCTCCTCCACTTCCCTGGCCCTCCACTTTCAGACCTTCTTCTCACATGAGTGTGCTTTGGTGTTTTAATAATAATAAGATTTACTGGCCCCAAGTTACTCATCTGTGAAGTGGGGATGCTGTTACCTACTTCATAGGTCTTGTCTCTGGTGTTCCAGGAAGAACTCTGTAGGGTGAAACCATAGCCCCATTTCGCAGAGGAGACTTGGGGCTCAGAGTGGCTTACTTTGGGAACAGAGCCGAGGCCCAAACACAGAGCTCTGGGACTCCGAGCTGATGTTTCCCTACCGGGTGAAGACAGAGGGCCCTGGCGAGGGGCTGTTGAGGTGTGTATGTGTGTGAGTGTGTACCTGTGCATGCAGTCCACGCCAGGCTGCTCTCCTGAGCATGTGTGTCCATCTCACCAGCTGAGGAAAGGCCAGCTCATCCTGTCACTTACCTCAGTGGCAGTAGGGTGGGCAGAGCTTGCAAAGAGCCAGAAATTTCTTTAAGTGAAAAATTTTTTGATAATTATAAATTTACACGAATTTGTAAGAAATAATAATCATTCTTTGTACTCTCTACCCAATTTTCTTCAAGGGTAACATTTTCTGAAACAATAGGATACTATCACACAGTGTGAGTTAGCGTTGCTATGACCCACTGGCTCGGCTTTCCCGGTCGCTTGTACATGCGAGTGTACATGTGCACATTTGCATGTGTATGGGGGCTGCTGAGGCAGTGACACACAGCAAGCTTTGTTGGGTGGCACTGGGATGGGGTTGCACGTGGAAGAAGCCCGCCCCAGCAGAAGTCTGTGCGGAGGCTGATAGAGGTTCAGTACTTGGCAGGAGGGGTGAGCAATAGAGCTTCCTGGAGAGAAGGGGGCCTGAGAGGGGTCTGTTTGTCTGCATGATGTCACTCTGTCCCTGGGCCAGAGAGCTCAGAAAGGCAGCAGTGGCTTTGGGCCTTATCTTACCAGTAGGTAACAGCTACCAGGATTATGTAACACCAGCAGTTTCTAAATGGTTAAATCACTGCCGCTTTGAGCTATTTTTAAAGTAATTGAAAGTGTGAAAATTGGAGTTTGGTGTCTGTGGGCTTTTGACCTAATGGGTCTCAGCCTTCTGTGAAGAAATAAACCAGCTCGAAGCCGATACACACAGGCCATCTTTGGCCCATGTATGTAATTGAGTGTGTGTGTATGCTCGTGTGTGCACATGCCTGAGTGTGTATGCCGCTTTACCCCCTGTGTAAGTTCGTGTTTCTGCTACACAGCCGAGACGCTGCACGGTGCAGACACCCCAAACTCCTCTCCTGGTGGCGTTCTTAGCCCACCACTTGCCACCACTTCCCCCACCTCCAATCCCTAACTCCTGCTGACCACTAGTTTGTCTCTGATTTCTAAGGAATTGTCATTTCAACAATGTTATATGAATGGAATTGTATAACCCTTTGCAACTGACTTTTTGTGCCCAGCATAACTCTCTGGAGATTTATGCAGGCTCTGTGTATTGGATTGTATTGTCCAATGGTGTGAAGTATTACCTTTTGATTAACCATTCACCTGTTGAAGGACCTTTTCAATAGGTCCTTCACCTTCACCTTCATGGTGAAGGACTGTTCACCTGGGCTGATTCCAGTTTAGGCTATTGCAAATAAAACCATATACATATTTTTGTGGGAACATGAGTTTTCATTTCTCTAGGATAGAGTACAGAGTCATGTGGTAATTGCATGTTTGGTTTTTTAAAGGAGCTGTCACATGGCTTTCCTGAGAGGCTGTACCATTTCTGGATCAGTCTGGATGAGTGAGTGATCTGGATTCTCTGCATGCTCCCCCAGTAGCTGGTGTGTCACTAGTTTTTATTTTAGCCAGTTTCATTGGTTATAGTGATCTCATTGTGATTTTAATTTGCATTTACCTGGCAGCTGATGATGGTGATTATCTGCTCACGTGCTTACTTCCCATCTGTATATCTTGTCCAGTGAAATGTCTTCTCATATCTTTTGCTGATCTTCAGATTGATTTATTTTTTGTAATGTTGAGTTTTGATAATTCTTTATATATTCTAGATATTAGTCCCTTTTCAAATATGTGCTTTTCAAATATATTCTCCCAATCTGTAGCTTTTCTTTTTCATAGAACCAAAATTTTAAATTTTAACAAGGTCTAATTTATCAAATTTTCTTTCTATGGATGATATTTTGTTATTAAGTTTAACTCATTAGCCCTAGAGTTTGAAGATTTCCTTTTTTTTTTTCCTGAACGTTTTATAGTTATGTTTTACATTTAAGTCTATGATCTATTTTCAAGCAATTTTTGTGTAAGATGTGAGATTTAGGTCAAGGTTCATTTTTTTTTGTTTTTTGAAAATTATTCTTCCATTGAATTGATTTTGCCCTTTTGTCGAAAATCACTTGTGCATGTTTGTGTGGTTCTATTTCTGTTTTCCACTCTTTCCCACTCATCTATATGTTACACATACCCTCTAACAGTGCCACACTGATTGACAGAGGCTTATTGTCAGGTAGAGATATTCCTCTCATTTAGTTTTTCTTAAGATTTTTGTTACTATTCTAGTTCCTTTTTTTTTTTTTTCCACTATTCTAGTGCCTTTCTATATAAATTTTAGAATTTATATAGGTGTACTATATAAATTGTCTGTCTAGGTGTACTAAAAACCTTGCTGGGATTTTGATAGCATGGAAGCCATCACTGGACAACTTTACTATTTTGAGTCTTCTAATCCATGGAATAATCCAATAAATAGAATATCTTTCCATTTATTTCTTTGATTGCTTTCATCAGCATTTTGTAATTTTAAGCATAGAGATTCAATATATGTTTGTTAAGCATTGTTGTCGTTGTTCAGTTGCTAGTCATATCTGACACTTTGCGACCCCAAGAACTGCAGCACACCAGGCTCCCCTGTCCTTCACTGTCTCCTGAAGTTGGCTCAAGCTCATTTCCATTGAGTCGGTGATGACATCCAACCATCTCATTCTCTGTTGTCCCCTTCTTCTCCTGCCTTCAATCTTTCCCAGCATCAGGGTCTTTTCCAATGAGTCAGCTCTTTGCATCAGGTGGCCAAAGTATTGGAGCTTCAGCTTCAGCATCAGTCCTTCCAGTGAATATTCAGTGTCGATTTCCTTTAGGGCTGACTAGTTTGATCTCCCTGCTGTCCAAGGGACTCTCAAGAATCTTCTGTAACACCACAGTTTGAAAGCATCAATTCTTTGCCACTCAGCCTTCTTTATGGTCCAACTCTCATGTCCATATGTGACTACTGGAAGAGTCATAGCTTTGACTATATAGACCTTTGTCAGCAAAATGATGTCTCTGCTTTTTAATACACTGTCCAGGTTTGTCATAACTTTTCTTCCAAGGAGCAAGCATCTTTTAATTTCATGGCTGCAGTCACCATCCACAGTGATCAGGTGGCCAAAGTATTGGAGTTTAGCTTCAGCATCAGTCCTTCCAATGAATATTCAGGGTTGATTTCTTTTAGGATTGAATGGTTTGGTCTCCTTGCAGTCCGAGGAAATATTCAGCCTTTTAAAAAATATAATTAGTATTATGGTGGGGTTTTTTTTGGGTAGATATTCTTTAACAAGTTGAGGTAACTATTCTCTATCCCTAGTTGTGTAAGATTTTCTTTAAAAATTGGGAGTCAAATATTTTTTCTGCACAAATTGTGAAAATATTTCACAAAATGTGAAAAATAATTTTTCTTCTTTACTTTGTTGATAGTGGATTATGTAGATTTTCAAATGTTAAGTCAGTCTTGCATTCTTGGAATAAATCTCAATCATGGTGTATAAATCTTATTATACATGTTGGATTTCTTTTCAATATATTGAGGATTTTTGAAGCTAAGTCCATGAGAGACATTGGACTATAGTTTTCTATTTGGTTTTGGCATTAGTGTATTCTTTCCTGCTTTATGAAAGAAATTGTATAAAATTGATGTTAATTCTTTTAAATGATAGAATTCTTCAGTGAAATCATCTGGTCCTATTATTTTGGGAGTAGTTTTTCAATTATGAATTCAATTTCTTTGATGGTTATGGGTTTATTAGGATGCCTATTACATCTTGATTGAGACTTGGTACTTTATAATTTTCAATGAATTTGTTCAGTCCATTTTTTCTTATTGTCAAATTTATGAGTGTAAAGTTGTTCATAGTATTCTCTTATTTCCTTTTTAATGACTGTAGAATCTGTAGTGATATTGGTGATCCTTACAGGATTAAGAAAGAATGTTATCTCCTAAGGAAGTCTGGTTAATGCAAAAGGGGAGGGAGGAGGCCCGGACAGACAGAAAAAGCTTTCAAGCTTAATTTTTTTTCATCTTGCCATAAAATAAAAATTTTAAGCCATCAGTTTCCCCATTTTGATCATTAATCTTTTGATAGACAGCATTAGGTGATCAAATATTTGGTCCCTCAATGTCAGGGTGGTTGTGTACTGTCCTGGGGCAATTATGTTTTACAATGTTAGGTCATAATAGTCTGGTTCATTCTTTCTTTTTAGTGTCAGACTAACAAAATTGCCAATAAGAGTAACATGTCATCAGTAATGCTTTAAGTCAAGATTCTCTTAAACCAAACCATTTTCCTACCATTTCCCCCAAACTGGGAAAAGAATCATTCAGAGAAGACAGCCTTCAGAATGGGAGAAAATAATAGCAAATGAAGCAACTGACAAACAATTAATCTCAAAAATATACAAGCAACTCCTGCAGCTCAATTCCAGAAAAATAAACAACTCAATCAAAAAATGGGCCAAAGAACTAAATAGACATTTCTCCAAAGAAGACATACAGATGGCTAACAAACACATGAAAAGATGCTCAACATCACTCATTATCAGAGAAATGCAAATCAAGACCACAGTGAGGTACCATTTCACACCAGTCAGAATGGCTGCTGTCCAAAAGTCTACAAGCAATAAATGCTGGAGAGGGTGTGGAGAAAAGGGAACCCTCTTACACTGTTGGTGGGAATGCAAACTAGTACAGCCACTATGGAGAACAGTGCGGAGATTCCTTAAAAAACTGGAAATAGAACTGCCTTATGACCCAGCAGTCCCACTGCTGGACACATACACTGAGGAAACCAGAATTGAAAGAGACACGTGTACCCCAATGTTCACCACAGCACTGTTTATAATAGCCAGGACATGGAAGCAACCTAGATGTCCATCAGCAGATGAATGGATAAGAAAGCTGTGGTACATATACACAATGGAGTATTACTCAGCCATTAAAAAGAATACATTTGAATCACTTCTAATGAGGTGGATGAAACTGGAGCCGATTATACAGAGTGAAGTAAGCCAGAAAGAAAAACACCAATACAGTATACTAATGCATACATATTGAATTTAGAAAGACGGCAATGATAACCCTGTATGCGAGACAGCAAAAGAGACACAGATGTATAGAACAGACTTTTGGACTCTGTGGGAGAGGGAGAGGGTGGGATGATTTGGGAGAATGGCATTGAAACATGTATAATATCATATAAAAAATGAATCACCAGTCCAGGTTCAATGCATGATACAGGATGCTTGGGGCTGGTGCACTGGGACGACCCAGAGGGATAGTTCAGGGAGGGAGGTGGGAGGGGGTTTCAGGATGGGGAACACGTGTATACCTGTGGCAGATCCATGTTGATGTATGGCAAAACCAATACAATATTGTAAAGTAATTAACCTCCAATTAAAATAAATAAATTTATATTAAAAAAAGAAATTTGATTCTTCATATGTGTCATAAGACAAGTTACATTAGAATATTCATCATGTACAAAAACACAGCATTCAGTATTGTTCCCCCAAGGGAAGAAACCTGAGGGTCATGCAATTCTATAGGATCACTTTTCTCATCACGGAGACTTCTGAATTGAAGAAGGTAATGACTTAGTTATGGACAAAGATTGCTGAGTAAATTTTATTAAATCCTCTATGTAAGTAATGATATCTTCTAAGTGAAGGAAAAAATATTGTTGCCAATTGGTTATACCATTGGAAAACTGATCAAACCCAGCATGTTTGGATTAAAGGTTAATCAGCAGGGACTGTTTCCAAGGTTAACTGTAGATGACCTTGAACCCAAGGGAAACTAATTTTGCATCTTCCTAACCAACCTGGGGAGCACCAAGACCATAAACTTATTCCAAAAATCCCTTGAACCCATTAATAGCTACCCAATATTTACCATCTAGTGAAAAGGAGTATATATGGTTAGTTTCAGAATGTGTGTGTTAGTTGCTCAGTTGTGTCTGACTGTTTGAGACCCCCGTGGACTGTAGCCCCCCAGGCTCCTCTGTCCATGGGATTCTCCAGGCAATAATACTGAAGTAGATTGCCATTTTCTTCTCCATGGGATCTTGCTGATCCAGGGATCGAGCTTGGGTCTCCTGCATTGCAGGCAGATTCTTTACCATCTGAGCCACCAGGGAAGCCAGAGTTTCTTTATTCTAAAGTAAAATTTCTAAGGGCCATCCAGTTACAGACTTGGGGAGGTGAAGTCTACCAAAGTAGACCGGGACTGCTAGGCAGAGAAAACTGGAATAAACCTAGCAACTAGATTGAGTTTTGAATATTGCATGGGATTGAGCCCAAGGAAGAAATACATTTGGTACATACTCAAAAGTGTGAGCAGTGTCAAAGTAATCAGTATGTAGGCTTGGTCTGGGATTTTGGGTTAGCTGTGTACCGCAGATGTCAGTTTTCTCCTCCTGGTCTGAGAGTGCTGATGTTAGTTGAAGTCAGGAGTCAGAAACAAGAGTTGTAGTCCATTCAAGAGAAGAAGGTGGATACGGTCCCTCCAACATGGCTAGTCCTTTATCTGATGACTTTTCCAGTATGCATCATCTTTTGGTTGCAGGTCATGGGGCTTCTGATCCTCATACCAAAATAGATTACTGTGATAAGCTTCAGGAACAAACTTAGAATGTCCTTTTAATAACTCAATTAAACTTTAAATATGCTAAATAATGTAACATAGCAACAAGGAACTATTTGGGAAATGAGTCTTAGGCAGTAAATACAGGCCTCAACTCACAACACTAGAATTTAATATCCACTGAAACATAATTTTTTCTCTCTAAAATACCCTATTTTCTACCAATATAGCCAAATTAATACTAATTTATTTGCAAAATAAGTCTGGTTTCAATAAACTTGACCTGATTATTTACATAAGTCTAATTGACCATATGGAGGAGGGCATGGCAGCCTACTCCAGTACTCTTGCCTGGAGAACCCCATGGACAGAGGAGCCTGGTGGGCTACAGGGTCACAAAGGGTCAGACACGACTGAACGACTAAGTACAGCACAGCACATTGACCATGCAGGCTCTTTTAAATTGGCTAAGCTTGAGCTTTTCATCAGGAATCTTAAATTGAACTTTCAAAAGGCATTCAAGGCCAAGAAAGCCAGACTAAGTGCTTTCCATTGGAATCTGCCTGTGTTATCTTCTGATATAGGTGAATTCCTCTCTTATTTAATAGGTCTCCAAAATATCTTGAGACTTTTGCACCTTCCAAGAGGTGTCCTTTCTTATTCACCTTATAAGGCAGTTAGGAACCTAAGAAGTTCCAGTTTCTGGAGGAATTAGGTAGATAGAAAAGATAAAAGTTTCAATTCTACTTCTAAAAGTATAATTTACCAAATTGCTGTAAGTCAACTGGTGGGGGAAAGTTTCCTTATACTTGAAAAATAAGGATGAAATAGCTGTATGTGATTAATCCTTGTTGATCTTTTGCTAGCAGCTTATGAAGCCATTAGGTTTTTTTTTTTTAAATTTTATTTTTACTTTATCTTGCTTTACAATACTGTATTGGTTTTGCCATACATTGACATGACATTAGGTTTTCCATTAGAATTCTTTATTTTTTTTACCCAGTTCAGCAGAATGATCTAGAAGTTATCAGAAACCTGTACTTGTCAAAAGTTTATATTTCTATGAATCTTCTTGAAGATGAAACATTTTCGCAAAAGCATTGGGGTACAATAATGTGTCTGTAAATGACAAAAGACTTAAAAAGACAAGGTTAAAAACCCGATTATAGGGCAATTGACAAACTCAGTTATTGCTTTAACGCACAACATTTTACAAGGATAACTAGAATTATGATTAATAACATTGTACTAAGACATAGTCAACTTTCAGAAATTTCACATAATTGCTAAAACATTTATATTAATGACATTTACCCATGCAATATAACCTAAAGAGGTTTATTTTTATTACCAGTCACTTGACAATACTTCCCATGTAGTTTACCATACCACATAATCCTAATTAGTTTAATATTTCTCTTTCCAAGATGCTTTAGGGGCCCTCTGAAGTATCCCAGAGTTATCAGAGGTCAAAAGATCTTCAATTAGAATTTTATCTGTGGGAAGTTTGTCAAAATTATCAAAAAGGTTTTAAAGCATTTGGTCAAATAGGCTCATAGGTTACTGTTAATCACTTAACTAAGAGACAATAAAATAATTCAGAAACAAATCCAGGTAGTTACAACAGATTATTTAAAAGGTAAAGAAACTTTACAATCTATAATCAAAAGCAGGTCAGTATTCTAAGAAGATTTTGTCCTCTTTACAGAGGAAAAAACAATCAAATTCAGGTTTTGCACCATCTTACTTTTAATATTGAAATTAATTCACTCAATTAAATGTATTCTAAACTTAATCCTGATCACACATAGAATTCCTTTCTAAAGATCTTTCCCTCATTTTTTAAACAAACCTTCTGCTGCTACTGCTGCTAAGTAGCTTCAGTTGTGTCCGACTCTGTGACCCCATAGGCTGCGGTAGCCCACCCGGCTCCCCCGTCCCTGGGATTCTCCAGGCAAGAACACTGGAGTGGGTTGCCATTTCCTTCTCCAATGCATGAAAGTGAAAAGTGAAAGTGAAGTCGCTCAGTCGTATCCGACTCTTAGCGACTCCATGGACTGCAGCCTACCAGGCTCCTCCATCCATAGGATTTTCCAGGCAAGAGTACTGGAGTGGGGTGCCATTGCCTTCTCCAAAACAAACCTTCTACCACTTTCTATATCTAAATTAATTTGTGCCTATTTTCTTTCCCATTTAGAAATAACCAGCTTTAGGACAAAGTTGCTTTATTTTCCCTTAACAAAATGCATTCCCATTCCTCATATCCTCTTTTACTGAAAACATACACCCTACTTTCGGTGCCTACTTAGTTACATATACTACTATGACATAGCCACAGGACATGACAAAAATTGGTAGAACCAACTAGGTCCGAGATGGTGAAAGATGTGATTTCCAGTGGACCTTGAGCCTCATTATACACTCATTGTAATATATTAGCATAAGCTGGATATCATGCCCACCAGTGCTATAACAGTTCTAAGGCTGACCATCAAAGATCAAAAAGTGGATGATGGCCCAATTCCTGAACATCTCTGCACTTTTCTTCAAATAGTTGGAATAATCCTCCCCCTCATTAGCCTATGAAATTATCCAGTCCATAAAAACTAGCCACACCATATTTTGGGGCCTCTTGCCTTCCAAGATGGCCCACAATCTGCTGGTGGAATGTTTCTCTTCAATCAATCCTCTTCTTACCTATTTGTATCTCACTGCAATGAGACATCAAGAACCTGAGCTTCATTAAGTCCTGAGACCAGATATGATCTTAATTAAAAGACTGCAGTTTCAAGTCTCAATCTGGGTTATATGGTTTCACCTCCAACAGTCTGAAACCACTCTGGTTGTGCTAGGTTATCAGTCTCTGCTGCACACCTCCCTTCAGCTCCCCGCCCCAACCACCCCACTCCATCCTGGGAAGAGCAGTATTTACTTAATGGTTGTTGTAGAGTTCCCTGTAGGACTGTTGCATGTCACAACAGAATGAATCCTCAGACAATTAAGTCAAGTCCTCAGTTGCCTGAGAACACTTTTTGGTTAGAAGGAGTGGATGTCCTTTGTTCTTTGGAGCTGAATAAGTCAATCTCTATTTCACTAGCAAATGGTTTGTTCAGATGATATATCAACTTTTTACAAAGTTTAAGCCAAGTTTAACAAAACTCCAGCCATCCACGTTTCCCTGGGCCTCCTGCTCAGATCTCCCTAGGTCCCTGTCTAAGGAAAGCATTGGTGCCCTTTAAGACTCCAAGTCGTAAGTAAAAACAGTTTGAATAAAATTTTTAGGATCATCACTTAAAAACAGTGAGATCCAGATATCAAGTAAGCTTACCAGAAGGCCTGGGGAGTACTGAGAAGCTGGAGTGCTTAAAGAGCACAAGAGGGAACCCAATGCTGGCTCAGGGTAGATTCCTTTGGTGGGTATCTGTGATATCTTGCTGACTACACTATGCGAATATTGATGAAAAACTGTTAGTCTAAGAAAGAAATAGACAATTTTACTCAAGCCAATCTTAGGACTGTAACCTGGGAGGCAGTCTTTCAGAAAACTCTGAGAACTATTCTGCCCCTTAGAGGTCAAAGCGCAGTTATATACATTTTTGAGGCAAAGGGTTATATATCAAATGATGTACTGACAGTTTATACAATCCAGATCTGCATGTACAAAGCGAGTCCATGACCGGTTGCAGGATTAAGAAGGAATGTTATTTCGTAAGGAGGTCTGTTTAATGCAAATGCACCATATACACTAACGGGGAGGAAAGAGACCCAGGATGGCAGAGAAAATTTTTATGTTTATGTGTTTTTTTTTGCCATAAAATATGAATTTTATTTCCTCAGTGTCAGTTGCTTGTCTTTTCTCCTTCAAGTTGTGGTTTTCTTGGTTCTTGGTATGATGGATAATTTTTTTTTATTGTATCTTGGATATTTTGTCTATTATATTAGGAGGCTCTGAGTTCTATATAACCTTATTTTAGCAGGCAGTCACATAGTTACATATGGGTGTGAAAGTTGAACCATAAAGAAGCCTGAGAGCGGAAGAACTGATGCTTTCAAACTGTGGTGCTGGAGAAGACTCTTGAGAGTCCCTTGGACTGGAAGGAGAGCAAACCAGTCAAACCTAAAGGAAATCAGTTCTGAATATTCACTGGAAGGACTGATGCTGGCACTGAAGCTCCAATACTTTGGGCACCTAATGTGAAGAGCCGACTCATTGGAAAAGACCCTGATGCTGGGAAGGATTGAGGGCAGGAGGAGGAGGGGGTGGCAGAGGATGAGATGGTTGGATGGCATCACTGACTCAATGGACATGAATCTGAGCAAACTCCTGGAGATGGTGAAGGACAGGGAAGCCTGGCGTGCTGCAGTCCATGGGGTTGCAAAGGGTCAGACACGACTGAGTGACTGAACAGAAACAACAGCACGCAGTTCAGATTTACTTTGCTGTCTACGACTGTCATTTGAGGTTCCAATGAGACTTCAGAGCCTTTGCACTACTACTTTGGTCTGTTGGTTTATCTTGTGCAGGGACTCTTCCACTGGGCCCTGCTGTGCTGCCAGGGGCTGGTGGAGAGGAGTTTGCTAAGTCTAAGCTACCCAGGGTTTCTTGGTGGGGAGGGGAGTGATGCCACTATGTTACTGTTGCTTGCTGGATGTCTTGGGTGGGAGAGGAGAATCTTGGTCCCCTGGCTCTTACCTTCCCAGGTATTTCTGGTCAGGGAAGGACAAAGGGTTTTCTGAACTAAGCTGCCTGTGGTGGCCTCTCCTGCTGGCCCTGCCCACCAGCCACCCTGGCATCTCTCAGTGGAAAAAGGAGTCTCAGGCTCAGAAGGGAAAAAATGCTATCACTGACACTTATTTCTGATGGGTCTCCCAACTGCTGGATCTTGCTAGTGGTGCTGGGCTTGAGTAACAGTATGTATGTGGTGTGTGTGTGTGTGTGTGTGTGTGTGTGTGTGTGTGTGTGTGTAGGAGGTATGGGGGCCCTGAGGGCTCCAGGGGAGGAGTAAGCCCACCTGGGCTGCCTTCTTTTGCTAGGCTGCAGTTTGGAAATACCAGGCTTGGGATTCCTTCTAGTGTTGGGTTAGGGAATGCAAACCTTCTTGCCACTGTGCTGTTCCTGGAGTCCCAAAGCAGTTCACCTTTTTCTTACTTTTTTTTTTTTTAAACAGAAATCTCCTTTGGTGTTTTGTCTACTGTGCCATTTCCAGGGTCCAAGATGATCTTAGCAGGAAAAGGGAATATGGGTCTACACCAGAAGTCAGAGCTTGGGCCCTGTCATAGATATGCTATGAGGGACTTCCCTGGTGGTTCATTGGTAAAGAATCCACCTGCCAAGGCAGGGGACATGGAGTCGATCCCCGGTCCAGGAAGATTCCACGCGCTGCAGAGCCACTGAGCTCATATGCCACAACTACTGAGCCTGTGCTCTGGAGCCCCTGAGTTACAATTACTGAAGCCCCCATGCCCTAGAGCCTGTGCTCTGCAACGAGAGAAGCCCGTGCACCACAACTAGAGAGTCGCACCTGCTCGCCGCAACTACAGGAAGCCTGTGTGCAGCAACGAAGACCAGCACAGCCAAAGATAAATAGAATTAAAGAACATGCATATGTGGGGCCATTGACAGAGACAGCAGGGCAGAGGGCAAAAAGGGCTGGCTGAGGAGACAAAAGTCCTAGTTCCAGTTGTGCTTCCAATGGTGTGGCCTTGGACAATGAATTCCCTTCTCACTCTGGACCTCAATTTCTTTATCTGTAAAAAGGAAGAAGGGATTGGGGTTGAACAAAGTAGCCTTGGAGACCCTTCTGGTGGTGACCTCCTGTGACTCACACATACGGTATGTTCCCTGGGAGGGCGATTATGTGGTGCCTTTGGGAGAAGAATGCTTTTGTTTGAGAGTGCAAGTCCTGGTTGTTAGGGGTGGCGGTAGTGGGCAGGGCAGGAGAGAGAGGCGGAGGGAGAGGTCCACTTGATTGAATCTGGACCCCTGAGAAGCTGTATCCTGGACTTCAGGCTATCTATCCCTCAGGGTGAGGGAGGGATGGAAGGAACCTGCACACTGGCTCCTGTATGCCCGTGGGGAAAAGTTCACCCAGGCTTTACCCCCTGGTTCCTCTATGTGTGCGGGTGCCATAGCCTCCCTGGGGATGCCAGCAGGGACGCTCAGGTGGCAGGGGAGTCAGGCGGGGGTGGGGGGGGGCAGTCATTTCACGTTCATCTGTGGAGATGGCTAGAGAGCACAGGGATTGGGAACAGATTCAGATGAGTCCTGGAGGATCTGGAGAGGCTCCTGGGCCATCTCTTCTCTCCATGTCAATGGTACCTGATCCTTCCTTTCCTCATCGACTCAGCTGGAAACGTGCAAAGCATTAATGCCTTGTACAGATGACTCGATTTTGTTTTGGTCTGCCTCTTCAACACCTGGGCACGTATGACTCTTTTTCTAATGGACATGAAGACTCGGAACAACTGGCTTCCGGCTCCCTGCGCAGTGATGGAGGCGGAACTTCCTGTTCGCGGAAGGCAGGGTGCGGCTGTCCTGCGCGCGGCCTCCATTGCATATGGCCGGTCCGGGAGCCTGGTAAGGAGACAGGCCCTTCAACCCACAGCTGCAGGGGCCCTAGCACCTCTGTGCTGACTGGACGTCCTGGCGAGGGTCCCCTAAGAGGGTGTCCGTGAGTCCCTGCCGTCTGCCCTGAGCTGCCTGGGGACCATGGTGGGCTCAGCTCTGCTCCGTCTGCCACCACCACAGGCAGTTGACGTGTGAGAATGTGCTCAGTGAACTGCCTTGTGTACGACGGTGCCTGAAAGATCGCCGGTAGCACATAGTTCCTCCTGGGATTCAGAGACGCTCCCTCAGTCTGAGGCCATGTGATGACTGCAGAGATTAGAAGCAGTGTGATAGGGTGATGGGCTGTCAGAATCAGAGGATAGACATTTGCCTGATAACTGCTCCAATCCATAGGAAGTTAAAAAAAAAGCCTTTTGGCTTGTTTTTTCCTCTCTTTTCTTCTGGCAGGTGGTAGTGATTCAGGCTATGGTTCCAATTAGGACATATGGTGAAATTAACGAATCTCTCCCACTATACCGGTGTTGGCCAAATTTAGTACAGAGAGGATGTGAACTCTTCCCTGGTAACAATCACGCCTGCAGCCGTCATCTCCCAGGCACCTGCGAGGCGTCAGATCGTGCCTGCGCTGTCACCCTAACAACCATGCTGAGGGTAGGTGTCCTTGCCTGTTGTCACCTGTTCTGTGTGAGGTTTGGAACTTATTTTGTTCACTTAGTAGCTGGAGCTTGTGTCATCTGGGTTGCTCTGGTCCCGGGTCACAGATGAGGCCTCTGTGAGGCTCTTGGGGACAGCGTGGAGAGGTGAGGGCCGGAGGCTGGTGCCCCAGGGAGTGGGAACCTGGCTGGTGAGGTGAGACAAGGCCCTGGGACATAGAGGAGGTGGGGAACCTGGCCTCAGCCTGGCCCCTAGGCAGACCTTCATCCTGGAGTCATTTTGGGCCCTGGGGACTGTCACCCTCCTTGAAGAAGAACCCCTAAACCAAGCTGTCCAGAGTTTGGAGCCTTGGACTCCACTTTGGAAGTGGAATTTGAAGAAACTGGGCTGTTTTCTCAAACGGTTAAGTCCCCCCAGGGACTTGCATGGGGCAGATAGGAGGGGCTGGAAGCTGTGTGAGGCCCTGGGTGGGGGAGGGGGAAGTGGAGATGGGGAGACCTGTTGGGTGCGTGCCTCCCCCAACCCTGGGCCTCATCAGAAAAAGCTGGGTTGAGTGGCCCTGCACAGCTCCACTGTGCCCAGGGATGAGGCTGCCTCCTCTCCAGCCTGACTCTTCAGCAGGAAATGAAATTTCTAAGGGCTGCCATTTTGTGACATGGAGGTTACCAACTCCAGGCTTTAGAAATCTCCCTTAGGCCCGAGGCTAGCTTGCAGAACTGGGGTGGGCCTAGCACTCAGCTTGGCATCGTGCATTCTAAGGTCTTCCAGTGTTTCAAGAGAAACTAGATATCCAGATTTTATGTGGTATCTCCTGGGTTTTAAAAATTGATAATGAATTAAAAAAACAACACAAGGACGTCCCTGGCCATCCAGTGGTTAAGACTCCACACTTCCAAAGCAGGGGGTGTGGGTTTGATCCCCGGTCAGGGGAGCTAAGATCCCGCATGCCATGGTGCAGCTGAAAAAAAAAAATGCTGAGTGGCTCTAATAAGAGGCCTGTGTTCTATTGGGAGGTATTTGCATCAAAATGTAAAATAGAGTGTAAACAGCATAGATGTTAAAAACAAAACAAAAAAGCCACTGTAGGGCTGAATGATCTTCTAGCTGGTTGTCTCATGGGTGCCATTTTTTGCCTCTGAGGTGGAGTCCAGGAACTATGGGACCAAATCTTTAGAAGAGCATAGAAGATATAGAGGGCTTTCCTGGTGGCTCAGAGGATAAAGCATCTACCTGCAATGCAAGAGACCCAGGTTCGATCTCTGGGTTGGGAAGATCCACTGGAGAAGGAAATGGCAACCCACCCCAGTATTCTTGCCTGGAGAATCCCATGGACAGAGGAGCCTGGGGGGCTACAGTCCACGGGGTTGCAAAGAATTGGACATGACTGAGTGACTTCACTTTGAAGATGTAGAGGTGGGCACTGCGTCCTCCCATGCACGTCCCTACTTCATTTCTTCTCTGCTGCTTCCCAGCACCTGGGATAGGCCTGGTGCCTGGTGATGTCCAACTAGTCATCCTGAGGAGATGATTCCACGTGGTGTATTCTCCATAACTGTGCCCCAGGGGTCTACAGCTTTGTGCTTTGTGCTGCGGTGACATTGTGTAAATATGCGTGAGTGTCTGTGAGTGTGACTGTGTGTGTGGTGTGTGCGGTGTGTGCATATGTGTCTGAAGGTGAAAGTCGCTCAGTCGTGTGCGACTCTTTGCGACCCTGTGGACAACACAGTCCATGGAATTCTCCAGGCCAGAATACTGGAGTGAGTAGCCTTTCCCTTCTGTAAGGGATCTTCCCAACCCAGGGACTGAACCCAGGTCTCCCACATTGCAGGTGGATTCTTTACCAGCTGAGCCACAAGGGAAGCCCAAGAATACTGGAGTGGGTAGCCTATCTCTTCTCCAGGGGATCTTCCTGACCCAGGAATCAAAATACAATTTGCATTGCAGGCAGATTCTTTATCAACTGAGCTATGAGGGAAAGTGAGTGTGATTGGTGTGTGTATGGATGTATGAGGGCAATTTGTGTCTGTGAGTGTGTGTTGGTGTGTCTGTCAGTGTGTGCACGTGTATGAGGATGTGTGATTGTGAGTGTGTAAATGAGGGAGAGCATGTGTGTGAATAGGTGTGAGTATGTGGGAATGTACATGTGAGCAGGCGTGAGTGTGTATGAGACTGTGTGTGAGCAGGTATGAGTGTGAGTGAGTCTGTATGAGACACACATGTGTATATGGGCAGATATGTATATGGGTTTGTGTATGAAAGCATGTAATGTGCAGGTGTATGTATGGGAGAGTATGTGAGTGGGGAAGTGTGAGTGTGGGTGAGTGTGGGGATGTACATGTGAGCAGATATGAGTGGGAGTGTATGAAATAATCTATGTGAGCAGTTGTGAGTATGGGTGAGTGTGAGTGAGTGTGAGTGTGGGTAAGTGTACATGTGGGCATGGGCAGGTGTAAGTGTGGGTGACTGTGGGAGTGTGTACATGTGGGCAGGTGTGCATATGGGGAGTGTGTGAGTGGGCAGGTGTAAGTGGGGTGACTGTGGGAGTGTGTACATGTGAGCAGCTTTATATATGGGAGAATGTGTGAGTGAGAAGGTGTGAGTGTGGGAGTGTGTATGTATGGGCGGGTGTATATATAGAACAGTGTGTGAGTGTGCAGGTGTGAGTATGGGCTAGTGTGGGAGCGTGTACACATGGGCAGGTGTACATGTGGGAGAGTGTGTGAGTGGGCAGCTGTGAGTCAGGGGTTGCTCTACCTGCTGGGCACCCATGCTCCTCTCCGGGTTGCTTTCCCCTCTCTGGTGTGGGCTCCTAGCATCTCTGCCCAATGGTTTGCCCCTGGGGCCCTGCATCCCCACACCAAGGCCAGGTGGTTCTGTGGGGGAGGCCGTGTGGGAGGCCCTGAGACCAAGACCGAGGGGCAGGTAGACATCCTGGGTATTGACACCCTGAACCAACGGCCATGGTGGAGCGTCAGGCAGAGTAGGAAAGTCACTCAGCCACGTCTGCCCCACGTCCCAATCCACAAGGCAGTGAGAGATAATAAAGTGTGTTGCATTAAGTCACTAAATCTTGGGATGGTTTGTAAAACAGCTGTAGATAAGCAGACTAATCAATGTCTTAATATTTCCCAAATGGTTATGTGTCATGTTTGGTAAAAGGTTTCTTTCATGCTGCTTCAGTTTAGGAAGAACTATGTTAGCAAACCATGACAATTAAAAAAAATAAAGCAACAGCCCAAATCCCAGTGAGACCCTTGCTAGTTCATTCATTTGGATGCAGTTCTAATGATTACTTATTTTCCCCTGTTAGTGGCATCACTGGTAACTAAAGTTAGCCTTGGCTCAAAAATTGATAGGTTATTTTAGAGCCCAGTGCAGAGCAGAGAGCTGTCTGATGACTGGCGACAGGGTTGCGGGGCTCTGGCTGGTTCTGGGCTGCCCTCCTCCCTGCTCTTGTCTCCTGGGTGGCAGTGGGGAGCAGTGGCCAACGGCCCCCGTGGCCCACAGCCTGTGCAGAGCTTCCAGCGGGCCCTTTTATGTGATGAGGCAGCAAAAGTCCAGCAGAGCCACCGTGTTCCTCTGTTCATATGTTGGAGTCCTAACCCTCAGCCCCTCAGTATCTGACCTTACTCGGACATAGGGTCCTTTCAGAGGCAGTCAACTTAGCAAGAGGTCCCTGGGTGGGCCCTGATGCAGGAGGACTGGACCCCTTGTAAGAAGAGGAGATTACATGCAGACGGGCACAGAGGGAGGGCCCTGTGGAGAACTGGGGAGTCTGTGAGCCAGGGAGCAAGGCCTGGGCGGGGCCCTTCCCCACTGCCTCAGGTGGAACCAGCCCTGTGACATCTTGATTTTGGACTTCTGGCCTTCAGAGCCGTGACATCATAATGTCCGCTGTTTAAGCCTCCCGGCTGTGTCACTTTGTTATGGCGGGCCTCGTGGATGAACACACTCATACGTGTGGGTGCTGGTCACAGTCACACCTGCCGCGGGGGTGGCCGTGGTGTGTGCTGGCCTGAATTCCGGGGCCCCCTGTTTGGACACCCATCCCCTCACCATCGTGGTGTCTCCATGGCCTCCGTGAGGTGGGTCCTCAAGCCCTTCCCAAACTTGACTGTGTTCGTTTCCAAGCTGACGCTCACAGCACCACAGTGCACTCATCCCGAAGGCCCTTACATCACATCTGTGGCTTCGCTGATGTGAGGTGAGGGGTCCCACAATGGGGACAAACCAGCACTGGCCCTCCAGCTGGGTCCTTGGTCCCTCCACTTCTGTGTCTCATGGATGAGAAGCCCCTAAGGAGGGACAGCCTGGGACATTCTCTGTCAAAGCTCCATGGGCAACTCTAGGTGATCTGCCCCCAAGCTGTCCCTGACTTTGCACATTTGGACCCAGTGTACCTGGGGCAGAGGGGCAAAGACAGGAAAGCCCAAATAGTCTCTAGGAGATGCTGTCAATACTGGGGGTCGGGTGGGGCGGGGGTGGATCCCAGCTGCAGAGGCCACGACCACCCCCCCCACCTCCCCCCGCAGGCAGCCAGGTCCAATGGCTGGTCGAGGCCGGAGCATAAGGCCGCTCCATTTGCTCCAGCCCTGCTCCCGCCTGGCACAGTCATCCTGACTGTGATGGCTGAACCCGAGGCTGAGGCAGGATTGGGGCTCCCAGTGGGCAACCTCAGAGGAACAGCTGCGTGAAGTGTGGCGGGGCTCTGAGCGGGCCTTGAGGGCGGCTGTGGTGGGGAGCAACTGGAGGAGGGCCAAGGCTGCAGGAGGGAGCGTGTGGGAGATAGAAGGTGTAGCGAGGGTCAGGAGCAGGGTCAGCAGCCTTGGCAGTGGGGTGACAGACAGCGGGTCACGGGAACAGCTGTGAGCCCCAGGGGAAGAGCAGGGCAGGGCAAGGGCACGGGCTGAAGAAGCCTGCGGCCCAGGTGACTGCATCCAGCTTCCTCAGGAAGTACCGCTGCAGCATCCCTGGGGCTTTTCAGCGAGGGTCCACACTGGCTTCCTGGAGGCAGGACCATAGAGAGTGGACTGGACAGGATGATTTTTCGAGAGTGATCTTGGGATAAAGCAAGAGCAGGCAGAAAGCACTGGAGCTGCCACACAGGCCAACTGCTGGGCTGGAGTGGCCTTCAGAGATGTCCCATGGGGGCAGTGGGCTGAGATGGCCAGGCCCCCATGCTCCTGCCTCCACCAGCCATTGGGCCTGGCTGCCTGGAAGGGTGTGGCCCCTGCAGCTGGAGTACCCCCCTCCTCCCCATTCCCCCCCACCACACACCCATTTAAGCTTTCCTGTCTTTCCCCCTCTGCCCCAGCAGCCACCTTCCAACCTTCCATCGCCCCAGAAGCAGGGATTCCCAGGGGACATTTCACGGCTGCTGGCACCTGGGTCCCTAATCCTTGTCTGGCATCTCCTCCCTTTGCCTTTTCCTCCTGCCCCCAGGCCCTGGCTAGCTCTGGAGGTGCCTGGGAGTGCTGGGGCCAGCTCTTGGCTAATGTCATGTATTTGGTGCTATCACAGATGCTGTGGATTCTTCTGAGGCGGCCCTGCATCCCAGGAGTACCACCCCACCCTGTGATCTGCCCACACAGGGGCCACTCCGTGCTTGACCATCCTTGGCAGGCAGGTGTGTCTTCCAGGTGCTGGCCCTGAGCCCCTGTTCTCCTCCTGTCACACCTCTGCGCATTGCTGTCCCCCGGCCCCTCCTTGAGCGCATCTGCTGCTCCAGGTCCCTGCGATCAGGGCTGCTTCTCTCCCCTGTCTGAGCCAGGAGACCAGAGCAGACTGCTTGGGCAAAGAAACCTGTCTGTGGCCAAGCAGCCACCTATGCCCTGAGAGAAGCCACGAGGGCCTGAGCTGGGCCAGTCGGATTCCGGAGGCAGAGGCTGTGTGAACTGGGGAGGCCAGCAGAGCCTGTGGGCAGGAGGCAGCTGCGTGCTGTTGGCAGGGAGCTGGTTGGCAGAGGAGAAGGGGGCAGCGAGCAGAGGTGCAGGAAGGCACCCACCCAGTGGGAGGGGGCGCTCAGTCAGGGAGCCCCACTTTCTGGGGCCTGAGGCCATGGTGACATGACTTGAGGTAGTCTGGCTCCTGCCATGGCCATTCTGGATGGACTTACTTTCAGCAAGGGCATCCCAGGCCCCTCTTTAGGGGCAGGTGCAGCACCCCAGGCCTCCAGGGGCAACAAGGGCTCTGTTCCAGACTGAGGCCGCCTCCCCATTCTATGTTTATTTCCAGACTGGTCACCAAGTCATCAGGCTTCCCAGGTGGCGCTCGTGGTAAAGAACCCGCCTGCCAGTACAGGAGACTTAAGAGACCTGGGTTCTATCCCTGGGTCGGGAACATCCCTTGGAGGAGGCATGGCAACCCACTCCAGTATTCTTGCCTGGAGAGTCCCATGGACAGAGAAGCCTGGCAGGCTACAGTCCATGGGGTTGTGATGCGTTGCATACGATGGGAGTGATTTTGCACGCACACAACCAGGTTATCATCTGGCATGTTTCATAGATAAGCAGTGGGAGGCTGGCCTGGATCAGCCCTGTCTGGAGGGTGTGAGGGGCCGAGAGACTGAGAAGTCCAGTGGGAGAGCCAGGGTTGGGAAGAAACCCTCTTCCTTCTGGCTGGAGGTCAGAAGGACCAGGGGCTGCCGAGGGGGACCCTCAGGGGGTGCGATTCCTAAGCCTGCTCTTGAGATGGAGCCAGCCATAGTTGCTGGAAAGCCATTGGCATCCGGGTCAAAGCCTTACTAAGGACAGGGCTCTGAGCAGGGAGGCCAGCTGAGAATCTGTGCTGGCCACGTCGCATGTGCAGACCTTGGCTCCTGCCTGGAGTGAGGCCCTGTGGCCATGTTTCTATGGCCTAAAATTGGCAGCTACTTAATGGCCCTGTTAGAGGAATGAGCATCTAAATCATGAAGTGGTTAAAGTGAATGTGGTGCAGTCATTAAAAAATTTACCAAACATGTGAATTAACACTCAAAAAAATGCTTGCCACGTGACCTTGAGTACAAAAAGCAGGCGACAAAACCATTCCCAATCCTTACAATTTTGCTTTGTAAACAAATAGGAGCTAAAACGCCTGGAAAGAAATATGTGAATATGTCAACCCTGAGTTTATGAGTTTTTTTCTTTTTAATTTTTTGGCACATTTTCCATCAGGACAAAAGTTATTTTAAAAAAATGAAGAGAAGGTGAAATGCTGTTATCATGTTTGTATGAGGTGAGTGTCAGTGAGTTCATCCATCCTGTCCCGTGAACATCCTGATCTTGCTGAGGCTGAAACTGTGTTGGGCTCAGAGGTCCCAGGGGGTGACACTGGGTCCTGGCCCTTGGGGACCCATGTATATTGGGGGCAGCTGACCGAGGACGGGGCCTTCTGGCTGTGGTGAAGGGGAGAGGGTTTGAGGGGGCCTGGGGTGAACATAAAGCTTCTCAGAAGTTCCAGAAGCATCTGGCCTTGCGGGGGTGGGAAATGTGTGTTCTTCAGTTTCCCTGAAGGACACAGGTCAGCTGCTGCCTGCTATGCTTTCACTTTTCTCCTGAGGTGGGCTCGTGGGGGCAAATCTGCAGTGGGCAATTTGCCAGCAAGGTTAAGTCAGAGCTTTTGTGGGCCTGTGTTGTCTTGCTTGTATAGTCAAGAGTAGTAACCTGCCTGCTGCCAACGGCCTCAGAGTGCTGCTCTCCTGCAGATGCTCCTGGGACACACGTGTCCTGCTGGGCTGGTGGGCAGCAGGTCAGCATGGGCTCCGTCTACCCCATCCCGGGGTCTGGTGCTGGCAGAACCCTGGGAAACATAGGACTAGGGGAGGGAGAGGGGTGTAGAGTCAGAGCAGGCCTGGGGTCAGAGCTCAGCAGTGACCTGCGTCCAGTGTCTGGGGGCAGGGCTGCTGTTGCTCACGTCTAGCCCCTGGCTTGTTGGATGGATGTGGTGTGAGTGAACAGGGCCGGAGTCTTGGGCAGAATTTGTTTCTGCCTAGGGCTGGCATTGCTGGAAGATGCAGTTAACACGGCCCTAGAATGGTCACTGTGTTCCTGCAGCTATGTCAAGAAGCCCTCCCCTGGCTGCTCTGGGTCCTGGCAGGTGTGAGGATGAAGCTACATGACCAGCAGTAATTTCCAGGTTTAATTCTGTTTCCTCCCTCCCCTGTCTCTCTAACCTCCCCAGCCTTAAACTACTGTATTTCTGGGATCCCACGTCCCTGCCCATGCGGGCTTCCCTTTCCTGTTCTGTCCCCCTGAAGCCCTCCCTTATGCACTGTGGCCTAGCGAGGATGTTCAGAGGCAGGGCATGAGGAGGGTCCCAGCTTCCAATCTTGGAGTATCCCCGCCCCCCACCACAGGCCCTCAGACCTCCCACCGAGAGCCCCTCTGTCTGGGGCTCGCCTTCCTCTTCGCACAGGACTCAGAGCCTTTTCAGGGGCCAGGCCGCTCTCACCCAGGCAGCCCCACCTGAGCTCCTGTCTGGGAAATGCAGGTTTGTGTGGTTTTCAGTGGTCTGCCTCGAAGGGTGCCCAGCTTGTGACCTTCCAGGTTGGTGGATGGGGAAACCTCCTGGTTTCCTCATGATTGGGTGGGGACCAGGGACTAACTCCAGCTTCATTGTGAGCAGAAGTGACACCTCCAGGCTGGGCATTTCCTCTCTGATGTCAGGCTCTTCAGAGATTCTGCTGCCTCTTCCAGGGACCAGCTGATCTCCAGACAGTAGCCCTAATTCCATCTGAGTCTTGGAGTGAGGGAACACCCAGAAGAGTGCTCATCTGGGTTTGGCGGTGTTTGCAAAGCTAATCTCTTTGATTGTAAATGACTAACAGTGGGTTGTCGGCTGAGGCAGGCCAGGTGATGCCTTGTGTCAGCTCACCTTGCCCAGAAAAGAGGAGATGTCCCTAACTGGAGGGGCCCTGGTAATGCATCCTTTAGGGGAACCGCTGATTGGAGCCACTGGCCCCGGACAGGCACTGTTGTAACCACTGGAGTGGTTATCTTAAACACGAGATCCTGGTAAAGAATGCAGAACTAACAAGCTGCCACCACTTGTGAAGACTTTTGAAAGGTCAAAAGGAGAGAGGAGATGCCAGTCCATAGGTCTTATCAACTACCAGATCTTTCTCACTGGAATCATCCTGAGAGATGCGTGCACCTCCCTCAGGAGGGAACCTGAGTCAGAGTGACTGGCCAGAGACAGCCCGGAAACTAACCCAATTACAGTGAAACTCAAGACTGCCAGCCACGTGGCAGAGCGGTCCTCCTGGGTTCCCTCCCCCTCCTGCTCTCCACTCGGGCACCCCTTCCCAGTGAGGTCTCTTGCGTTGTCAGCACGTGTGTCTCCTCTGACAATTCCTTTCCGAGTGTTAGGCAAGAGCCCACTTCCCTGAGAAGGGCGCCTGGAAGGGACCCCCCTTCTTGCAACACATGTAGCTCAACCCTCCTATTTTACAGAGAGGGAAACTTAGGGTGGCATCTCAGGCCTCTCAGCCAGTGGGTGGCATAGCTGGAACCCAATCTCTGCCTCTTGCATCAGCCTCTTTTTGATGAATCATGTTGCCTCCAGAAAGTGAATTTGTGGAAATGCTTCCAAAGCAGAACAGAAGAATGAATGGCCTGACTTTGGGGTGAGGGAGAGTCAATAAAGTGAAAAGAATGCTCACTGGACCCTCAGTATTAAAGTTAGCCTGAGGCCAGGAGGGTGTGTACAGCTGCCGACACCAGCCTGAGGCTTCCTGGCAGTGGGGTGGCCAGGCAAGGTCCGGGACACCTTTGGGCAAAGGGTTACGCTTCCTGAAGCACACAGCCAGGCCTGAGGTCTGCCAGGAAGGGAGAAGGCTGGATGCAGGCTGGGATGAGTGTGGCAGGAAGCCACCTCATTCAGGGTGCAGCTGGCTAGGATAGACTAGACTAGCATTGGATAGACTAGCGTTGCTGTCCTGAGGAATTGTACCAGCCTGTACTGGAGGAGGCGTTCACATATTATGTGACTTGTTCAGGTTCACACAGCTTGTGTTGACGAAGCTGGGGTTTGACCCTGTGTCCCTGGAGCCGAGCCATGAAGGTGCAGCTTAGCACCTAGATTTCAGCACACCCACATTGGAGCTGTGGAGAAGGTAATGGCACCCCACTCCAGTACTCTTGCCTGGAAAATGCCATGGATGGAGGAGCCTGGAAGGCTGCAGTCCGTGGGGTCGCTGAGGGTCGGACATGACTGAGCGACTTCACTTTCACTTTTCACTTTCATGCATTGGAGAAGGAGACGGCAGCCCACTCCAGTGTTCTTGCCTGGAGAATCCCAGGGACAGGGGAGCCTGGTGGGCTGCCGTCTATGGGGTCGCACAGAGTCGGACACGACTGAAGTGACTTAGCAGCAGTAGCGCATTTGAGCTGTGTGTCTTTGGGGAGTCACTGTGACTTTCTGAGCCTCGGTTTCCTTGCCTGCCCATTAGGTAGAGCTCCTAGGGCTCGTCCTGAGACGGAAGTCCTGGTGTTCCCATGTGTTTTGCAAGCAATGTGTGTGAATGCTGAGTAGTGTCCAGTACATGGCAGGCCTGCCCTTGACTGTGGTCTCAGAGGCCCCAGGCTGGGTCCATGGAGGTTTCTCAAGCACAGATCAAGTGCCTATCCCCTGGTGACCTGCTGGAGTGAGTGCACTTTCCCTGGAAGAGAAGCCTGGTTTCCTGAGGTTTGTGGGCGGTTCTGAGAAAGGACCCGCCCCTTCTGGGAAGGAAAAAGGAGAGAGGGTGTCCACAGGGAGCAGCTGGGGCCTGAGCAAAGAGGTCAGGGGAGGGGAGCAGGCCATGCTGGGAAGAGCATATTGATTTCTTCCTCTTAGAAATGGACTCAAGTGGAATCATTCATAATGTGCTCTCCCCATCGTTGACAATAGCCATTCCCATCACTGCTGGGGAAATGGATTTGCAGCGCTCTCAGAAAGAGAAAACAGATTGCCTGAGATGTGCAAAGAGGGCTTGGTTCTGTCCCCAGATGCTTTCTGGAGAGTCTGTTGGTGGCTCGCTGGGGACACCATCAGGGCTGCTCCAGGGACAAGGTCTGTGTTGAGCATTGAGGCCATAATAAGCAGCCAACCCTTGGGTCAGGGTCTCCAAGGGGTTGTTGATAGACACTGGCAGTCAGGAGGCTACCTGGGAGAGGTAGGGTTGACCTCAGTCTCAGAAGCCCCAGAGCAGCCACACAGAGCCTTCTGAGCAAAGGGACATCATAGCCAAGGGCTGGCCACTGAGGTGCTTCCCGCAGGGACCAAGGGGAACCTGGTGTGGCTGGAATCCAGAGGTGAAGGTGAGAGTGTGGCTGGAGCAGTGGGCAGGAGAAGTGCTGGGGGTCTTGATGCCTTTTCTTGCTGCCACCCATCAGCACTGTCTAGGTGGGGTCAGAACACCTCTGGAGACAAGAGTGGGTGTGAGTGCAGCTCCTGCTAGTTAACCTAATGCCACCCTAGTCCTGGAGGAAGCTGGTGGTGCTCATGATTCTGCTTTCCCTAGTCTTGGCCTGAGGCTGCCTGACATCAGGGCAACTTCAGTGGATGCCTGGCTCAGCTGGCTGTGACCTACTCTGGAGAGGGCCCAGGGCCAGCCCCTGCCCACCCAGACTGCAATGCCTGTCTTGGTGCTGGTTCATTTATTCATTCATCCATTCATCCTTTCTGCAGGAAGAATATCAACACCAAGGCTGAATAAGCTGGACTCACAGCATTAAGTAGGGTGGGAAGGGGTGGGGAATGTGGAGAGACACAAGCCTTGGAGCCAGGCAGACCTGTTGTCAAGTTGATCTTCAGAAAGCCACCTAAGATCTCAGAGCCTCAGTTTCTGAAACAGCAAAATGAGGTGACCCTTGCCAGGTGGTTTTGGGGCCCCTGGGGTATGGTAACTGTAGAGGAATTGGCAGGTGCCAGGCTCATGCCTGGGGCCTGGGAGCCAACAAGGTGCTCTTATGTGCATGAATGCAGCGGGAAGGCCTTGGCACATGCTGTGTCCTTGCCTGGAGCACTCTTCTTCCTGGTACTCTGTGATCAGCTCCTAAACTTCCTTTAGGTGTTTGCCTGGTGTCACCTTGTCACTGAGGCTTCCTGGTCATTGCCTTAACGCTGCATACATGCCATCTGTTGTGGCCTTGTGGGATTCAGGAGGGTAGGGCTTTGCTCTTTGTTCCCTGAGTCTCCTCTGTGCCTGGAGTGCTTGGCACATGGCACGGGGTGGGGGTGTGCTGAGATATTCTGTGGGGCAAGGCCACCAGCATGAAGCTCCTCGACCCCACGGCCATGGAAAAAGGATCCAGGGTCATAGTGGAAGGGACTCTGCTGGTACTTCTGAGCCTCAGTGGGGTGTGGAGAGCGTTTCTGGCTTCAAATCAGACAGAGCTGGTTTGGCCCTGTGTGTGAGTGAGTGTGTGTGTGTGTGTGTGTGTGTGTGTGTTGTGTGGTGGACAGGCTCTGTCCCAGCCAGTGAGGAGCTCTTGGTCTGAGGGGAGTGTGAGGCTTAAACTGAGATGTGTTTACAGCCACCCAGGATGACATTAGAACCAGGCTCAGGCGTGAGGGAGACCCCATGGGGACTCCAGGGGGTTGCTTGCTGGTTCCTGGGCAGGGCCCCTCCCTGAGCCTCCTCTGTGTGTCTTAGGGAGCCTGGGCTCCTTGCTGACATTGCCTCTGGGCACCGGAGCTGTTCTCCCCTGGTCCTCAGCAGGGTGCACACAGGTGCAGGAGCGTCTGCAGAACTTCTGAGGGAGGTGGGGTACAGCAAAGGACAAAGTCAGGGCCCCTGCCCACAACCCGCCCCTGACACAGAGCCCTTCCCTCCATGATGGGCAACATGGCCAGGAATACAAAGCTTCCTGGGAGAGCTGGGGTCTGAATCTTGCCCCAGTGACATGCTCCGTGACCATAGGCTAATGGCTGAGCTCCCCGAGCCTCAGTTTCTTTATCTGAAGTGGGCAGAGTAACAGTGCCTGCTGCAAGGGGCTCTTGTGGTGCATCCATCCCAAGCAATAGGCATTGGGGGGGACGAGAGGCCTTGAAAGGACACCACAGGCAAGACAGGGGAGCTGTGGCCCCACACGCATCCAGCCGCCTTCCCTGGTGAGCGAGTGAAGGAGCGGCTGGGGCCGCCTGTGTCTGGCTCCAAGCTGGGGCTGCAGACACTCCCTTCAGGGGCCTGGGGCTCTGGCAGCAGACTTTCCGGCTCCTGGTCCAGGCAGGGTGGGATGTGTTTCTGGGGTCTGAGAGTCCCCTCCCATCTGAGGTTCACTGCCATCCTGGGCAGGAAGGCAGCATGACACAGCAGAGACAGCTGGTCCCTGTCCATAGGACAGAAGTGTCTGGGGCCTGTGTGAGCAGGACCACTTGGGGTGGACGGGGTGGCTGTCTGGAAGGGCCGTCCTGGGCTTGGCCAGCTGGGAGGGTAGTGGGGCAGGTGGGGGTAAGCTGGGAGGGGCAGCTAGCTTTGATGCTTCTGGGTCGGGGGCCCAGTTCATGTGGTGGCAGCTTGCTTCTGCTGTACAGTAAGCTGGCTAGCCAACCACATGTAGAGAATTCTCCTGACCTAGTTCTGAAGCCTAGAGTCCTCTCGGTGCAAAGGGGATGATGACCCCTGAGGGCAATTTGTGCCTCACTTCTGTCTCCTTGAATCCTTAAACCTGGTCACCCAGTGCCTCTCCATCTTACAGAGGAGGTGTCTACAGGGAAAGTCAGGGGAGTTGCTAGTTAGTAGCAGGGGAGGGCCCCATCCAGGGCGCTGTGCCTCAGGGGCTAGCCCTCCAGTTCAGGGCCCCAGCAGAGCTGTTGCTCTCAGAAAGCTTCGCTTGGGTCTCTGCCCCAACCCTGCTCCCAGCTTAGGCTCCTACCCAGGCCCCCAATCCCTGGCCTTGTCTAAAGAGATGAGTGCTGCGGGGAACCAGCCCCAGGCTCCGGGGAGGCATTTCTGATGGGAAAACATGCCCATTTGCCTAAATGAATCAAATCCATTTCTCTCCCATACATATTTCATGGGCTTCCTCTCTGTGTAATTTAATTATCACCGTTGTTAGTGTTAATGTCCTGGTTGGTGCAGTTCTGCTCCCCAGACCCTTGGAGCCTAATGTGGCATGGGGCTCCGAGGAGGAGCTCAGAGAGTGGAACCATCACTATGGCAACAGGATGCGATAATATTTCCCGGTGATCTATTGCTTTAATCTTGAGGGCTTTGAGTATATTGCCAGCATTAATAAATAAGTCTAAATAACACCCTGGTGAGATTGATATTATTCTATCCATTTTACTGATGGATCATCCGCAGCTCAGGGGGGGTTACATGCCTGATCTGGGGGGAGATGGGAGAAAGATAGGGATGGTAGAAATGCCTGCTAAGTGCTGCCCTGGCTCCCGGGTCCCCAGCATCCCCGCTGGAGGGGCTGGGTCAGGGGCCACAGGAGCCCCGGGAGCCGGTGGGAAAGTGGTGGCCAAGTGTGCTCTGGAGGTACGATCCCTTCTGCTTTGTGACTGGGTAGGAGCAGGGCAGTGCGAAGGACCCTAGGTCTCTCAATGTTGCTCCTCTATTTTCTAAGTCCAGACAGTCCACTCAGAGACCTCTGTATGTTCAACAGTACCTTTCTTGGAAGTAATAACCTTTAACCCAGTGCCAGTCTCGGCAGCCCCTGGTGAGAGCTACCAGGGTGATTCTTGAGGCAGGGTTCCCATGGTGAAGAAGGAGGAGGGAACAAAGGAGATAGGGGGCCTCCATGGTGGGTGTTAGGTGAGTGATCATGGTGCCTGCCTCTTCAGAAAATATGTTATCATTTTTATTTTTCCAACTGCATTTGTACACACTTAATTTGGAGGGGAACTCCCTTCCCCTTGGCTGTCCTGGGGTTGTCTCAACTCGAGGAGCTGGTCCTAGTTCCGAGTGCACCACGAGATTCCTGGCCTGGCCACACAGCAGTCCCTGCCGCCCGGTGGTGGCTTGCCCAGCCTGTCCATTCTCGCCTCCCTCCTCGCACACTCACACCTGCCCTGGCACCTGGGTCCTGGTACTGATGCGCTGTGCATCTCCTCTCCCTGCAGTGAGTTCCCCGCCTCTGACTGCACGTGGGCCAAAGTAGCTGCCCTGCTTCCAGACTTACCCCACTTTGCCAGCACAGCTCTCCTCGCAGGTCCTTGATCTAGGTTGTTAAGTAGGCTCCTTCCCCCTTGTAGGTGAGAATGCTTTTGGGGGTCCTTCTGTAAACCTCATTCAGGGCCACCCAGTCCATCAGAGGTGACTTAATAGCGTGGGGCCAAAAGACAAGGCTCTGCAGGCCTGTTCCTTCTGTTAAGGCGCCGCTTTTGCCCCTGGTCAAATTGACTGGTCCCCTGGCTCTGGGACCAGTCATGTCCATGCAGGAGCCCTAGCATCAGGCCCGCACTTGGTAATGAGGTCAGATCATCTCAGACTGAGGTCATTTTTGACCATTTCAGGTCTTTCTCCAGAAAGAGGGCTCCAGGATGCTGTGCTGATGGACTCTCTGGCTAAAACAGGAGTGTGGCCTCCACAGGCTCCCGGTCCCACGTGTGTACTTTCTCTGACCCCACGCCTCATCTCACCTGTCGGTGTGGGCCCTGAGTGCTCTGCCTAGGGAGCGGATGTCTTTTGGGGAAGCTTCCCCGCCCCACACCACTTTTCTCTGCCCCTGCCTCTCTGGCCATGGCTGATGGGAGCAGGTGTAAGCATCTGACGCAAGCCAAACAACCATGGATTCTCTCCCAGTCACTGGGAACTGGGCCTCATACTGTTGCGATCGCACTAGTACCTGCACCTGTGTCTGAGATGGAGATGTCCCCTGGGGTCCCCTGGGGAGGCTGAGTTTAGGGTGCCGAGTGGTACAGAGATGAGCGTGGGCTGGAGCTAATGCAGCAACGGAGGGGTGGGGTGGGGGCCCCACTCCTTGAAAGGCAGGAGGCAGGTGGCGTGGGGCTTCTGCTTTTGGCCCATGTGCCTATGGGAGAGGAGGATACTGGGAAGGAGGTGGAGGGAGAGAGGAAGAGAAGAGAAGGGAAGACAAGGAAACACAGAAGGGCAGGAACAGCAGGAAGGAGAGAAGGAGGAGGGACTCCTGGGGCTTCCCTGCCAGCTCTGCTTTCTCGGAGGCCAGCTGTCAGCCCCAGCTCTGGGAGCTGCTTTGTCCTCATTTTGCTTAATGGAAGGCCCTGTCCATTCCAGATGCAGGCCTGACTTCAGAGATCTTAGAGTATTCTGCCTGGCGGGAGTGTTTCTGCATGCCTGAGGCTTGCACCAAGCTGGACCAGTCTGAGCAGGTAAGTTTATCCGGACAACGTGATTGCCGGTAAATGCCTGCATTTTCTTGGGGGAGTGGTCAGTCCTGCAGGCTCCTGTGACTGAGCCCTAGTAAAAACTCTGGTCACCAGGGCTCAGGGGAGCCTCTGGTCATCAGGGATCAGGGGAGCCTCTGGTTGGGAATACTTTGCACCTGTTTTCACGTTGTTGGGGGAGTTAGGTATGTCCCCATGTACTCTGTTGGTAGGGACCCCCAGAGGCTTGTGCTTGCACCCAGAGCTTCTTGCGGTGCCTTTCTCCCTGCACAAATCATCCCTGTGAGCAGGACAACATTTTTCTGAGTAGTGAGAGTCTGCTAGTTAACTATCCGGCCTGAGGATGCTCTTGGGGACACCCAACACAGGTTGGCTGTGGCTTACGCATATTTCTCTCCCTTGTAAGCAAAAGAGCCTTGTCTGAGGCATCTTGGAATGAAAAAGATGTACCAGAAGAGTCCCAGCAGGGAATGGCACACTCAACCTGGGTGGCTGTGGAGGGAACCAGTGAGTACCGTAAAGAGACAGTCACCACGGGAGCTACGGCCAGCGAGGCCTGAGGCCCAAGGGGTGGGCGGCCGTGGTTAGAGGAAGCACCTGCTCATGGGCCAGTGGCTGCACGTGGAGGACACGGCCCTGCATGCTGTGGCCTGGGGTGGATGCCAGCCTGGTTTGACCTTCCTGCTTCTGCTTCCAGGTTTCTGGTGAGGCCTCGTGTTGGCCAGACCCAACAGGAAGCTCCAGGGCAGGTGATACCAGGGAGGAGCGAGGTCCCAGGGCTGGGCCTGATGCTTGGGTGTCTCTGGGGTCCCCTGTGGAGGCTGAGGCTCAGGGTGCTGGGGACGTTGCTCTGGGCCTGCAACTTGGCCCAGCTGCAGCCCTGCTGTGGCCCAGGTGTGGTGATGTTCATGTGGTGGAGCTGGTGTAGGGTAGGGTCCCCTCTCCCTGAGAGGTGCTCAGGGAGAAGGAGGAGAGAAGCAGGCCTGACCCAGCACTAGGCAGAGCCCGAGGGGCAGGCTTAGGTACCCTGCTCCTGAGGGTAGCATCCGGCCCCAGGCCTCTGTGTGCTGCCCACAGGTGTGAGGAGAGACAGGGTGGTCTGCCAGGATCTCCAAGTGGGACCACCTTGCCTGCCAGCATGCCGCCTCTCCCTGCTGCAGGATGCTCGAGGCAGATGCTGTGCTGGGAATGGGCAGGCCCAGGTGTAAAGAATGGATGGAAAAGGACTTGCTAATTAATTTGTCAATTAGTGAATGCCCTTCTTCTTTCCACAGAGGGTTCAAGACAATTCACAAGAACTCATACAATACAGTAATTACAAAATGGAGACAGATCATTACCCAGGGAAAAAGGTAAATGAGTGTGCCAGGTGGGCACTGGTAGGCTGTTCCTTGGCCCTGGGATCAAGTTCATCCTCTGTGCCCCTGGCCTGGCCGTGCCCCCTGCCTTTGGTCTGGGCCCCAGGGTATGAGTCCTCCTCATTTGGGAGGCTGTGTCGCAGGGGGCTGACTCCACCCTGGGAACTCTGTGTCCTTCCTGAGCTGGCCGGCCAGTGTTGTCACCCCTCGGGTCCCTGTCTGGGGCCGGACTGTGCTCTTCTGATCAAAGCCCTGGCACCCACGCTTACTCCCCTGCCACATCTGTGAAGGGAAGGCTCTGGGCCCATCCACTGCTGTTGCCTCCTGGGCTGCCCCAGGCCCCTACAGGTACCCAGAACTGAGGGTATGGGACGCGGGGGGTGTGCTGAGTAAGCAAATGGTTGTGCAGAGGTGATGCTCTGACTATACAGAGTGAGTCACCTGACTTCCACACTCTCATGTTAGCTTGGCCCTGGGTCTCTTTTTATTCTAATTTAATATTAGCTTGTGTGTGTGTTAGTTGCTCAGTCGTGTCCAACTCTTTGGGGGACTGTAGCCTATCAAGCTCCTCCGTCCATGGGATTCTCCAGGCAAGAATACTGGAGTGGGTAGCCATTCCCTTCCCTAGGGGATCTTCCTGATCCAGGGATGAAACCCAGGTCTCCTGCACTGCAAGCGGATTACCGTCTGAGCTACTAGGGAAGCCTGCAGCTGAGCCGCTAGCAAACACACACATAGTGTTAGCTTGTTCTACATATGGAACTTTGTAGCAACTTCTGTTTCCTTTTTGGAATAAGGCTAAATGTATTTAAAACAAAATAAAAGAATAAGGGGAGATGGAAGAGTAAATCCAAGAAAAGTGAACAGGCAAATATCAGATGATTTAGGACCTGTGTCGTTTCTTCAAGCTGAGAGTTTGTATGTGGCTCTGAGCTCCCTGTGTCTCCTGTGGGGAGATACAAGGTGCTTATTTTCAGCAGGGTGTACACCCCGGACCCCCATGAGCCCCACCTTTCCCAGCGTGGAATCCAGGGAGAAGAAATGTGCCCTTGCCCTTGTGTGTATTTGAAAAGGTGTCGTGAACACTGGCCTGTTAGGTGGATGATCAGGAAAGGAGTGACATGGGAAGGATTTCTGCACTAAAGGCTCAGGTGGGACCCCAGGCTGCTGCAGACTTCAGGGCAGAGGATCAGACTGTGCTGGGTTGGCCAGTTGCCCAGGGTGGGGCTTCGGCAGACACCTCTACCCAGTACACACAGCCACCAGCCCAGCTCGGTCAGCTCTGACCATCAGCATCCTTTGAGTGCTCCATTCTTCTAACTATGGTGTGTGTGTAACTTGGATAAAAATGAAAACCCATCTCTGTACCCAGTCCTGTGCAGTCTCTTGATCCCACCCTTCTTTCCATCCAGCCTTAATATGTATTCCCTGACTAGAAACCGGATTTCTGTCCCCAAAATTCTGATCTGCTGTTGTGGCAGGAAGCTTTGGAATTGGTGCACTGGGCTGAATCCCCTCGCTCTGTTTCTAACTGGTTCTCTGCATCAGCTGCAGGTCCCTCTGACCCTTTTTTTCCTTTTAGGGTGCCTCTGAAGTCCTGCCCTTTTTCAGCACCTCAGTGTCATCCCTCAGAGCCTCCGATACCTGCTGGCTCCCATGTCTGTGCTCTGCCAGCAGCCATGCTCGGATCAGGCCTCCCCATTAATCCCCAAGTCCCGGGGGCTGTGACCCCACTGCTAACTTTCTCCTCGCTGCCCGTGTGCGTGCTCCTACCTGCCCTCTGCATCCCTCTCCCCAACCCCAAGTGCACACCTCCCACTTGGGCTCACCACAATTCTCAGCCCAGAGCACTGATGAACTTAGACACTAAGTGCAAGCTCGTTGATTTAACCAATCAATGTCTATAAATCCAGGCATTACTACCTACCTTGCAGGGTTGCTGAGTGCAGCCCAGTGCTTGACAGATCGCTGACATCAAGTCGAAGACCATTCCTTTGTCCGCACATCTAATACCCTTCCAGGTACATGGCCAGCCTGGTCCCAGCTCCTCCTCTGGTCCCTTGCCTGGCTCTCCCTGTATTCCAGCTTACCTGGCCTTTCTTTTCTTGCCTCCTTCCACCCTCCAGGTTGAAGATCTCTCTGGAATGATTTTGTTTTAGAAAAGTCCCCAATTGCCAGGTTTCCGCCATCACAAGTGCTCCCTGCTTCAGTGGTGCACAGGCTATGCTTCTGCAGGGCTCTGAGGGTCATGGAGCAGGCCCGCCAAACTAGAGCAGATACAGAGTTTCTGGAGGTTCACAAGCATTGGGTAATGACAGTGATTATCACACTATTAACTGTATAACCCTACACTTCTATGAATTATGTTGTGAACAAAGGCAGTCATCTCGTCTCTAGTCTCTGCTCCTTTCACTGCCTTTGACTGTGCTGGATACTCCTGGCATTATTTATGCTGGCTGTGACTCTGAGTGTCTAAGTGTGACTTTGTGCATACCCACACACCTGGGGCACCTTCAGGGAGCCCTGGGGTGGCTGCTGGCAAAAGGGAAAGCTGAACTCCACCCTCCAGGACTTTTTGTGGCCTGGCCCTGCTCCCTCCTCCAGGTGCCGGGGCCACTGAGATCTGACAGGGAGTGTGTGAAGACATCCATGTGGAGAGAAGAGGGTGCAAGGAGAACTGCTCACTTGGTTTGGGCTCAATTTCAAAATCCCTGCTGATTTGTAGAGATGTGGATGGGCCTGGAGACTGTTATACAGAGTGGGTAACAGAAAGAGAAAACTGAGTCTCGTATATTAATGCATAGATGTGGAACCTAGAAAAATAGGACAGGTGAACCTGTTTGCAAGGCAGAAATGGAGGCACAGGCATAGAGAACAAACATATGGACACCAAGTGGAGAACGGGGGTGTGGGATGAACTGGGAGATAGAGATCAACGTGTGTACCTTATTATCTGTAAAATAGGTAGCTAAAGAGAACCTGCTGTAAGCACAGGGAACTCTACTCAGAGCTCTGTGGTGACCTGAATGGGAAGGAAATCCCAAAAAAGCGGACCTGTGTATATGCACAGCTGACTTATTTTGTTGTACAGCAGAAACTAACACAACACTCCTCCCCCCAAAAAGAATCCCTGCTTTTCAAGGAGAAACATACAAATGCAGCGGGGATGTTCTGGCATGGATGTGCTAGCAGGAAGCAGTCAGGCCTGACTTTATCAAACCATGAAGCCAGAGATAAATAACGCAAAACAGGATGAAGTGTTTCTAAAAATAATGGAAGATAAAGTAAACAATGTAAAATAATGATTTTAAATGAGCAACTCCAACAATTTATTCTGTGTTAAAGCGGCATTTCATGTTATCTTGGAAGAGTAGATTCATTTACCAGCAACTATATGCAGCCATCCCCCCGCCAAGCCCAGATTTTCTGTCCCCTACAGTCCAGTTGGGCCTGGATCTGCCTGGCCATAGCTGCTCGCCTCCCCTCCCAGCTTAGTGGTCCTTTGATGGCTCTTGTACTTTCTGTGGCCACAGCATGTGGGCTTCTGGGGACCTAGAGTGAGCGTCAGCCTCAAATCCCATCTCTGCAGTTCCCTGCCCAGGTCTGACCCAGTGGACCCGCAGGGGCTGCTTGGAGAGGCCGAGGGTGAAGGTAAGTTAGTGCCCCGGGGAGTGGACATTGGCCAGTGGGAGGAGTGAGGGGGTGACGTCCTGGCCACCCCCTTGCAGCCGCTCTGCTGTCAGGCTGTGTCCCACTTGGCTGAGTGCTGTCAGGATTTGCTTCCCCTCCTTCCTGGTTCACTCGTCTTTCCCTCACTCTTGCTCCCTGGAAGTGCTGGCACAAACATTTGACCTAGGCTCTGATTTCTAAGGATGCTGTGCTAAAGTAAGCACATACTACGTCCCAGGCAGTGTTTTGGATACTGGGACACTGTAATGCACAAAACAGAAAAACATCTCTGTCCTCACGGAGTTGATGTTCTAGAAGTGGTGGGCTGGGGAAGACAGTGTTATGGACAACGTCATAAAGTGGTGAGCAATATGAACAAACTAAAGTGGGGCCCTGGCAGGGGAATGCCAAATGAGGAGGAGGGGCAGCTTTACATGGGGTGTTCCAAAGAGACCTCAACACTGAGGCTGACATCTGAACACAGACCTAAAGAAAGCCTGAAGTTGGAGAGGGCCGTGCGTGTGCAAGGAGGAGAGTGTTTCAGATGGGGGGAGCCGAGGTGCAAAGGCCCCGAGGCAGGACCATGGTTGGCATGCTCAAGGCCTAGGATAGAAGGCAGAGTGGCTGGTGCAGGGTGAGTGAGGAGCAGAATAGGGGTCCAAGAAGACCAGAACACACTGGGTCATGATCTTGTTGGAGCTGGGAGAAGCAGGGAGATCTGAAGTTGCTGTTCACTGGTGTGGTGGGAGATGATGGAGGCATGGACCAGCTTTCAGCAGAGGGCTGCTGGCTATGAAAGCAGAAGAGGAGGGAAGGCGACTGCAGGGTATTTGGCCTGAGCACCGGGAGGTGCAGTTGTCACTAGACAAGCTGAAGGGAGGAGCAGGCTTTGAGGGGGAAGAGCAGAAATTCAGATTGCGTGTGCTGAGTTTAAGCTGCACATGGAAAGGCGGGTGGGTAGTTGGGGATAGAAGACTGGGATATGGATTGGAATTGTGCACAGTTCTTCCTGTATTCTTTCGTGTCTTTCTACTTCACTTGGTATAATATTTGTGAAAGTTGTATGTACTACAGTTTATTTATTTCACTGTATGGAATTCCATTGTATGAATAAATCTCAATTTATTTTATCCATTTCACTTCAATAATCATATGGCTTGTGCCTGGTATTTGGCTCATATGGATATTTCCACTGTGATCACCCTTTATATGTGCACATGTATCTATGGGCTATACACCCAGAAGTGGGAGTGCTAGGCCATAAACAAGCATATTTTCAGTTTTACTGATAAAATCAAACTGTTTTTCAAAGTATCTGTATCATCTTGCACTCTTCCTAGCAGCGTCCGGTGAGCCTGAGAATTCCGGTAGGTCCATGGTGCTTGCTGATGTACTGTCAATATGGTGGGCTTATAGGGTATTCTATTATGCTTTTAACTTGTATTTTCCTGTTTTATTTGTGAAGTATGTATTGCTACTTCAATATAAGTCATTGAAAGATTTTAGGGATAATAAAAACAAAGAGAAACTGACTCTCAAATTCCAAAAGCCTTGGGAGTTTCCTGGTTGCCTAATGGTTAGGACTCTAGGCTTTCACTGCCACGGCCCAGGTTCAATTCCTGATCGGGAAGCTGAGATCATACCAGCCATGTAGTGTGGCCAAAAAGCCAAACCAAAAAAAAAAAAAACCCAAACAGCAATAACAAAAATTCCAAAAAACAAGAAAAACTGGAAGAAAGAAGGAGAAAGGTGTGGGGCAGGGAGTAAGAACATGCCTCTTGTCCATCTAACACTGAGTTAGTCAGTGGATATTGCCTGGAACTTGGGTAACTTACTGGGCCTTGTGTAATGTTAGTGTGAGAAGATCCATGAAAGTCATACTAAAAATTTCCTGTTTGACCATCTTTGCTCAGCTTCTAAGGGGACACGAAGGCTAAAGCTATTGATGGGGAGGAACTGGGTGGAGGCTGAGGATGGTTTTAAGCAGGGGCTGGTAGTACAATTCAATTTCCTTAACTTGGTGCCATTTTCTGTCTAGCTCCCCAAGTCCTTTCTATAGACTGGTTAGGAGGTTTGGAAGATCTGCTCACATGCTGGGCGTGCCCCAGAATTGGGGCGTGGAGCAGCCTAAGGATGCCGCATGGGCAGCAGGCCCCCGTCTACGGTGTCACCTTCCTTAGGGCGGGCGTGCTGGCCTCTGCAGGGTCCGCTCAGGCTCCTGCCTCTGGCCGTGGAAGCCTGCTTCTCCCTTGAGCAGTGACCTTTCTCGACTGTATTTCTTTGTAAGCAGTAGCATTCCAGAACCACATCAGGCACCTTCAGCTGAGCCCAGGAACACAAGCAAACTGTGAGAAAGACACTGTAACTGTGAAAACCGGACCATAGCTCTGCGTGCTGGATGCAACAATAGGGACTTGGAGACTCTTAGTGGTGCAATCAGGGGACAGCCCAAAGCTTAGATACCAAACTCTGCTCTTCAGCTGAGAGGCCATGCTCTTTTCCAGCACCCGTGGGACTCTTGCGAAAGGGTTTCATTCATTACGCCACAGTCAAGAAAAAAGTTTCCAGTAAACTCCTTATAATAGAAATTGTACAGGTCAGCGCTTTGACCCAGTGCAGTGAAAATGGAGACTAATAACAAAAGTAAAAGCAAAATCTTCATCCATGTAAAAATTAAACGGCTGCAGCATTTAATTTCCTGCAACCATTTCCTAAATAACTTCTAAATCAAAGCAAATTTGAAACCACAACTGTTGAATCCTAAGAAAATGGCAATGTGAAAACCTAGGAGATCTGTCAAAGATAGAATGAAGCAGATTCGTGACCTTACATGCTTTCAAAGTTAGGCAGAAAGGAGAAATGAATAAAGCATGCTTTCAATTCAAGTTAAAAAGAGAAGAAGAAAGTAAATTAAGGAAGCCAGGACAAAGGAATTAGGAGTTAGGAACAGAAATTAATGAATTAGAAACCCCAAGTCATAAATAAATACTAGAATGGGTACTTTGGAAAACCCCCAACAAAGAGATAAAGGGCTGGCTAGTCCTGTTGGCCCTGGTATGTTTCACTAGGCTACACATGATGGATGGCATTGCAGCCAGGATGGCTCCCTGCGGTGAACCCAGGGTTAACGTGCAAGTGCACACCCCTCCCAGGAACTCCATTCCTCAAACATTCGGGAAACTCTTCTGGAATGTAAACTGGTGGAATGTGATCAGTTCAGGGATAAATTTGAATTTGGTCTAAGTAATTAAAAAGATCTGCAAAGCTTTAGAAATTGAACTATAATTAGAAACAAAACCTTTCATTGTGCATTTAACCTCATGCCCCCACAAACAGAGCATTGCCTTTTCATGATGGAGAGGAAGCAGGAACCTACAGGAGGAGGGAGCGGGAGAGGAGAAACAGCACCTCAGAGGTGCAGGGGATGGAAACGGGGTCAAAAAAGTGCTAACTGCAACTCAATAGTAGACGACTTCCCAAACAAGTATAAATGACCAAAACTTAACTTTAAAAGAGAGAGAAAGCCTGAATATAGAAGTAACCAGGAAAAAGTAGAAAAGTGATCCATAAAACGGTAAACAACTATTACGTCATAGAAATGGCATGGTGGGAAGTTCCAGGAATTGGTCCCTCCCCCAAAACAGTTACTGAGCTGGCATAAACTGTCAGAATAAACTATTTTAGAACTCTGGAACCTAGTCAAATCCTTGCAGCATCCAGCAGAGTGCTTGATGAAGAGAGGGTTTGGTAACTTCGTGTTTGTGTAGCAGACTCCAGCCTCCATTGTCCAGCTGTGAGGTGGGCAGTTATGGGGAAGATGGCCTGTATTCATGGTGTGTTTGCTGGTGCCAGAGTGGGCAATAAAACTTGCCCCCCAAAAGTAGAATTGTGTGTTTTATTTTGCTTTGATGGGTAAACCAGGGGCCAACATAGATGCTGACCATTTTTTTCAACCCCTCTGGCTGAAGCAGCTTCCTGAGCAGCGTGTATTGTGGATTGAAAGAATTTAAAGAGACAGAGCATCTTTTCTTTTTTATTGGATCCCAGCTTTCAAAGAAATTGCTGTCAAGTCACTGTCTAGCCACAGAGATAACAGAGCAGAAACTTCAGTGACCATATGAAACAAAGGATAAAGATTTTGCAAAAAAAAAAAAAAAAAGTTTAGAAAAGTCACTAAGCAAATAGATGGTTGCAGCCCTAAATAACAATAAAAGAACAAGAACAATCCATGGGGAGGAGGGAGAATCTGATCTCCAGAGTTATTACCTTATAGTATTAGCAATGTTCATTTCTCCACAGGTAAAAGGAATTGATAGACCATGCCTATGAAAGCCCAGGCATTGAATATACTAGACAAATACTTTAAATTAACTGTCTTATAGATGCTAAAAGAACTGAAGAAAACCATCGGCAAAGAACTACAGGAATCATAATGGTGTATAAACAAGTAGGGAGTATCAATAAAGAGACAGAAAATTATAGAAAGGAACCAAATAGCAATTCTGAAGCTGAAAAATACAATAGATAAAATAAAAACTTCACTAGAGATGTTTCTACTTTTAATTTTGCACTGCAATATGAGTAGGAAACATTAATATAAATTTTAATCCCTTGAAAAATTTTTTTAATCCCTTGAAATTTTTAAAGACTTGTTTTATGATTGAGCACTGGGTCAGTTTTTGAAAATATACTTCTGTTTTTGAAATGAATTTGCATGATGCTGTGTACAATATATGTCTGTTGTTGAGTTTACTGATTGTGCTATTCAAGTAGTCTATGTTCTTACTGACTTTTTGTCTGTTTTTTCTCTATATTATTGATTTAAGTGAATAAAAATTTCACACAATGAAAAAAATAAAATACATATTCTTCTTAAGTACCCTGGAAAGTTTATTCAGGATAGGCCTTTAAACAGTTCTAAATGCATTTTCAAAGATTGAAATCATAAAAGTGTCTTCTCCAACCACAACAAATGAAGCTAGAAGTCAATAAATGAAGGAAAACTGGAAAATAAGGAAATACATGGAAATTAAACAATGTATTCTTAAATACAGAGAAGGCAACAGCATCCCACTCCAGTACTCTTGCCTGGAAAATCCCATGGACGGAGGAGTCTGGAAGGCTGCAGTCCACGGGGTCGTGAAGAGTCGGACACAACTGAGGGACTTCGCTTTCACTTTTCACTTTCATGCATTGGAGAAGGAAATGCCAACCCACTCCAGTGTTCTTGCCTGGAGAATTCCAGGGACGGGGGAGCCTGGTGGGCTGCGGCCTATGGGGTCACACAGAGTTGGACGCGACTGAAGTGACTTAGCAGCAACAGCATTCTTAAATAACCAATGTGTCAAAGCTATAACTAGAGAAATTATGAAATGCTTTGAGATGAATGAAAACAAGAGCACAACATACCAAAGCCTATGGCATGCAGTGAGAGCAGTGCTCAGAGAGGTTTAGCTATGAACGCATACATTAAAAAAGGAGAGTCTTAAATTACCAGCATAACTTTATTCCTTAAGAAACTACCAAAGGTAGCAGAAGAAAGGGGATAATAATAATTAGAATAGAGATAGAAAGAGAATAGAAAAACAATAAGGAAAATCAAGAAAACCAAAGGTCATTGCTTTGAAAAGATAAAAAAAATTATTGGTAGCTCTTTAGTTAGACTAAGAAAAACAGAGAGGATACAAAAATGACTGCTGCTGCTGCTGCTGCTAAGTCGCTTCAGTCGTGTCCGACTCTGTGCTACCCCAGAGACGGCAGCTCACCAGGCTCCCCCGTCCCTGGGATTCTCCAGGCAAGAACACTGGAGTGGGTTGCCATTTCCTTCTCCAATACATGAAAGTGAAAAGTGAAAGTGAAGCCGCTCAGTCGTGTCCAACTCTTAGCGACCCCATGGACTGCAGCCTACCAGGCTCCTCCGTCCACGGGATTTTCCAGGCAAGAGTACTGGAGTAGGGTGCCATTGCCTTCTGTGACATAAATGACTAAGAGGACTAAATCAGAAAATGGCTAAAATCAGAAATTAAAGTGGGGACATTATACCAAGCTTGCTGCTGCTAAGTCGCTTCAGTTGTGTCCGACTCTGTGTGACCCCATAGACGGCAGCCCACCAGGCTCCGCCATCCCTGGGATTCTGGAGGCAAGAACACTGGAGTGGGTTGCCATTTCCTTCTCCAATGCATGAAGGTGAAAAGAGAAAGTGAAGTTGCTCAGTCGTGTCTGACTCTTCGCGACCCCATGGTCTGCAGCCTACCAGGCTCCTCTGTCCATGGGATTTTCCAGGCAAGAGCACCGGAGTGGGGTGCCATTGCCTTCTCTGATACCAAGCTTACAGGAATTAAAAGGATTATGAGAGAAAACCATGAATAGTTATACCCCACACATAACAAAGCACACAATCCAGATGAAATGGACTCATTCTTGGAAACACACAAATTCCCAAAACTGACTCAAGATGAAATAGAAAATCTGAACAGATTTAGAATGAGTAAAGAGATGAATTGCTCACCCAAAGCCCCTCTGGACTCACACTCCCTGAGTTTAAATCCTACTGTAAAACCGCAGCAATCACAGCAGGCAGAGACAGCAGCGTGTCTAGCCACCAAGTGTGAGGAGTGGGGAGAGGTCTCATGTCTCAGCCCTCTGGAACCACTATTACGGGGCTCCCTGCCCTAACCCTCTGCTGGTTCACTGGGTGGCAACCCGCCTGCTGGGGAGCCCCCTTTGTTGATGCTTCCTGCCCAAGGATAGCTCTTCTGGGCTCACTGTCCCAAAGCTCAACTGTTGCTTCTCAAATTTCCACTACTGGGCCAGGGCAGCTTTTGGGGTGAGGGGCAGGCTGGACCCCAGTGTTGCCCTTGCGCTTGCCGCTGACATTGACATTGGGTCTCAGTGGAGGTGGGCCTTTCCCCAGGATAATTTAGTTCAGGGGCTAAGCAGGTAACTTACTTCACGTCTCAGGACATAGAGGTGGGTGTCTGTTACGCCATCTTCCCTGGGTCCCCATACAGATGAATCCCTCATCAGCCTGGAAACCAATTCCAAAGGGTCCTTTAAATGTCAGCTCAGATCCCACACTCCATGGCTCCACATTCCAAAAAAGTGATGCTCCTTTGAAGGACAGAAAATGCATTTTCTGCAGATTAAAATGAACAAAGAAACAAAGCACCATATAGTTGGCTAAAATCTTACCTAGGAATATTCTTTTATTGAGCTGTGGAGTTAATTTTCCCATATAAGGAATAACAAAAGGGCGACTGGAAGGGAATTGACTTTTTAAAACTGTCTTTTTATTGTTGTTGTTGTTGGTAGATTAAAATAGTATGGTTGGCCAAGTACGAGGGTGAGAAAATGTTCCTACTCTTAATCATGCAAATTCTGAGAATTTGTTTCGTACAAAGCAGCAGCTAGTTTTCCTGCTGTGAGTGGTTATGGCAGTCAGCTCTCCTAGCCTCGGAGCCTGTGGCCAGTGGGCCAGAGTAGGCCCTTCCCTACAGCCTGTTCTCTCCTACCAGTCACCCTCCTGGGCCTCAGGGCCCTCTTCTTGAGCACACTGGACCTTCTCCTTGCTGGTTCCTCTGCCTGGAGCCCCTGGTCCCTGTAAAGCTGTGGCTCATGCTTCCTCAGGCTCTGCTCACTCCAGTCCTCTCTGAGAAGCTGCACATGACCCCCCAGTTGGAGTAGCGTCCTCCCCAGGGAGGGTGTCACGTCAGCCTGATGACTTGTCCTCTCTCTGTGGGTCTCAGAAGGGCAGAGACCCTGTCTGCCCTGTTGCCTACTGCAGTGGTCCCCCACCTTTTTGTCACTAGGAACTGGTTTCATGAAAGACAACTTTTAGGGGAATGGTTTGGGGATGATCAGGTGCATTACATTTATTGTGCACTTAGTTTATTTCTAGTCTAATGTCACTGCTGATCTGACAGGAGGTACCGGTCCATAGCCCAGAGGTGGGGGACCCCTGGTACTGAGGTGCTGAGGTGGGGCTCAGCAGTACTGATTGGGAAGAGGCGTGAGGCTGGGTCCCTGCTCTGCCTCACACATCCATCCCATTGTAAACATGGCTCTAAAAATACCCATGTCACACCCACTTCCAGGATCCAAGGTGCACCCCTGCCAGGGCTTCCCATGAAGGAGCCTCTGTCCCTTCAACTCCAGAGCTGATGCTCTGGTCACACCCAGCATCTCTAGAACCTCAGCACCTCTTGCCTGGAGAGTCCTCCTTCCTCGGCTCCCTAGACTTCAAGTCCAGGCCTAGATGTCTCCTGCCTTGGGTGGCCCTTTTGCCTTCTCAACCAGCTTGCCCACCTCTGGATGCTCATCCACACAGAGATCCACATGCTGGACTGCCGGCCTCTCTGACTGGCCAGAAGGATACCTGAGCCCACAGGTACCCACCCCAAGGTGGCCCGGCTCAGAGAAGGAGGGGAGTGAGAACTTTCACCCTCTTGGGGCACAGCTGCTCCTCCTTCTTCCCTTCCCCTCCTCCTCCTCTGGTTTCCATTTTGTCTGTTTGCCTCTCCCATTTGTACAAGAGCCAATCTAACTTATGAAAAACAAGCTGTCATCTTAGTGTGTTTATAACTCGTTCCCCCAACAGCTGTTGTGTTTCCAGATGTTCATTACTGCTGTATTAGTGGAGGTTCTTAGGGATACTTCGGCTGACAGGATACAAATCGATTTTCAAGTTATGCTGATTGCTTAGACATATTTCTTGCACCAGCTAAGCAAAATGGAAAAAAAAAAAAATCCGAAACACAACCCATGCCATATGGCACACATGGGCTTTGATCTAAGGGGTTTGGGCCACCTGTGAACCAAATGCCAAAGACATCACGCTGAATTGAGAAGGTGTGGCTAGGGACAGGTTTCCAGGGAGCATTAATTGGGTTAAACCTAGTGTGGCCCTCAGATACTTTGTAATTTCTGGCTTCTGCTGTGGGCTGAGAAAGGCTTTGTAGAGTGCAGAAGGAGCATGAATCCTGGAGTCAGACCTGGTGTGACTCTCAGCATTGCCACTTATTTGGGGTGTGTGATTTTGGGAAAGTTGTTAATCCCTGAACAACACTATCTGCAGAAATCAGACAATAAGGATATGTGCCACTCAGGTGGTTATGAGCAGCAATCAAGACAGGGCATGCCAAACTGGAACCAGTTTTCATCAGTAGCAGGGCAGGAAGTTCTTGATCTGTCCCAGAATCTGGAGCTGGTCCTGTTTTCAGACGCCCAAGGAGAGAGCTAGGAAAGCAACCAAGCCAGAGGCGTTGTGGTTTCCGCGGCTGCCACATGGTGTCGCTGTTGTACACAAGCCCTGCGCCGCTCAGTGACGGCTGGTCCACGGCAGCGGTGAGGGCCACGGCTCAGGATGCACGGTGCACACGCCTTGGCTACAGGGTAGTGATGCTGTTCCTTTCTCTCCAAGAGGGCCCCAGGGTCCTTCACTGGAGATCGTACAGCAGAGAACACTAAAGGTCCTCTTATAAATTCTGCTGGGGCTTCACTGATATCATAACCAGAGAGGGACCACTCCTGTGGTTTCCCCAGAAAGCAAAACTGGACTGCAAGGCAACTTGCCTCTCGTCCTAGATGTGGAAAAACTGCTTTGACTTTAAAATTCCAGCTCATTGGTGCCTCCTCACGTGTGTAGATAAGCAGGCTCAAGTGACTGGCTCCTGGTGATCTATCAGCCAGTATAAAGGCTTCCCGGGTGGCTTAGTGGTAAGGAATCTGCTTGGCAGTGCAGGAGACATGGGTTCGACCCCTCAGTTGGGAAGATCCCCCGGAGGAGGAAATGGCAACCCACTCCAGCATTCTTTCCTGGGAAATCCCATGCACAGGGAAGCCTGGCAGGCTAGAGTCCATGGGGTTGCAAGGAGTCAGACACCACTGAGCTCACACACATCAGCTGGTGTGGACTGCTTCCCTTCCCCTCCACCCAGGTGGGCTGGCAGGTCAGGGGCAGCGTCACAGGTTGGTAGGGTGTCTTGGTATCCAGGATATTTGTCTATCGATCACCCTGCAGCCCTTACTTCTGGGAGCCTGGTCCCGCCAGCAGATGGAGGGCCCAGGTCTGCACAAGATGGCTGTTTCCCATCTGAGTGGAGTCTTCCCTGTGAGATCAAGATGTAAGGGAGTTTCAACAAGGCCATGTTTGCATCACCATGCAGAGAAGCATCTTGAGGGAATCGGCTCTGAAAGGTCTCTGTTCTTACTTAGAGAGGCGTCTTGGACCTTGTTCAGGGCTCATGAGCATACCCACCGCTGTGGGCTGCTTGCTGGGCTAGGACGGACATCTCGGAGTTTCCCTTGCCCTGTTTCTTGCCACATCTTATGGGCCCATTACCCCATCCATCCCTCCATACATTGTTGAAAGTCTATGGCGTGTCCGATGCTGTCATTTGTGTTGAGGGGAGGAAGCCCACATGGGGTGATGGGTTTGGGGGAAGCTGGGATCCTGGGGGAAGGGCAGGACCTGAATTGCTGAGTGGGAGGAATTTGAGAGATGTGAGTGCAGGTGACCTTGCTGAGGGAAAGTGATGACTATGCCATGTGTGAAAGCTGGCAGTATGGCTAGCTGGTCTGGAGCAAACAGCTTTCCTGGAGGAGGAGGGAGAGAGGCCAGGAGAAAGGGGGAGGGGAAAGGGAGACACCCTTTTCCTGGGTCTCTGCCCATCTTTTGTTTGGTTAACCTTCCAGTCTCAGGTTTGACAGCATCTCCTGAGGCAAGTCCCCCCTTCCTGCCAGGCCAAGACGAGGTTAGATAGGTTAGATCCCCTGGTTAGTAGGTCTTTTAGCCCCATGGGCTTTTTTTAAAAAACACAAATTCATATTAAATAACAGTTTGTGTGATTATATGTTTGTCACTTGCGATCTGGTGGGGGGTACCTCCACGGGGCCTGGGCCATCTCTGATGCTTACTGGATATTTGTACCTGCCTCTGGTTGGAGGACTGGAGTTCTGCCTTTGTCCATTTGAGGAGGTGCTGGCAAGCGATCTGAATTCCCCTCCCAGGGTCGTCACCTAGTGAACTAGTAAGGTCATTACCTTTCTGGTCTTGGTTGTCTCTGAGAAAACAAAAAATTACTGAAGCAAAGTGTCTTTGGGTTTCCTCCCAGCTCTGAGCCCCTGTGCATCGCTGCAAAGTGAAGCCCATGAGAGGTGGCAGAGCCCCCTGGATCTTGGCTTGGCTGCATCTTGCTCTGCTCACTCCTTTCTGCCTGTTTCCTCCCTGCAGTCCCACTGAGGGCTGCGCTGGCCGCGCTGTGGCTGGAAAGCCCCTGAGGCATCACGGGGAGATCTGTCGCCTTGAAAGACTCGTGATGGTTTTTCCGTTGAGCTGACCTTGAGATGTCAGATTGTTCCTGACTCGTGGGGCTGGCTCTGGGTGGCCAGGTTCCTCATTCTGGGGGTGATGTTTATCTGTGGAGGGATGTGGTTGAGAAGACCGGTGTATGGGTGGCCACACGGTCCACAGACGCGCTCCCCCACCTCCCGGCCGTTAGGGGAGATTAGTGATGTGGTGTCAGAAGGCGGAAAGCCACGTCTTTCTGGATCACGCACAGTGCACATGACAGATTGTTGGGTTTCCTGAAAATGGAGTTGGTGATTTCTACTGACATTTACGTTAGAGGAACCCAAGTCAGACTGTGCAGATTGTTCTATGTGTCTCTGCCGAGTGTTTGGCTTCATTGCTGAGGACAGGGCTCCCACGGCTGTTGTCCTGCCATTGCCGGGATGCCCAAGGGGAGCGGGGCTGTGTCCTCACCACCATCCTGGCCCCACCCAGACAAGAGAAATCAACTCCCTGAAGTGTTTGCCCCGAGGAAGAAAGGCCTCGGAGAGTCCAACTTGGGGTCTTAACCTCTGTGTCTGCAGGGCTCTAGACTAGTCTAAGGAGAAGCTGGTTTGGCTCTGGGCAGTGGCTGGCTGTGCATTTAGAGGTATCTTGTGCTGATCTGGTTGCCAAGTAGGCATGTGGATGACTTAATTCCATGTCCTTTCGACAGCTGTGGGGCAGGGACCAGCACACCTCATCTCACCAAGCTACTAGGCCTCATCAGCTGGAGCGGGCACCGTGATGGGTCAGGGGCCCAGCAGAAAGGGTGGTGTACACGGCACAAGTCTTGCTAGTTCCCGGGCCAGCCCCGTACCTCCCTCCTCTGGTTCTGCAGTGGTCCCTGTTCCTCAAGGGGCCGAGCCCAGGCTGAGCTCTGAATGGTCTCTCATAGCACACTCCTGTCCCCAGGATGTCCTCTCCGCTGAGGAAGAGAGGGGACCAGTTGCATGGTGGAAGGGCAAGCACATTTGCAGGCCTGTTTTGGGTTGGCTGCAGCCACAACTTATCAGAGTGTTCTGGATCACTAAGTCCAAAAAAGGCAAGGGTTGGGTCGTGAGGGTGCTAGCAGCCTTCTGCGCAGGCATTTTTCTGAGTTCAGGAGGCATCTCTGAAGGATGAGGACTGATTCCTTCGGGAGGTCTGGGCAAGGGGCTGCTATACCGATCCAGGACAGGGAATGCTCCTAATGCCCTCACTCAGGGGTCCTCACCAGGGCCCTGGACTGGTTGACTCTCTCTGATCCTCTCTCTCTGGGGCGAGGATCCACCCCACCCCAGATGGCCTGGGAATCTAAAGGGTCCCACGCAACTCTTCTCCTGGACTGAGCCCAGGGGCTCCTCAGCTGGAGGCTGCGGGCCCCCTGGCACACAAAAGGCCTGGTGGCTCCCCACTAGGCCTGGTAGGGCTGAGGGTTGGAACTGCAGAGACTTCCTCTGGAGTCCATCTGAGTGTGTGTTGTGTCCTCAGAGGGCCTTTCCCCAGGCCCCACCGAGCCTCCCTACAGTACTGGAGTCCTGCTCAGCACGGGGTCCTATCCCCGCCTGCTTCTGTCCTTCATTTCCCCTCCACTCCAGTGTCTGTTGGCAACCCAGCCCCGAGCAGGGTGCCAGGCACTTAGTAGGCACCATTTAAAAACCATTACTCAGTGCATTAAGAGAGCAGGGATTTCACCCAGCCACGTGGGGGAAGGTAGGAGGCTGTGCTGGCAAAGCCTGGCAGCCCTAGGACATCTGTGGGAACGTCTGTCGTCCTGCAGGGCAGACTTGGCTGCCTCTCTAGACAGGAGCTACAAGCCCCATCCCCCAACCCCCAACCCACCAGCTTGATTCCCTGTGGTGGGGGCTCCTCTCTTGGGGCTGAAGTACCTGTCCCAGCCTCCTCACTGGGGTCTTCTGGCCTGGTGACCTGGACTGGGCCCCAGATGGGAACCTCAGTGTACCCCCCACTACTCCTCTGTATTAAAGCCTAGGCAACCCCACCCTCTCCCCTGTGCTGCCTGCCTAGCGGTCCCGCTTCCCATCAAGGGAGAAGGGAGTAGTTCTGGAATCACTTGCCTCCACTCACCAAGGGCCTTGTCAGGGGAGGGGCGGGAGCAGGGGGTTTGTTGGCACCGAGCACCCCAGCCTTGGCGTGCTTGTTCCTTCCTGCTGTCTGGGTGCTTGTGCTGTGCCTCTTCCTGAATGTTCTCAGTGTGTTCCAGTATGGGTGGCCACAAGTATGGACTTTGGTTTGAGTGCAATTCTGAATCCTTTGCTTAGTAGCTATTGATCTGAGGCAAGCTGGTTAACCTCCCTAAGCTTTTATTTATTTATTTTTTTAATCTGCAAAATGGGCGTACGGATGATATTGGACCTTTAGGGTGGGCTTAGCTCAGGCTGGTGAACGTCAGCTGCTGGCCCCACGACACTTGCTGCAATGGCTCCTCTTCTCTTGGGGAGGCTGGAATTAGAGGAAGGCCATCCAGAGGGGTGCTGGGGGAAGCTGAAACCTCCTCTAACTGTGCTGTGTCCCAGAGCCCCACTTCTGAAATTGAAAGGACATCCTCTACTCAAGAGAGTGATTTGCAAACTGTCTCTGAAACTGCTTTTCAACTCATGCCTGAAGCTTCCGTGAAGCTGCTGCGGGGACCGCCTTCGGACAAGAGGCATAGAGTGGACTTTGTACCCTTCTCTTGAGTGAGGGCTACTCTTGCTTCTGTAGATTCTGTGAAACATTGGGCTCCACATAATATTTCTTTAAAATACATGACTGCTGCTGCTGCTGCTGCTAAGTTGCTTCAGTCATGTCCGACTCTGTGCTACCCCCAGAGACGGCAGCCCACCAGGCTCCGCCATCCCTGGGATTCTCCAGGCAAGAACACTGGAGTGGGTTGCCATTTCCTTCTCCAATGCATGAAAGGGAAAAGTGGAAGTGGAGTCGCTCAGTCGTGTCCGACTCTTAGCGACCCCATGGACTGCAGCCTACCAGGCTCCTCTGTCCATGGGATTTTCCAGATGAGAGTACTGGAGTGGGTGGCCATTGCCTTCTCCAAAATACATGACACACTGTTATAAAAGTTTGAACATGAATATTTACATAATAATCTTTGGTAAAATGTTTGGGCACAACTGTATTAAAATGGCACCATCATCATCACCATTTTAAGCTGTTAAGAACAGATCCTACACTAATCTGAGCCAAAAGGCAGAGAACAATCATAATCACTTTAAAAATAAAGTTATATAAAGACTTCCCCATGTCAGGCAGTCTTCTAAATTCTGGAGACTGAAAAAGGCATAAAAACATGGCCCTTGCCATCAAGGAGAATAATTAGCAAACGTCCATAGAAATTGCTTTCATTCCCACCTGTGTTTTCATTAAAGCCCATGGGGGTTGCAGATAAAGAAACAGGGGCTGAACTTCTAGAAAATGTCAACACCACCAACCAGTGGGACTCAGCTTTGCCCCACCTTACTTCTTCCCATCTGAAGTGCAGTTTATAATGTCAGTGGACACACACACGTACATACACCTACCTTCCCTACTCATTCCCCATTGTCTCCAGTCCTGTCCCCAGGAGCAGGGAGAATGAATATCAGCTTTGAGGCAGTAGGTCTGATGTTTAAGACCCACCCCTAAACCAAGGCTTGGGCTGCTTTGTTCTCACATTTGTCTTGTCAGGCAGAGAAAGCAAGCTACAGTTTTGTGCGCTGTGTCCATGCCTGGGGCTTCTCAGTTGGCGCTAGAGGTAAAGAACCTGCCTCCCAATGCAAGAGCCAGAAGAGACACGGGTTCAGTCCCTGGTTTGGGAAGATCCCCTGGAGAAGGGCATGGCAATCCACTCCAGTATTCTTTCCTGGAGAATCCCAAGGACAGAGGAGCCTGGCAGGCTACAGTCCATAGGGTTGCAAAGAGTTGGACACGACTGAAGCAATTTAGCACGTCCATGCCTGCTATTATGAGAATACTTAGCCTTCCTTGCGTGGGTTGGTCCAAAAAACGGTCCCTTGAGGTGGAACTGGGATCCCCGTAGAACTGGGATCCCCATGTCCCTGGAGAGTGGACTCTGTCCTTCCCTGGCCAGGTCTGGGTCCAGTTGATGGGCTGTCCTGGGCTCAGTGCCTCAGAGGTTTCTTGCATCAGGCAGTCAGCTGCTAAGCACCAAAGGGTCTGAGCCCAGAATCAGAAAAAGTACCAACTCCACGGCTCACAGTGGGGGTTCTCAGAGTGCTGGCACGGGTAGGCCAGCTGGTGACTTGGGTGAGTCCCAACAGCTCAGTGTTCTCTGGAGGCTGCAAGAACTGATGACAGGGTGTCCACAGGGCTGCTCACACTGGTCCACTCCTCTGCAGTCCTTCCTGCCAGTCACCACCCTAAACCCCTCCTGGCATAGTTGATGCCGAAAAACCTGAGCCCAGCTCAGAGCAGATTGCCTTAGAACCTGCACCCGTGTGCCTGAGAGGCCCCACACTGGAGCTGATGGTGGACTAGGACATTTTATCTTTTCTTCTGAGTTTGTTTTTCCCCTTTGCTTTTGAATTGTAACTTTGCTGACTGTGTCTCTCCTAATCTCATTTAAGTCCATTCCTTTGGGGCCATTAGCTTGGCCATCAATTTCTTTCAGGGTAGGAACCATGTCTTGCCCTGCTCCCTCTTCCTCTCCTGTCACTGGCTTATTCCCGCAGTGCCTGAAGGGCCCTGTAATCATGCTCATGTGTACATCTGATATACAGAAAACTGGAGAAAAGCAAGAAAATGCACCAGAATACTAATAGTGATTTTTTTTTAAATAAAGGAATTTTGTGTGATTTATATTTTTCCTTTTTATACTTTTCTGCAGTTTCAAACTTCCTCTAAAGTAGTATATATTACTTCCATTTTGATGCTTGTATTAATTTTATAGTAAGAAAGAGTTCTTTAAAAATTACTGAAAAGTAACAGAATTTGTATTCTGAAGTAATGCTGTCCAGCTTGATAGAATATGGATGTGTTTCAATTTTTTCCCCATTAGAAAAGAATTTCATTATTGAAAGGTAAAGGGAAATAATTTAAAAGGTAAAGGGAAGGTAAAGGGAAATAATTTAAAAACAGCAACACACAACCTCCCCTCCCATCATTGTATTCTATCAGAGAAACAATGTAAAATCAGGTGAATTTACCAAGGTGCCTCCTGCAGACATCCTTTGAATAAAGATTCAAGAATTGTACCTGAATGTGGATCAAATATGCATTTCCCCTTGCATCCTTGGAAGCTTATTTGACTCTAGCACTGCAATCTGATAAAAGTGTTTAAAATCTTATCTCAGTTGTTGACTGTAAGCAAGTCGTTTAACTTTTCTCATCTGCAAAATGGGAATGAGGACACTTTTCTGGTCAGGCTGTGGTGAGGCTAATGATCTTGTAAGTTTAAGTAACACACTCTGTCTGGTCCTGATACATACTAGAAGCTCAACTATGGTGATGGTTTTTTCTGACTCCCTGGAGGCAGGCTCCAGAAGCAGAGAGTTCAGCATGGCTTGCTTCTCTGTTTCTCCTGCTCTGATGTGGCTGACCCTCCAGGGAAGCTTCCACAGCTGCTGGGGGAGGCACCTGGATATTCTGTGTCCCCAGAGATCAAATTGCCAACAGCCGTTGGACCATCGAAAGAGCAAGAGAGTTCCAGAAAAACATTTATTTCTGCTTTATTGACTATGCCAAAGCCTTTGACTGTGTGGATCACAATCAACTGTGGGGAATTCTGAAAGAGATGGGAATACCAGACCACCTGACCTGCCTCTTGAGAAATCTGTATGCAGGTCAGGAAGCAACGGTTAGAACTGGACATGGAACAACAGACTGGTTCCAAATAGGAAAAGGAGCACGTCAAGGCTGTATATTGTCACCCTGCTTCTTTAACTTCTATGCAGAGTACATCATGAGAAACGCTGGACCGGAAGAAACACAAGCTGGAATCAAGATTGCTGGGAGAAATATCAATAACCTCAGATATGCAGATTACACCACCCTTATGGCAGAAAGTGAAGAGGAGCTAAAAAGCCTCTTGATGAAAGTGAAAGAGGAGAGTGAAAAAGTTGGCTTAAAGCTCAACATTCAGAAAATGAAGATCATGGCATCCGGTCCCATCACTTCATGGGAAATGGATGGGGAAACAGTGGAAACAGTGTCAGACTTTATTGTTTTGGGGCTCCAAAATCCCTGTAGATGGTGACAGCAGCCATGAAATTAAAAGACACTTACTCCTTGGAAGAAAAGTTATGACCAACCTAGATAGCATATTCAAAAGCAGAGACATTACTTTGCCAACAAAGGTCCGTCTAGTCAAGGCTATGGTTTTTCCTGTGATCATGTATGGATGTGAGAGTTGGACTGTGAAGAAGGCTGAGTGCCGAAGAATTGATGGTTTTGAACTGTGGTGTTGGAGAAGACTCTTGAGAGTCCCTTGGACTGCAAGGAGATCCAGCCAGTCCATTCTGAAGGAGATCAGCCCTGGGATTTCTTTGGAAGGAATGATGCTGAAGCTGAAACCAGTATTTTGGCCACCTCATGTGAAGAGTTGACTCATTGGAAAAGACTCTGATGCTGGGAGGGATTGGGGGCAGGAGGAGAAGGGGACAACAGAGGATGAGATGGCTGGATGGCATCACTGACTCGATGGACGTGAGTCTGAGTGAACTCCGGGAGATGGTGATGGACAGGGAGGCCTGGCGTGCTGCGATTCATGGAGTCGCAAAGAGTCGGACACGACTGAGTGACTGAACTGAACTGAACTGACTGAAATGTCACAAGGAGGTCTGAAGCTGCCTGTTGAGAGGCCAGGGGAGGGGAGTCAGAGGGAAAAGGAAAGGTATGCAATAGTGAAGTGAAGTCACTCAGTTGCGTCCCACTCTTTGCGACCCCGTGGATTGTAGCCTACCACTCTCCTCCGTCCATGGGATTTTCCAGGCAAGGGTACTGGAGTGGGTTGCCATTTCCTTCTCCAGAGGAAGAACTATATATATAGTTTTATATAACTATAAAAGACAGTATAAGGACATATTTTTCTTTTTTCCTTTCTTAGCTGATTTAAAAAGCAATTGTATAAAATAATATGTTTATAATGTTTTGTAGAGTGTGTAACACATTGAAAAATATATATTGCCAATAACTACCAAAAAAAAAAAAGGTGGGTGGTAGCAAGCTGCTAAGGAAATAACTATAGATAGTAAAGTAATGATTATAGTAATGTATTGTTGGTCTATAACATTAATATATATATGACAGTAATAGCACACAAAAGAGGAAGAGAGACTAGAACTGTAGTGTATCATTTTTACATATTACTGGAATTAGACCAGTGTAAATCTGAAGTTGATTCTGATGTTAGGATGTGCATGGTAAATCCTAGAGCCATCACTAAAAAACTAAAGGAAAAAAACCCTTAAAGTTATACTGAAAAAATTATCAAAGAAATTGAAATGCTAATCAAAAAATACTCCTTTAGTACAAAGAAAGCAGTAGAAGAGGAATAGAGGAACAACAACAACAAAAACAGCAACACACGATACCTACAGAAAACAAAAAGTGAAATGGCAGATGTCAACTCAAATATATAAATAATCCAAATATTATTAATTAATCCAAATAGTAAATGTGAATGATTCAAGCAATCTAATAATTAGGCAGATGAATAAAGGAGCTGCCCTTATAGCTCAGCTGGTAAAGAATCCACCTGCAATGCAGGACTTCCAGGTCGAGAAGCTCCCCTGGAGAAGGGATAGGCTTCTCACTCCAGTATTCATGAGCTCCCCTGATGACTCAGGCAGTGAAGAATCCACCTGCAGTGTGGAAGACCTGGGTTCGATCCCTGGGTTGGGAAGATCCCCTGGAAGGGGGCATGGCAACTCACTCCAGTATTCTTGCCTGGAGAATTGCCATGGATGGAGGAGCCTGACAGGCTGTGGTCCATGGGGTTGTAAAGAGTTGAACAGGCCTGAGCGCCTAAGCACAGCACAGCATATGGTAGCTCTGGGCTTCTTTGGTAGCTCAGCTGGTAAAAAATCCACCTGCAATGCAGGAGACCCCAGTTCAATTCCTGGGTTGGGAAGATCCCCTGGAGAAAGGAAAGGTTACCCACTCCAGTATTGTTGGGCGTCCCTGGTGGCTCAAATGGTAAAGTATCCTCCTACAATATGGGAGACCTGAGTTTGATCCCTGGGTTGGGAAGATTCCCTGGAGGAGGGCATGGAAACCCACTTCAGTATTCTTGCCTGGAGAATCCCCATGGACAGAGGAGCCTGGCAGGTTACAGTCCATGAGGCCACAAAGAGTTGGACACGACTGAGCAACTAAGCACAGCACAGAAGAAACACTCTTTAGATTTAAAGACACAGGTAGAATGAAAATAGAAGGATGAAAAGAGATTTATTTCTTGCAAGAACTGAAGAAAGCTGAAGTGGCTATACTGACAACAGATAAAATAGACTTTAACACAGAAGAACTATTAGAGATAAAGAGGGATATTTTGTAGTGATACAAGAGTCAATCCTCTGGGAAGATATATAATATTTATAAGCATAGTGTAGTGTAGCGAAGTTCCTCAGTCGTGTCCGACTATGGCTCCTCCATCCCTGGGATTTTCCAGGCAAGAGTACTGGAGGGGGTTGCCATTTCCTTCTCCAGGGGATCTTCCCGACCCAGGGATCGAACCCAGGTCTCCTGCATTGTACACAGACGCTTTTACCGTCTGAGCCACCAGGGAAGTCACAATTATAAGCATATATTCACCTAATAACAGAGCACCAAAGTACAGAAAGCAAAACTGACTGAAATGAAGAGAGGAATTAAACATAATAGTTGGAGATTTCAATAATCCACTTTCAATAATGGAGGAAGTAGACATAAGATTGATAAGGACAACAGATATGCGAAAAGATGCTCAGTCACAAATCACTAGGGAAATGTAAATCAAAACCATAATGAGATTACCTCATGCCTGTTAGAATGATTAGCATCAAAAAGGCAAAAAATAATAAATGTGGAGAAAAGGAAACCTTTGTGTACGCTTGCTGGAAATGTAAATTGGTGAAACCACCATGCAAAACAGTATGGAGCGTTCTCAAATAATTGAAAATAGAACTATCATGTGATATGGTGATTCTACCTCTGGAATAAATTCAAAGAAAGCAAAACCCTATGTGGAAAATCCTGCACCCCCAAGTTCATACCAGCATTATTGACTATAGTCAAGATGTGGAAACCATCTAAGTGTCCATCAATGGATAAGTAGATAAAGAAGTTGTGCTATATGTACAATGAAATATTATTCAGTCAAAATGAGGAAATATTGCCATTTGCGACAACACGGATGGAGCTTCATGGTAATTATGACTTTTTAAGTGAAAGAAATCAAACAGAGAAAGACAAAGACTAAATGACCTCACCTATATGTGGAATCTAAACAACAACAACACAAAACTCATAGAAAAAGATGTCAGATTTGTGGTTATCAAAGGTATGGAGTTGGAGAAAAGGGGAATTTGAGGAAGGTGGTCACAGGCACAAACTTCCATTTATAAAATAAATGAACACTAGGGCTCTAATGTATCACTTGATGGCTATAGTTGACACTGTTGTATAATATCTATGAAAGTAAAGAGGGTAAATCCTAAGAGTTCTCATCACAAGGGAAAAACTATTTGTGTCTATGTGAGATGATGGATGTTAACTAAACTTACGGTGGTAATCATTAGGCGCTGTGTATAAGTCGAGTCACTGTGCTGTACGCTACACACTTATACTCTGTGTATACACAGTGTACTCTGTGTCACTTATATCTCAGTAAAGCTGGAGGAAACTTTTTAAAAGTTAACAAAGAAAGGGAAGACTTTAACAACACTCTAAATCCAATAGATCTAACAGACATCTATGGAATGCTCCACCCAAGAAAAATAACACATATTCTTTTCAAGTACATATGGAACATTCTCCGGGATAGATCATAGCCCATAAAACAAACTTCAATACATGTAAAAGAACAGAAATAATATAAAGTTTAGTCTCCTATTTCATTGGAAGAAAATTAGAAATCAATCTCAGGAAAGAAATTGAGAAACTAACAACATACTTCTAAGTAGCCAATGGGCCAAAGAAAAATTCAAAAGAAAAATAAGAAAGTATTTTGAAACGAATGAAAATGAAGATACAACATATTAAAAATCCATGCAATGCAGCAAAAGCTATGTTTAGAGGGAAATTTATAGCTGTAAATGCCTAATGAAGAAAAAAGAAAGAACTCAAATCTACAACCTAAACTTTCACATTAAGACACTAAAAAAGAATAGCAATCTAAATGTAAGGCAAGCAAGAAAAGAAATAATAAAGATTAGAGTGAAAATTAATGAAATAGAGACCAGAAAAACAACAGAGAAATTCAATTAAACCAAAAGCTGATTCTTTGAAAAGCTCAACAAAATCAGCAATCCTTTAGCTTGACTAAAATCCAGGAAAAAAGAGAAGACAATTAATAAAATCAGAAATGAAAGAGTAACTTTACTATCAACATTACAGAAATAAAAAGGACTCTAAAACGATACTGTTGTCGACTTAAAAAAAATGCACAAGATGAGAGTCATGAGGCAAGTTTTATTTGGGGCAAAATGAGAACTATAGCCTGGGAGAGAGTATTACAGAGAGCTCTGAGAAACTACTCCAGAGATGTAGGTTGGAAGGTCAGTGTATGTGTGATTTTGCTGAAGGGGAAGGACATGCAATCAAGCACATGCTTTTTGCAGAAGATTTCTGCTAGTCTTGTAAAGATTACTGCTACTCACAAGGAGCAAACCTCACCATGAAGAATTTTAGAGCATTTCTAGATAAGAGGAAATGCAAGAATTGGGCCCATAAATTTGGCTCCTGAAAATATCAATCTAAAGACCTGTTCTGCCACTGTTCCCCAGAGCACAGAGTTTCTGCCTCATTTCTGCTCTCCACTCTGAACTCCTTTCAGGTGGTGTTGAAAATCAGCTGTGCAGCAGCACACAATTTAATCCTTCAGAGGCAGCAAGTACCAATGTCGAGTGCTAATTTGTAGTTGGCAGGGCCCCCTCACGATCATAAATCTGACCATGCTTTGGGAGGCATTTCATGACCATTTTGTCCCATGGTGCTAGGAAGGCTCATTCCTCGATCTGGCAGAGATTTTGCTGATAGGCCAGTCAATGTGCTCTTACTGGACTAGGTCTTATTAACAGTAACTAAAGGTTACTCTGGACCACCTGTCTTACTAGTCTGTTATGGTCCAGGAAAATACCCTCTTGCATCTTTCCATATCTGTAGTTACAGTACTATAATAATTGATCTCATGCAGAACCAAATATTTGATCAACTGATTCAAGTTGCTGAGTCATTATTATTTTTGCGTGAGGCTCAGTCATACATTTGGTAATACAAGAAACAATAATCTTGTAATACAGACAAAATAAAAATAGTATAGCTAATAACATTAATAGAGTTTTAAGTAAATATTTAAGCCAAGAATTTCGCATGCCAAACCAGGTTCTGAAGAGATCATCAAGACTAGGGAGTGGCTCATTTAAGGAAGAGATCTGAGTTTTCTTCTGATCCGATATGGTTCATTTAGTGCATTATATTAGAGGATTCATCAGGCACAGCATTTAGTTTGAAGTAAAGAGATAAGAGGCTGTAAGAATGTCAAGGGCCATGTGGTTTTGCAGTACTGCTTTCTCATCATAGAAATCTCAGAATTCAATTGGCTAATAGTTGGTTATTATCATTTAAGCCCATTGAGTAAATTTTGTTAAGGCTTCAGTATGGGTGATTACATTCTCCAATCCTATTGAAGGTGCAAAAATAGCTGCTAAATGGCCATACCAGTGAAATACAAATCTATTGACCCACTGGATTTGTACCAGTGGTAGATCGGCCAGGGTCATCTCTAGATTGTTACTTATGTGACCTTGAATCCAAGGGAATCCCAGGAGACATCTTCTTACCCATCCGGGTGGAAGCTAAGGCCATAAAACTAAGTACCGTGAATTCCATGAGTTCCATTAGGTGCAACGCAGTGAATCTCTGGTCATCTGACCCAGTCAGTTCCATACCAGTCACTAATGGTAGTAACATGTAGGCATCATTCATAAGGCACTCAGCCTAGTTTCCTAAATGTTACTAGGCTGATCATCCTTAATATGACTTGATTGTTTCCAACATAGAGGAGCTTTAAACTTAAATGACCCTAGTCTGGTATTAACCATATATCCATTGTGTAATTGTGAGATGTTTTATTTCTTGGCTGAAATTTTTCTTGTTTCTCTGTTTGGGCTTGAGTAACTTTAGATGAAAATTCATTTTTTATGTCCAGGGTCAGAGAAGGTATTATTAATTGACTAGGTGAGGGGATTCCCATCTGGTAATATCAAAAGTAGCCTGAACAGGACTGAACTTTCTTTCTTCTAAAATAATTTCCTGAGGGCTATCCAATCAGAGCTTTGGAGGGGAGAAATCCACCAAGGCATCCTTAGAGTACTAGACAAAGGTAATTGGTGGCAAACCCAACAATTGGATTGATTTGATCTTTAAAATCAGCATAGGATCATTCCATAATAGGAAAACATTTGATTCATATGCAAAGGTCCAAGAACTCAAGAAAACATTATAAAGATCATATGAGTCAGGTCCAGGATCTTGGACTAGTTGTCTATTTCTGATTTCATCTTCTTCTCATCCTACTCTGAGTGCAGCTCCTTGGCTGTTTGAGCATTGTTTTAAAGTGATTTTGAACATGTACACCCATGGCTGATTCATGTCAATGTATGGCAAAACCCACTATAATATTGTAAAGTAATTAGCCTCCAATTAAAATAAATAAATAAAAATCAAGTGATTTTGAGGTCAGCCATTGTCTCTATCAGCCAGTCCAGTGTAAGGACCCTTTGTAAGTGAGAGTTAATCCAAGAGTCAATTCCCTTCAGTTTCTCTGTGCATGAAGCAGTTAAGAGTACCTGATAAGGATCCTTAGGTTGGAGACAGTCTCTTTTTTCAGGTCATGGGGCATCTGATCTTCATCCAAAGATACATTACTAAGATCTGCTTCAGAAACAAACAGAGTGTCTTTTTAATAATTCAATTAAACTTTACATTAACATAATGGCACAAAAAGGAACTGTACAGGAATTGAGTCTTATTAAATACAGATCTCTATTAACAAAACTGTGATTTAATATTCATTGAAACATAATATTTACTGTCTCTAAAATTACCCTCATTTTCTACCATGTATAACCAAATTAAGTCTAATTTGTTTGCAAAATAAGTCTGGTCTCAATAAACTTGACCTGATGATTTATGTAACTATAATTGATCATATAGTCCTTTTTTGCTTTGATGGAACTTTTATAAGGAGTCTGACACTGAACTTTAAAAAAAAAACTCTCAGGGCACAGAAAGTCATGCCAGGATTTATCACAGATTTTACCTAACAGATGTAAGTGAATTCCTCCATTTTCAAGGTCCTCAAAATGCTTTAAGCTTTCTGTACCTGTTAGTGATGTAGTTTATCTGGGAAAGCTGCTGGAAACCTAAGTCTCCAATTTCTGGAGGGATCAGATTAAGAGAAAAGGTGAATGTTTCGATTCTGTTTTCAAAGGTATAACTTACCAAATTACTGTATGTCTTAATTAGTTTGAAGGGAAGGTTTTCCTTATACCTGGAAAACATAGATTCAAACCAGTAATTTTTTAGACATCAACCTTAAAATTATAACCACATTCACCAGTTCACTCAGTCTTATATAATCAATCTTTTTTGTTAACAGTTTTATGAAGGTGTTAGGTTTTCATTAGAATTCTTTAATTTCTTACCCAGTTCAGTGTTTTAGTCTGAAAATCAGAAACTTGTCTTTATCCAAAAGTCCTTTCTATAAATCTTCTTGAAGAAGATGCATCTTTGCAAATACATTAGAATAAAACCGTGTCTAAAATGACAAAAGACTTAAGAAAGCATGTTTAGAATCTGATTACGATACAATTGACAAGGGAACTTGGTTACTGCTATAACACACAACTCTTTAAGATAATGGCTGGAATTATGACATAACATTTTACCAGGACGTGTCAGAATTTTTGGAATGCCATATAATTTCTAGAATACCTATGTTAGTAAGTATTTACTATACAATGTAACCTAAGAAGATTTATTACTCATTTGACAATACTTTCTATATAATTTAACATACCAAATAAACCTAATTAGTTTAATATCTCTCTTTGGGGCATTTCAGGGGATCTTTGAAGCATTCCAAAGATAGCTAGAGGTCAAGAGGACTTCATTAAAATTTAATTTAGGACGTTTTGTCAAAAAATGTTGTAAAAGTTTAGAACAATCAGTCAGGTGGAATCATAGATCCCTGTGAAACAAGAGTTATTCACTTAGCCAAAGTAACAATAAAAGATTTCAAAGACAAATACAGAGCATAGTACTTAAAAGATAAAGAGCTTAAAATCTGTCATCAAAGGCAATTCAACATAAGAAAGTTTGTCCTCTTAACTGAGAGAAAAGCCAAATTCAAAATTTAAACCAGCTTACTTTTAAATTCATGAACTCAATTAAATTTTATTTTAAACTTTGTCAGTTCTGACAATGCAGAAAACTTTTTTCTTGGGGTCCACTTCTACAAGCATTTCACCACTTTCTGTACCATCATTTTCATATTTTCCACCCAGAAACAGCTGTAAGTCAGACCTACTTCCTTTTCCTTAATACAATGCACTTCCATTCCTCACGTTTTCTTCACTGAATACACACATCCTACTCAAGGTTCCTTAAGTATCCATGTGTGTATGCTCAATCTCTTTACTCATGTCTGACTCTTTGTGACCCATGGACTGTTGCCTGCCGGGCTCCTCTGTCCATGGAATTCTCTAGGCAAGAATACCAAAGTGGGCTGCCATGCCCTCATCCAGAAGATCTTCCCGACCCAGGGGCTGAACCAGTGTCTCCTGGAGAGCAAGCAGGTTCTTTACCCACTGAGCCACCTGGGAAGCCTTGCTGCTGCTAAGTCCCTTCAGTCGTGTCCGACTCTGTGCGACCCCATAGACAGCAGCCCACCAGGCTCCCCCGGCCCTGGGATTCTCCAGGCAAGAACCCTGGAGTGGGTTGCCATTGCCTTCCCCAATGCATGAAAGTGAAAAGTGAAAGTGAAGTCGCTCGGTCGTGTCTGACTCTTAGAGACCCCATGGACTGCAGCCTACCAGGGACCGGGGAGCCTGGTGGGCTGCCGTCTATGGGGTTGCACAGAGTGGGACACGACTGAAGCGACTTAGCAGCAGCAGCAGCAGCACACTGGTGAATCTTGAAAATATGCTCCGTGAAACAAGCCAGTCACAACTGACCACATATTATGTGATTCCATGTGGTGTGAAAATCCAAAATATCCCTTGACAGAGAGAGAGGTAGATTGGTGGTTTCCTGGGGCTAGGGGAGGGTGAGCGTGTAAAAGGGGTGAGAGCTGAAGGGGACAATGCTTCTTTCGGAGGTGATGAAAATGTTAAAACAAAGAATTTGATCACCCTGCATTGAGGTAGAAACATGTCTGTGACTGCTAGTTTTAAAAGCAGGGTGAGGAGAAATGCATGTAAGATATCATTCCATCTTTGTCAAAGAAAAAAAATGAAGATGTAGCAACAATGTCTAGAAGGGTCTACAGTAAGCAGTGGCTAAGTTTAGAAGGAAGGTTTGAAAAGGAAGTTTATGCTTTATGCTTTATCTTATGCTTTTTCTAGGTCACGTGATTTTTTTTAAACAACTGTATGTTATTTTTGTACTCAGAAAACAAAAGGTATATCCACAAAAAAACAAATGAGAAAGAAGACTCGATTAGCATTTGTAATCTGCAAATATTCTTTGGTGAGAGAGGATGTGTAAACATGAAAATGATGGACCCAACCAACTGTAGAATGGATGAAAGGCAGCAGACTGACCTTCCCAGCTCTGCCATCTCCCTGGGATGGTGCTCTGGGCTCTTCAGGATGAAACACGCGGCCCCTGGGAGGCTGCCCGTCTTCTCAGAAGCCTTATTTCCCATGACTTCCCCAATGGGCTGCTGCTTTCTTCATTTCATTCACCATCCCACTGGAGTTGTCTGTCCTCCTATGGCTTCTGAGGCAGGGATAGTTGGACCCCAGGCTAAGTAGCTGGAGATTATCCCATGTGGACAGATACTCCAAATTAGCAGGAGTGAGAGAGGAACCGAGCCTTGCCTAGATGAGAAATAAAAGAACACTTATTTCTCATTCTCAAAGTCAAGATCTTCCTGACTACACTTGTGCAGAAAGGCTTCGCGGAGGTCAAAAGAGAGGGGACAACGTCACCTCATAGTAAGTGATGTCAACCTATCCATTGGCCTCTTTGCTAGAATCCATCTTGGCTGAGAGATGTGCTCACACACATGGGAGGATCCTGAGATTTACTAAATGTGGACTCAGAGCCAGGATGAATGGGCAAAGGACACCCAGAAGAAAGTCCTATAAAAGGGATTCAAACTACCATGAAGGTGTGACTCTCTGCCTGCTCATGTGTCCATCCACATTGACTGCTTCTCCTCCTAATAAACACTCTGCTTGTTTCGCTGCTTCCTGTCTCCATGTGGAAGTTCATTTAGACCCAGCTGACGGCCAGGGCCTTGTCCTTGACCACTGTCTCTGGTGGTCCACTGGCTAGGATTCAGCGCTCTCACTGCCGCGGCCTGGCTTCAATCTCTGGCCAGAACCGCGACCCTGCTCCAAGTTGCTGTGGGCAGAGGCCACCTGAGATCACCTCCTCTCCCCAAGGGGTCAAGTTCAACGTCTCTGTGCCCCTCTCTACTTCTCAGCAGCACGTGCCAGCCTCGATCCTGCCTATTCTCACAATGCCCTCATCTCTTGGCCTCGGGGCGGCCAAGCTCACTGCAGGCTCCCCAGCCCTCTCTGGCTGCCCTTCCTCAGCTGTCCTTCTGCCCTGTGCTGTTCGGGACATGGGTGTGCTGGGCTCTGACCGAGCCTTTGTCGTCCTACCTCTGCTCCTCCCTAGGAACCTCTTCTGAGCCCTGCCGACCTATTTCTTGGAAGGATCCCCTAAAACAATTTTTCCTCCCTTGTGTCATATTGAGGAGAAGAGGCAGAAATGTAGATACAGAGAGAAGATTCTCTAAAGGTAAGCAAGCTCAAAAGGCCAAATTTTCCTCTCCCTCAAACTAGGTAAGACCAGGCCAGGTAAAAAGAGAGAAAGAAGCAGAAGCCTTTTAGCTGGGGGCTGGTGGGGCCAGAGAGAGGGAGAAAGCAAGCTCCTGGTGTCTCTTATTATGAAGGCACTAGTCCCCTCACGACCTCCTCTGACACCCAAATGCAGTCAAGGCCCTGTCTTCAAATACGATCACACTCGGGTTTGAACAAATGGATTTGGGAGGACAGAAAGATTCAGTCCATAACACACGGGCTCAGGGCTGAGCTGTTCCTTATCAGAGATAGCATGCAACCGTTCAGGAAGAGAAATCTCACCAGACTTTGCTGGCACCCTGATCTTGGCCTTTCAATCTCCAGGCTGTGTAGTCAATTCCTGTTGAAGCCAGTTGGTGTGTAGTATTTTGTTGTGGCAGTCAAGCTGACTGAGACAGCTCCTAAGAGCTCTCCTCCCTGCTCCTTCTCCTCACCTCTCTCCTCCTCATGTAGGTCTTGCTCTTCAATACTCTATGAGAAGGCGGCTCTTGGGGCCAGCCTCAGCACTCCTTAGGGAAGTCCAGCTAAAAGACAGCTTTCTTCCAGGCCTCTGGGTAAATCCTGAGCTCAGCTCTGCTCATCCCCTACTATGGGCACACAGGTCCTTGGCCCTGCCTGCCTGGCGGTAGGGGCATCTGGACTTCCCACTCTGTTCTGGTCAAAAGCAAGAGGGAGCAGGTGCTAGCCACTGGGCTGAACGCTTAAGACCCACTCAACATAGCACTGAGAGGATCGTGAGGTGTGCGGGCTCATGGGAGGCAGGCTGCATGGGTGCTGGGGAGGCGTATGCATGGGGGTGGAGGGGCAATGACCACCTGCGATCATCTGCTCTGCAGCCACGACTACACATGCAACTCATCCAGCCTTCATCGCCACCTGGCGTGAGAGGCCCTGGGACCAGTTACAGGGGAAGGGACGCTCTGGACACTCTCCCCAGTGCTGGGCAGCTGGGGGCAGGGCTAGGAGCTGTATCTGTGGGAACTCTGCCGCAGGGCATGGCTGGCTTGCACAGGCCCCTCCCACATCCTTGCCCTGGAGTAGGTACCAGAGGGCTGGTGTGGGGCCAAGGTGCACTTGGACTTGCTCTCTAGTCCAATGTACTGATGGGGTGAGTGCCCACATTAGTGAGCAAAAGTCTTCTCCAGAAGCCCCCCATCCCCTACTGCCCCCTTCCTTGCCCCCTTGAGAGGGGTGCTGGGCTAAAAAGTGGATGCGCTGCAGAGGTGGTTGGCTGGGCACTGACCCTCTGTCTGCCTTCTGCTTGTCTTGTTCGGATTATGCCCTTTGAATTAAACATGGTCCCTCCAGGCTTTGATTTGAATGCAAACACAGTGCTGGTTACAGACTGAGCTGTTATCAGCAGCACCACCTTGGTGTGACTTCTTTATCAGATCCTTTTATCCCCCCAAGACTGAAGATAGTACTAGAGAACAGAATACACCTTTGGGAGAATTTGAAGGGAGGTGAAGATTCTCTTGCAAAAGTGCCATCACCCCTAACAGTCTTCAGCACAGGAAAATACATCTGGGATAACCATCACCTTGTTTAGACTTCACTGTGCCTGCTCTGGGGCTAGCTGCCTCTGTCTAGATGATGGCTTCACCTCCTTCCAGCTGTGCACAAGACCTTAGCCTTCTTGTACCTCTATCTTTCAGCTGCAAAGTGGAGATATTAATAGTGCCTGTCTCTTAGGGGCCTGGTGAGCAGTGCGTTGTGTGCATTAGATGCTCAATTAAAAGAATAACAACAACTAGTATCTACATGTCAATTTGCAGATTAAAAAACTCTTACGTGATCTCCTTAGAGCTGCACACAGCTCTGGAAGCAGTTATGACTCCCATTTTACAGATGAAGAAACTGAGGCTCAGAGAGATGAAGAGCCTGAATCTCTGAGACCAAGCTTTTAAGAGGAGGAGTTAGGAGGCAAACCCTGGATTGTAATTCCACATCTGCAGAGTCCTACAATGCTTCAAGCTTTGAGGTAACTGGATTAAGCTCTGATCCTTAACAAAATAATGTGGCTTCTCTGAGCCTCAGTTTCCCCACTTGTAAAATGAGGCTGCTGCTATGGGTCTGCAGAATGTCAGGCAGATGTCTGCATGGAGGCAATGACCATCACTACGTAGCTGCTTCAGTCTGGCAGGCCTAGGGGATTTCTCTGCTATTGCTGTTATGTCTGGCTTAGCCTGTCTGTCTGCAGAAGGATAGCAGAGACCTTGAAGGCCGGGAGTGGGTCAAGAAAAGATAAAACACTGCCCCAGCCTATTATCTCAGCTTCCAATATCGACATTGGCAGACTTTTCCGTGCTTGTGGAGGAAAAGCACTGGAACTCCTGCCAAGAGGAAAAACTGATTTGCCCACATGCAGTCGAGTCCTCTGATCTGTCCTTGGAGACAAAATAAGGAAACTACCTCTTTGATTCAAAGCTATTTTTATCTGCCTCTGAGCAGTGCTTATGGTACATTATTCGTTTCACAGGGAAGGGGGCAACTGGCAGTGGAGATAACCATTACCCTTGGCCCAGCCCATTAAATGAGTGCCTTTTGTCTTCTCTAACTGCAGGAGGGGCCAGGTTTGTGTCTTAGGCTGATGGTGGCAGAGAAATGGTGTGTGCAAGTCCACCTGGTGGGTGAAGGAGGCAAAATCATCTTTGGTGCATCCTGGGCACATGATCTTGGGTGGCCTCGACCTGCAGCAGCTTGAAGCAGGATTTTGAGTCCCACCCAGAGATGGAAGCAAGGCTGTGGTGGTGAGAGTGCTGAGTCCTAGCCACTAGGCCAGTGGTCAATGACAAAACCCTGGCCTGTTGGTTTGGTAGAAGTGAATTTCCATAAAGAGAAAGTAGTGAAACAAGTAAAGTGTTCATTAGGAGGGAAAAAAGTATATGAATAGGTTCACATGGGGCAGAGGTGGGGATGGTGAAGGGTCTCAGAGAGACAGTAGCACCCTCATGGTAGTTTGAACCACTTATTTGGGGTATTTCTTCTGGTTTCCTCTGGCCATTTTGCTTTTCTGAGTCCATTTATGGTATATCTCAGGATCCTCCCATGTGTGTGCACGCATCTCTTAGTCAAGATAAATTCTAGCACAGAGGCCTGTTGGAAGGTTGACACTTCTTACTATGAGGTGGCATCCCTTCCCCTTTAGATCCCTCAAGGAGCCTTTCTGTGTGTGTGGAGTCTGGAAGGTTCTCTCAACCTCAAGAATGAGAACTACGTGGACTCTTTATCTTTTATCTGGGCAGGGCAGGGCTCAGCTCCTCTCCCCTCCTGCTATTATCTTCATCCTGGAGTATTTGTCCACAGAGCACAGACTACAGCTGCTTCAGCCTGGGGCCATCGGTCTCCTGCCTCATCCAGAAGTGTGTGCTGTGGAGCAAGGAAGGCCTGAGTGGGTGCCCACGGCTACCCTTAGGCTCTCCTTTCCTGCTATCCTCTCCTCTCCCCCTAGCCCCGGCACCCAGCTATTGGTCTACATTGGCCTGCCCCATCTGCCATCAGGATCCAGCTGGACACTGACTCCCGATCTTCAGTTCACCCCCAATTTGGGCAGAGACTACCCCTTTTCCCACAATCAGTCCTTCTTGCAGCTTTTCTGGGGAGGGGAGATTCAGACAGTAGGTGTATACATCTTGCTGGACCTTGAGTGGTCAGTAAGTCTAGGGTAACCACAAAGAGGAAGGAGGGAATTTATGGCTGGGGGAAACATGCTAGTAAAAACCTGGAGATGGACTTCAGTGGAGCAGGGCAACATTAGCTGTATTACACAAGCTGTTTGTACCGTATCCTCTAGAAGAGGCTGCTTTTTGTGTGCCCTTCCTCCTGTGCATAGAGGCAGATACAGCCTGGAATTTCATGTGATGGTTAATCTTATAACGTCAGCTTGGTTTGGCCAAAGGGTGCTCAGATGTTTGGTTAAGCATTATTTTGGGTATGTCTGTGAGGGAGCTGAAATTAACATTTGAATTGGTAGACTGAGGAAAGCAGCTTGCCCTCCCCATGTGGTTGCTGTCACCAATCAGCCAAGAACCTGAACAGCACAAAAATGTAAATGCCTTCTGCCTGACTGCCTTGAGTTGGGATATCAGTTCTTCCTGCCTTTGGACTCAAACAGAAGCATTGGCTCTTCCTGTGTCTCAAGGCTGTTGGCGTTTGGACTGGAACTACACCATAGCACTCCTAGGTCTGCAGCTTGCTAACTTCAGATCGTGGAACTTATCAGCTTCCATGATAATGTAAGGGGAAGCACACTGACTGAAACCACCCACCCTGGCCAGACACCATAGCAACCATCTGCATGAGTTGTCTTACAACAGGAGGTCCTGATAAGGAATACGGAACTAATAAACCATCAGCAACTGAAAGAGCTCAGGAAAGGTCAAAAGGAGACAGCACATGTCCAACCACCTCCCAGAATCCTTCTCACTGGCATCCATCTTGACTGAGCAATATGTGCACCACCAGGAAGGACTCTGAGTCAGAATGACTGGTCAGAGACAACCGGAAACTAATCCCATCATCACATAAAACCCGAGGCTGAGCAGTTCTGGGTTCCCTTACCCTACTGCTCTCTGCCCAGGTGCCCTTTCCAATAAAATCTCTTGCTTCGTCAGCACATGTGTCTCCTCGGACAATTCACTTCTGAGTGTTAGACAAGAGCCCACTTTCAAGCCCTAGAAGAGATCCCCTTTCTTGCAACAAAACGTGGGCTGATTCTTTGTAATATCCCTGGGTCGGGAAGATCCCCTGGAGCAGGAAATGGCAACTCATTTTAGTACTCTTGCCTGGAGAATTCCATGGAGGGAGGAGCCTGGAAGGCTACAGTCCATGGGGTTGCAAAGAGTTGGACACAACTGAGCGAATTCACTTCACTTCACTTCACTTATACACACACATGCACATAGACACAGACAGACAGAAACACATCCTATTGGTTCATTTTCTGGAACATGCTCACTAATATACCAAGAGCCACAGTTTGACTTTGATTTCAAAATATTCTAAAACATGTAGCAGGGACACTGTGCTGCAAGCCTAGATTTTTAATGGTAAGAGCTTGGCTTTTTGGAAGAGAAGGACTCAGCACATAAAGTTTATAGCATAAAGATGAGTTTGGGAAGCTTGTAAAGTACATTTCTCATTCTGAAGAGATCATGTTTTGGTAGGAAGAAGATGACTACAAGGATTTTAATGGAGCCTCGAGGAGGGGTCCCAGAGAAGGGTCAGTGCCCTGACCCCTCCCTGTCTGAGCTTGGAGAGGCTGTTGATAGAATGCATTGAGTTATTGAGTGTAGGGATCAAGGGCTAGGCAAACATGTGCTTGACCCTTCCTGAAGAGAAAGGGTGCAGAATCCTGAGCTGAATGAATATTTACCCAATTGTTCAAATCAAATTTGCACACTGCCCAATTTTTTTTCTAGGACCTAGAGAGTTGCCCCTGCAAATGTTGACTTGTGCAGTTCTTAAATAAAAATCATTTTGTTTATAGCATTTCTCTCAGTTTCTCTCTCTGTCTCCATTCTCTACCCCCAGGTATGCCAGCGTGGAGTTATGCCTGCCACTCTTTAAAAATGTCTAATAGTGTGTCTTTTTGGAGTGCTTTTCGATCATGAGCAACATGAAAGCAGTTCAAACTAGCTGAAACAATAGAGAGACTTCTTTGACTAACTCAAATGAGAAGTCCAGACTAGCAGGGGTTCAGGTGAGGCTTGTTCCGGTGGCTTAGAAGTGTCAAAAGGCTCATTTCCTCATGCCGCTTTCCACAATGTCAGATTTAACAAATTAGTGCTTCATATCAGGTCCCAAGATGACAGACTGTAGCTTCTTGAGCTCCCGAGTCTTCTGATATCCAACTAGAGGAGGCTTGGTTCTGGCGCTCCCAGCCATTGCAGTTACCGTCTGGACCAGCAGAGACACTAGCCCATCTCCATTCCCATGACTAGATGCCGGAACTGGCTCAGCCCAGAAGGCCAGCTCTGTGCTTGGAGGCTGCAGGGGTGCTGCCTCCTTGAGACCCCAGGGTGGCTCAGTGGGATCAGGGCTGTTGGGAAGTGGGAGGGTGAGCGATGCCGAGGGGCATCAGCCAGTGTCCTCTACAAAAGGGATCTTGCATTTCATGTTTTATTAAAACTCATTTTGCTACCATCCTTCCACAATTTTCTGCTAATTGGTAAGGAATTATCATCTGAGCAGAAATCTCTAAATTCCTACCTGCCAAACAGGAGTTAGAAGGTTCTCTCTCTGCCCTGTGGCTGAGGGAGGGCAGGCTACAGAATCATGTGTCTTGGCTGTAGCCACACTGGCCTTGTTCTGCTCACCCAGGAAAGAGTCAGCAGTCCCTGCTTTGTGAGGTTCTTGTGAGGATAATCAGCATGCCTCTCTGCATGCATCTTGCCCTGTGCCAAGGCCGTGGTGAGGGAAATGCTCTCTGGATGCGATGTCAGTTCACATACATGCTCATGAGGCTGCTCCCTGCAAAGCACTAGTTGGGTCTTGGTGACAGACAGTGGATTCAAAAGGTAGAGGTGGGGAGGGGGCACAGGTGGTAGAGACCATCAGCCGGGACCCTGTGACTGCCAGGTGGAGAGGAGGGGCCCAGTGAGGAGTGAGAGACGCACTCATCCCCTAACCGTCTGCCGTAATCCTGATGAGAACTTGATGACCTGTCTTCAGCTCATTATCCTGTCAAACACAGTAGGTATAGAGGGAGGACCTGCCCCTTTGTGGTTACTCCTGATGATGCGCTGCTCGCTGCAGGAGGGGAGCTGGGAGGCTGTGTGACTTGATGTGGGTCACGCTGCCAAGTGCAGGCTTAAGTTCCAGGACCTTCCAACTGCTAGCCACTTGTCTCAGAAAAGTTTTATGAAAAACTGCGAAGCAATTTGCAAAAGATTGCAGGTGGTCTCAGGCCATTTAGACAAGGTTTAAAATATGCCCAAGAGTTCTTGGTATGGCTTAGGGATGTAACATCCCTGAAGTGACATGATAAACCTCAGTGCTGGAGAATGGATGGGCAGAGGGCTACTCCTGCAGACCCAAGGCCTTTGTATTCTAAACTGGGCGATGTTGCCAAAATTTGGCCTGTGTGTTCAGGTGATGGAAGGAAATGGCAGCACACTCCAGTATTCTTGCCTGTAAAATCCCATGGACAGAGGAGCCTGGAAGGCTACAGTCCACAGGGTTGCAAAGAGTCAGACAGGACTGAGCCGGCACACATGGATGATGGATTAAATCTCAGAGACAGAGTTTTGGGTGAAGTAAAAAGAGCTTCATTGCTTTTCCAGGCAAAGGGGGCCACAGTGGGCTAATGCCCTCAAAACTGTGTGTCCCATCCTGGAGGGGATAGTGAGCAGTCTTATCGTGTTCAAAGAACAGGGTGTGAACTGCTCGAGAACATGCTTTTTGTTGGTTGGTTGTGAGTTAATAGGGAGTGAGCATCATTAGCCTTCTGGTTCCAACCAGTCTGGGGTCTATGTGCTTGTGGGCAGCATACAGTTACCTTCTTTTACCTGGTGGGGTTCTGGTATCTTCAAAAAAGCTCAAAGGACGTGGTCCAGAATATTATCTATAGTCCTTGAGGAAGAACTAAAGATCCTTGACTTTGTATGATGGCTAAAGTATTATTACTTTGTCTTGCTTGACTGCTTTCCTTCCTTCATTTTCTTACTTTTCTGATTACATTTATTCTTTGACTAAAGTTTTTCTACAGACAAAAGGACATGGGTGGGGGTCTATCCTGGGAAGATCTTGTAGGGTCCTGCTGGGTTACAGTGATGCACACACTGGTGCTGTCATGCTGACATTTTCCTTTTCCAAGGTCTGGGCTGTGTCTGAGTAAGTGAGGAGAGGTGGACTCAGGCACTCCTTGTGATCTGCCTCCTCAGCAACCCAGCTGGGACCAAGGAAGGGAAGGAGCCTAGTGCCCTCCCTGGCTGCATTCTGGGAGAGACTGGCTTCCTTGGAACTACCTTCACGGTTCAGGGAGTGGGCCTACCACAAGGGCATGGTCAGGCTGGGGTACCTAACTCCTGCCCTCTCTGGTCATCCACAGCTGTCCCCCCCCATGGTGGTCTCTCCTGTCCCTTCTCAGCACCAGGGAAAGGGCCCCTTTGCCCTCTGAGCTCCAGGTGCTCCCTTATTCCCTTCAAGTGGCCTTAGGGTCCCGCTGTGTGAACTCTGCACCTTTTAAACCTGCTCTCTGCCTTGTCTGCTTACGGTCCACAGGCCGACGCTGCCTCAGAACCACACTCAGGAGCCACAGCTGATCACAGTCTTAGAAATTTTGAGAGTTGGTCATCAAACTGTTGATAGCTTGCAACTGACCACGGGGAATATTTACACCATGGAAATTGGTTCATGCCGCACTTCAGGGCTTTTTTTTTCATTCACTTTAGAGAGCTGGCTGGTACACGGATCATTACAGCCCCAAGGAGCACCCACGGTGAGCCTTCCTGAACTTGGTCCTGGGCTCCAGAGCCCACTTGTCCACTTATACTCTCTCATGTGGCCAGAAGTCCTTGAGGCCTGCCTGGCTACAGTGTTGAGTCCCTCTAGCATGAAAAATAAGAGAGGGCCCCAGAGTCTTACAGGCTGGGGGTCACTTCTGGTGTGGGCCTGGACAGCCTGGAGAAGCTATTTAGATTCTCTAGTTTCTCCCTGGTTCAGTTCAGTTCAGTTCAGTAGCTCAGTCGTGTCTGACTCTTTGCAACCCCATGGACTGCAGCACACCAGGCTTCCCTGTCCATCACCAACTCCAGAGCTTGCTTAAACTCATATCCATCGAGTTGATGATGCCATACAACCATCTCATTCTCCTCCTGCCTTGAATCTTTTCCAGCATCAGGGTCTTTTCCAAAGAGTTAGTTCCTTGCATCAAGTGGCCAAGTATTGGAGTTTCAGCTTCAGGATCAGTCCTTCCAATGAATATTCAAGACATGGTGTTAATACCACCTACACCTCATGGCTCAGACAGAGAACTGGATTTGATCCCTGGGTTGGGAAGATCCCTTGGAGAAGGGAATGGCTACCCACTCCAGCATTATTGCCTGGAGAGTTCCATGGACAGAGAAGACTGGCAGGCTACAGTCCACGGGGTTATGAAGAGTTGGACACAACTGAACAACTAACACTTAATGCACATAACCCCTGCTGGAGAGGCATGTGTAGCTCCAGGAACTTGTAGGGCTCCATCAGTGATAGCCTCCAGTGGTGGGGCTAGTGTGGCTGGTGGAGCTTGTCTGGGAAATTTCAGCAGAGTCACTTTGAGATGTCTCTCCCTCTTGCTTCTCCATTCAACACCACTGGTGTGCAAATGGATACTTGAAATACAAGGAGAACTCAGCTCGCTATGTAGGTTCTCAGGGGCCTAGAGAGTGTTGGCCTGAGGAGCAAGAGCATGAGCTCTGGGTTGTAGCTGCTGCATGGATGTTGCCCATATGTGTGTCTATATGTGGGAGGCCCTGGGTTTCCATGCTGTGAAACTGTTGACTTCTGGCTCCACTGGAAAATGGAGAACATGGATTCAATAGATCCTAAACCCAAAGATGCCACTCTTTCTTGTCCTCATGGTGTCTTGATGCTGAACATCCAGTGGGGGCCCCATGTTGGCTAATTGGCTGAATGACTATCTTCAGGACTCCAGTTGTCACGAACTGAATTATGTCCCCCTTCTCTCCTGACTCAGGTGTTGAAGCCCTAAATCTCAGTGTGACTGTCTTTAGAGAGAGGGGATAAGGGTGGGGCCCTGATCCTGGACTGGTGTCCTTTTAAGAAGAGTAGGGACCCCAGTGTCCTCTCTCATTCTCAATCTCTGAACACGCAGAAAAGGCCATGTGAGGACACAGCAAGAAGTTAGCCATCTCCAGGCCAGGAAGAGGGTCTCACCAGACACCAACCATGATGGCACCTGATCATGGCCTTCCAGCCTCCAGGCGGTGGTAGTCCTGTGGTTTAAACCACCCAGGGTGTGGAGTTTGCTATGGCACCCGAGTGGATCAAGATCTGGAGTATTACTCCCTTTTATTGAGGACATGGGCTTCAGGTGTTCTTCACATACATCATTATTTATTTGTCTTCACATGGTGTACATGCATTATTTCACTTAGGCTATCCCCATTTTACAAATGAAGTGCTTAAAACACAGTGAGGTAAAGTAACTTGCCCAAGGTCACACATAGTAGGGCCAGAATTTGAACAAAAGAAGAGGTCACTTGACAATCCACGATCCTGAGACCGCACCATTCTTGGGGCCCCCACACAAAGCCCCTTGGGTCTGAGCCCCTGGCCCCTGAAGCCTGCGGTGCTTGGCCTGAGGGGACCTTTCCTATAAATGGGGCCAGGGCCACTCACATTTTGGTGCATTGGAAATAGGCTCAAAACAAAATCTCCAGAAAGTGGGGCTCCCTGTGCAGCACGCTGGCAGTTTGATGGATGAAAAGCATTTCAAATTTTCCTGTAAAAATGTCTGTTGTGCAAAGATAAGGTAATTCTGGCACATGCAGCAGTGGCTTCTTAACTAGCTCAGGCAAGAACGATGTGCTTATTTTAGTCTTGGGGCTGGGTGCAGCAGCTGGGGTGATGCTGGCCAGGCCAGCACCAGTCCAGACCCAAAGACAGCACAGGAGGGGTAGGTTCAGTGTTTGCCCAGGGCTGCCCTCTGGTGCCACATATACTGGCTGTTTGCAGAGAACCCAGACTTCAGAACCAGAGAGCTTAAAAGTGGACCATGTCTAATTCTGAGACTAGGGAGTCAAGTGTGACAGTGGGGCCTGGGGCCTGGGCCAGGGCCTTCCCTACCTTGTGATCTCAGGCAGCTCCCTCAACCATGTGATGGGAGGAGGGGTGAGATGAGCCCAGCACTCCAGGGCCCTGGAGACCCATCCAGCTGCCAGCTGGGGCAGGGCTATCTCCTGAGTGAGTACAGGGGCCTCCTGTGCACCCTGGCAAAGATAAAGTGATGGAAAAGTCATCTCTTTATTTGGTCAGTTGTTCAATCGCTAAGTCATGTCTGAGTCCTTGCAATCCCATGGACTGCAGCATGCCAGGACTCCCTGTCCTTCACTATCTCCCAGAGTTTACTCAAACTCATGTCCATTGAATTGGTGATGCCATTGAACCATCTCATCCTCTGTTGCCCCCTTCTCCTCCTGCCTTCAATCTTCCCCAGAATCAGAATCTTTTCCAATGAATCAACTCTTCACATCAGGTGGTCAAAGTATTGGAGCTTCAGCATCAACATCAGTCCTTCCAATGATTATTCAAGGTTGATTTCTTTGAGGATTGACTGGTTTGATCTTGCCATCCAAGGGACTCTCAAGAGTTTTCTCCAACACCACAGTTCAAAAGCATCAATTCTTTGGAGCTCAGTCTTCTTTATGGTCCAACTCTCACATCTGTACATGACTACTGAAAAAGCCATAGCTTTGACTTTATGGACCTTCATCAGAAAAGTGATGTCTCTGTGTTTTAATAAGCTGTCTAGGTTTGTCATAGCTTTTCTTCCAAGGAGCAAGTGTCTTTTAAATTTGTGGCTGCAATCACTGTCCACAGTGATTTAGGCCAGTGGAGGACCCCAATTTCGCAGCAGAAGGTGCCTCAGGTGCCACCTGTTGGAAGGGGAAGGTCTGATGGGGATCTCATGCTCAGGCCCTGGTCTGACTCCCTTCACCATTCCCACCAGATGTGGCCCCTGCCCCTGTCTCTTCAGCTCCTTTGATGGAATCATTAGCCTGGTAATGCCATGTTTCCCAATCCCTTCCCTATCCAGAGTGGGAGCCCCAAGGAGTGATGATGACAGGTCACCTTGAGGTGGCCAAGGCTCATAGGGGTTAGACCTTGGAGAGACTACGGCCCCTCCCTCTTAGAGCCACAGCTTTCTGGGTTCTTGAGGGGCTCACCTAACTCTGGGTTCTCTAGCAACTCAGCTTTCTCTATCAACTGGCTCATCTTGGGGGCCCTCACTTTCCCCTCCACCTCTGGACCTGTCCTGTCACCAGCCCTCATTCTTATCCAAGCCTGAAAGCATCCTTCCTCCACGTCCAGGGTCAGGAAGCCCTGCACCTTCCCTGCTCCTGTGTCAGCCGTACCTGTTAGCATTCTGGCTGGGCCCGGCTCTGCACACTGTCTAGAAGGCTGTTTGCCTGTGTGCACCCTGCTTGACACCTTCCTCTCCTGTCATCCCCAAGTAATGAGGCACTTAGGAGGGAGGATGGGATGTGGGAGAAATCTGGGGTCCCTACTCTCTGACAATGGCTGTGCTGAGGCTCCATCTCAGTTCGGATGCAGCCTTGCTGGGTGACCAAGCCTTTCACCCTTGCCTCTCTGGGACCTGTGCCCTTCTGTGACAGATGGGGGGACAAGGTTATTGTGAGACCAGGGGGACACCTCACAGTGCCCTCTGACACAGGACTTGTTAACAGCAGGGCTCTCTGAATGCAACCTACCTCCATTAAGCCCAAACTGCAAAGCCAACGTCAGGCTTAGAGGTGCTGGGGAGACAGGTCATGATAGCAGTTTCCTCCTGAGTGAGGTTGAGGGGAGGTCACCTCCATGGTCTCTGGCTGACCCAGCTCAGTCTGGAAAGGGTCAGTGAAAACATCAGGCCTCGGCCCAGGCCTTGGCGCCTCCTCTAGAGCTGGCGTGATCCCAAGTTATGATTCCTGGGAATCACTCTCTGAGAAAATGCAAAATTCACTTACCCTTGGGAATCCATTGGCAGTGCTGGGCTACAATTTAGTCCATTCATCCAAGGGTGCAACATTCCAGCTGGAAACTTCAGCCCACCCTGGATGTGATTGTGACAAATAAGAGGGGGAGATGGATTAGAGATAGGAATTCTGATTAGCACAATTACAAGGAGCCATGGTTCTGTGTCCTGGTGAAGAAGACAATAAATTAATTGTGACGTGAGAGAGATGGCATCCCAAATCCACACAGTGCCCGGTCCTGCTACAACCTGTGTGTAATGTGTAATTGCACTGTATTGCCAAGGGAGTTGGGGCAGGGATTCAATTACTCTGCAGAGTGGCTGGAAATAGCCCTGACCCCCTCTCATCTACTGACCACAATGGAGAAGATGTTGCATCATTAGACCCTGAGCTCAGCAGAGGAAGTGCTAACAGCCAGATCACAGCTCTGTGGGCCTCCGTCCACTTCTGTGCAGAAACCCAGTGAGAGAGTGTTATGAGGTAAAGGTGTGTTTCCACCTGAAATTCATGTGTTGAACCCCTGACCCACAGGGGATGGTATTGGGAGGCGGGACCTTTGAGAGGTGATTGTATTTAGATGAAGTTTTGTGATGGATTAACATCCAGGTGAGAGGAGAAAGGGAGACCAGAGCTTGCCCTCTTGGACATACAAGGGCATGGCGAGAGGGTGGCCATTTATAAGCCAGGAAGAGGCTGAACTTGCTGGAAACTTGATCTTGGACTTCCCAGTCCCCAGAATGGTGAAAAATCAGTGTCTGTTGCTGAGTTGCCTGAGCTAAGGTAGCAAATAAGAATTCAAAAGAGTGCAGTCAGTGCCACTTGGTGAAGCGGGCACTGTGGTCCTGGCTGTCCAAGGCCCCGCTGACATCATCCACCAGCCTCTCCAGCCTCTGCATTCCTGGCCAGTGCTTTCCACCTTTTACTAAAGAGCTACTTGAAATGAGGAACTGGTGCTCTCCCCACCTGTTCCACACATAGTGTTAGCTATTTTAGAAGTGTTTTCCTTTGGTGCTTGCAACAGTAAGTGCTTTTGAGGCAGGTTTAAGACTCCAGGCTTTAAAGGAAGGGGAAGGTAATTGTTCGCTGGGCCTACTATGGGCCAGCTGCTGTCCTCAGCCCTGAACATAGTACACAAAGCTCTCCACCCTGGCACAGCTGCCTTCCAGCAGAGAGGAGACACGTTATAAACCATGGACATTATGTAGTGTGTTTGAAGGAGATAGTGTGTGAATGCATTAGAGCAAAATCAGTGGGATCCAGAGGGCTGGGATGGGTGAGAGCAGGAGGTGGTGTGCAGGTTTGTATGAAGTGGTCAGCGAAGGCCTCAATGTCAAGGTGGCATTGAGCAAAGAGTCGCAGGATTGAGCAAAGAGTCGCAGGAGGTGAGGGAGTTAGCTTGTGGAGTGGATATTGGGAAAAGTATGTTCTAGGTAGAAAGAGCAACCATAGCAGAATCCCTAAATGGATCCCACTGGAGTGCTCCCAGAACAGCCAGGAGGCTGGTGTGGCTGCAGCAGAGTGAAGGCGGGAAGCAGTAGCTGCAATAAGAGAGTTCATAGCAGGTGGGTCCTTGTAGGTCATGGGGGAGACTTGGGCTTTTACTCTGAGATGGGAGCCAAGGGAGGGATGGAACAGAGGAGCAGCGTGAGCCTACCCTTATTTTAACAAGGTCACTGTGGCTCTGTGCATGGAGGCCAGAGGGCAGCAGGAAGAGTCCTAGGGAGGCTATTATGAAGGTACCCTCTGTTCTACCAACTTATACATGGGAGGATATGGATATAAGCTATTGATGGCTATTTTGTAGCCTTTGCGATCTGTAGAACAGAATAAGTTGGGAAGCAGAAATGAGAGATGTAGAGAAACAGGTTTTCAATGATATAGCTTGAGTCCTAAGATTATGCTGCACCTGGAATTTTCAGTTGAGTGAGCCAATAAATTTCCTTTTTGTTATTGTGGTTTTGTTTGTATTATGGCTTTAGCCAATTTTTTGTCACTTGCAAATAAAAATATGAAAACTGACACGTCAAAAAAAAAAAAAAAAAACTTCTGGTGAGAGGTGATGGTGACTCCCATGAGCATGATAGCAGCAGAGAGTAGTAGTCAGATTTTGGACATATTTTGAATCAAGGACCCCTGCCTTTACAGGGAAGTCCTGAACACCTTTTCCCACATTGTTTATTCTTTTGGTTTTTCCACTTTTGTGAATCACTTTTTTTTTTTTTTTTCCTATTGGGTTATCTGTCTCTTGCCCTTTGATTTGTAGGAATTCTTTATATATGTTGGCTACTAATCCTTTGTTAAGTTGCAGATATTTTTTTCCCTGTAGTGATTCTGTTTTTATATTTTGGGAGGGATAACTTTTGTTCATATAATTTAAAATTTTTATTATAGCTAAATTCATGATATTTTTCTTTATGATATGTTATCTTTGTGTCCTTTGAGAAATTTCTTTATAATGAGATCATGAAAGATATCTCTCAATGTAATCTTCGAAGAGTTTTAAAGGTTTTATTTCGTATTTGGATTTTTAATTCACTTGAAATAGATTTTTGTATATGGTACATATATAAACTTACACTACAAAGTAAAGATCTGTCTTTATATTTTTTCAAATGTATGATATTTTTGTCATTTATGGAAAAATCTATTCCCACTTGTTTTAATGCCAACTGTCTCATACACTGTTTTACATAGATATGAACCTGATCCTGGACTCTATTTCTCTGCTCCGTTTTCCTATTTGATGGTTCCTGGGGCAATATCACACCACCCTAATGACTACAGCTTTAGTATAAGTCCTGATTTTTGATAAGTGTAGATATTCCTTTTTCTTTTTATTAAAAACTTTGGTGATATTTTGGACCCAAATACTTTCAGTTCAGTTCAGTTCAGTTGCTCAGTTGTGTCTGACTTTTTGCAGCCCCATGAATCACAGCACGCAAAGCCTCCCTGTTCATCACCAACTCCCGGAGTTCACTCAAACTCACGTCCATCGAGTCGGTGATGCCATCCAGCCATCTCATCCTCTGTCGTCTCCTTCTCCTCCTGCCCCCAATCCCTCTCAGCATCAGGGTGTTTTCCAATGAGTCAACTCTTCGCATGAGGTGGCCAGAGTATTGGAGTTTCAGCTTTAGCATCAATCCTTCCAATGAACACCCTGGACTGATCTCCTTACAATGGACTGGTTAGATCTCCTCGCAGTCCAAGGGACTCTCAAGAGTGTTCTCCAACACCACAGTTCAAAAGCATCAATTCTTTGGTGGTCAGCTTTCTTCACAGTCCAACTCTCACATCCATACATGACCACTGGAAAAACCATAGCCTTGACTAGACGGACCTTTGTTGGCAAGGTAGTATCTCTGCTTTTGAATATGCTATCTAGATTGGTTATAACTTTCCCTCCAAGGAGTAAGCATCTTTTAATTTCATGGCTGCAGTCACCATCTACAGGGATTTTGGAGCCCCCCAAAATAAAGTCTGACACTGTTTCCCCATCTATTTCCCATGAAGTGATGGGACCGGATGCCATGATCTTCGTTTTCTGAATGTTGAGCTTTAAGCCAACTTTTTTTGCTCTCCTCTTTCACTTTCATCAAGAGGCTTTTGAGTTCCTCTTCACTTTCTGCCATAAGGGTGGTGTCATCTGCATATCTGAGGTTATTGATATTTCTCCCAGCAATCTTGATTCCAGCTTGTGTTTCTTCCAGCCCAGCGTTTCTCATGATGTACTCTGCATATAAGTTAAATAAGCAGGGTTGCCTCATGTCCAGTTCTTACTGTTGCTTCCTGACCTGCATATACGTTTCTCAAGAGGCAGGTCAGGCGGTCTGGTATTCCCATCTCTTTCAGAATTTTCCACAGTTTATTGTGATCCACACACTCAAAGGCTTTGGCACAGTCAATAAAGCAGAAATAGATGTTTTTCTGGAACTCCCTTGCTTTTTTGATGATCCAGCGGATGTTGGCAATTTGATCTCTGGTTCCTCTGCCTTTTCTAAAACCAGCTTGAACATCTGGAAGTTCACGGTTCACATATTGCTGAAGCCTGGCTTGGAGAATTTTAAGCATTACTTTACTAGTGTGTGAGATGAATGCAATTGTGCTGTAGTTTGAGCATTCTTTGGCATTGCCTTTCTTTGGGATTGGAATGAAAACACCTTTTCCAGTCCTGTGGCCACTGCTGAGCTTTCCAAATTTGCTGGCATATTGAGTGCCGCACTTTCACAGCATTATCTTCCAGGATTTGAAATAGCTCAACTGGAATTCCATCACCTCCACGAGCTTTGTTCGTAGTGATGCTTCCTAAGGTCCACTTGACTTCACATTCCGGTATATCTGGCTCTACGTGAGTGATCACAACATTGTGATTATCTAGGTTGTGAAGCTCTTTTTTTGTACAGTTCTTCTGTGTTTTCTTGCTACCTCTTCTTAATATCTTCTGCTTCTGTTAAGTCCATACCATTTGAGCCCATCTTTGCATGAAATATTCCCTTGGTATCTCTAATTTTCTTGAAGAGATCTCTAGTCTTTCCCATTCTGTTGTTTTCCTCTATTTCTTTGCATTGATCGCTTAAGAAGGCTTTATTTCTCCTTGGTATTCTTTGGAATTCTGCATTCAAATGCTTCTATCTTTCCTTTTCTCCTTTGCTTTTCACTTCTCTTCTTTTCACAGCTATTTGTAAGGCCTCCCCAGACAGCCATTTTGCTTTTTTGCATTTCTTTTGCATGGGGATGGTCTTGATCCCTGTCTCCTGTACAATGTCACCAACCTCCGTCCATAGTTCATCAGGCACTCTGTCTGTCAGATCTAGTCCCTTAAATCTGTTTCTCACTTCCACTGTATAATCATAAGGGATTTGATTTAGGTTGGCCAGACATAATTTAGTATCATCACTTTGTCAAGTATCAAGTATACCCTGTTGGATTTTAATTGAAATTACACTAAATTTATAGCATAATTTGAGGAGAATTGATATTTTTAAGATATTGAATCTTTTCATCCTTGAACATGGCAAAAATCTTCATTTGTTTACATTTACTTTACTTTTTTTCAGTACTGCCTTAGAACTTGGTTTGCAAGGCAAAGCTTCACCTGTTCAGGTTGTGTCTCTCAGCCTATGTAAGGATGCCCTGGAATTATGCAGTGTGCACTTCATGGCTGCCCAGAACAACTATGTGTGCAAGTCTTGTGCAACTGTTCTTAGATTTATTCCTAAGTATCTTATGGTTTTTGTTGCTGCTAGAACACACCTTTCAAAACTTTACATTTTCTAATTTAATGTTGCTAGTGTGTGTGTGTGTGTGCTCATGTGCCTGTGCCCATATCATCTTGTGGATCCAGTGAACCCATTGAACTCTTTTAGCTGTTCTAACAGTTTGCAGATGTTTCTATGTAGACACCCATAGTATCTACAAATAATAAAATATTAATTTCTTCTTTTCTAATCCTTATATAAATTTTAAAAAGGTTTATTGTACTGGTTCAGTAATGAGTGAAGTAATTATAATAGGTCTATGCCTGACTTTAAATAAATTATGCTAATCAGTATCGTGTTTGTACTGGATTTATAGAGATAGCCTTCATTTATAGACATAGCCTTCATCAAGTTAAGAAAGTTCCCTCCTATTTCCAGTATGTGAAGAGGTGCTTTTTCACTGATTTTTAAAAAATCCATTTGTGGTAAAATTATCTTTTCTCCCCCATTTTCAGCCTTTTAGTGTGGTGAATTATATTGATATATTTTCTAATATTAAATCAATCTTGCTTTCTTGGTGGCAAATTGGTCATATGTTGCTGCTTTTGTTCATTACTGGATTTGGTTTCCTAACACCCTGTTTATGATATTGATATCTATGTTCACAAATATAACTGACCTATAATTTTTGCTATTTGTATTATCCTTGTCTGATTTTGATATCAAGATTACACTGGCCTCATAAAATGAGCTGAGGAGCATTCCCTCTATCAGTTTGAATAGTGTGTTTAAATATTGGATTTTCTATTCCTCCACTAATTTTTGGAACTCACCTAAAATCGTCTGGCAACTTCCCTTTCACTTTTCACTTTCATGCATTGGCAACCCACTCCAATGTTCTTGCTTGGAGAATCCCAAGGACGGGGGAGCCTGGTGGGCTGCTGTCTATGGGGTCGCACAGAGTCGGACACGACTGAAGCAACTTAGCAGCAGCAACAGCATGATTCTAATGGATAAGTGTTGTAAATTGTGTTGCTCAAATTCTCTATCACTATTTAGTATAGTCTCTGCTTTTCTTAATAAGATTTTCTTTTGTATATATTACATTCTTTACTTATAATTTTCCTGTATCCTTATGTTCTAGGTATGATTCCTATAAATAATCTATTTCTGGATTATTCTTTTAATTCAACTCAAACCTCTATTTTTTATTTATTTTTTTACAATATAAATTTATTTATTTTAATTGGAGGTTAATTACTTTACAATATTGTATTGGTTTTGCCATACATCAACATGAATCCACCACAGGTATACACGTGTTCCCCATCCTGAAACCCCCTCCCTCCTCCCTCCCCGTACCATCCCTCTAGGTCATCCCAGTGCACCAGCCCCAAGCATCCAGTATCACGCATTGAACTTGGACTGGCGACTTGTTTCATATACGATATTGTACATGTTTCAGTGACATTCTCCCAAATCATCCCACCCTCTCCCTCTCCCACAGAGTCCAAAAGACTGTTCTATACATCTGTGTCTCTTTTGCTGTCTCACATACAGGATTATCATTTAAACAGGAAAGTTCAGAAAATGTTTATTTACTGTGATTATTGATCTATTTAGGTCTTCTCCTAACACCTTTTACACCTCATTTTATGTCTGCCCTTTTTTTTTGCTTTTACTTTAATTTTCTGTTTTCATTCTTGCCTTTTATTGGCACAAGTGAGTTTTCTTATTCCTCTTTTTCTCCTCTGCTTGTTTGAAAGTTATGTATTCTCTTTCTCTTCATCCCATGATCACATGGAAACTTCCTCCATCGCTTTTTTACACAATCTTTTCCTCTAGGTTTATTGAGATGTAATCACCACACAGCACTGTGTAAGTTTAAGGTATAGAGCATAATGTTTGACTTACATATATTGTGAAATAATTATCACAATAAGTTTAGTTAGCATCCATCATCTCATATAGATATTAAAAAAAAGGAAAAAAGTGACTTTTTTCCTTGTGATAAGAGCTCTTAAGATCTACTCTTTTAATAATTTTTCTGTATATCATCAGCAGGTGTTCTATATTACCTCCCCAGGACTTACTGATCTTATAAAGGGAATTTTGTATCTTTTGACCACCTTCAAAGCAAATACTCCTGTCCCCCACCCCCCGACTCCCTACTCTAGTGACTGCAAGTATAATATATCTTTCTATGCACTTCTTTTTTCCAGATTCTACATAAAAGTGAGATCATATAGTATTTGTCTTTCTCTGTCTGGCTTATTTCACTTACCATAATGCCCTCAGGGTCCATCTACATTGTCACAAATGACAGGGTCTTCTGTTTTTGGTTGTGCTGTGTGGCATGTGGGATTTTGGTTCTCTGACCAGGGATCATACCTGTGCCCCCTGCATTGGAAGTGTGGAATCTTAACCTTTGGACTACCAGCGAAGTCCCAGAATTTTCTTCTTTAATTTAAGGCTGAATAACATTTTATTATATATGATATGTGTGTGTATATATAATACATCATATATTCTTTATCTGTTCGTCTACCAGTGGACACTTAGGTTGTTTCAGTACATCGGCTGCTGTAATAATGCTGCTGTGAGCATGGGTGTGCAGACACCTCTGGAATAATACCTTCATTTCCTTGATTGCTGAATCATATGGTGATTCTATTTTTAATTTTTTAGGAACCTGAATACTGTTTTGCATAATGGCTGCACCAATTTCCAGTCCCACCAACAGCACTCAACGGTTTCTTTTTCCCCACATCCTGACCAGTATTTACCTCTTGTCTTTTTGATTATAGCCATTCTAACAGTTTTGAGGTGATATCTCATTGTGGTTTTGATTTGCATTTCCCTGAAGATTAGTGATGTTGAGATACTTTTCATGTACCTGTTGGCTTTCATTATATCATCTTTAGAAAAGTATCTATGTTGTTCCTTTGCCCACTTTTTAATTGGATTGTTTGGTGGGGTTTTTTTTTTTTTTGCTATTGAATTGTATGGGTTCTTTATGTAATTTAGATATTAATCCCGTATCTGATATATAATTTAAAAATACGATTTTCCCCCATTCTGTGGGTTGTCTTTTCATTTTGTTAATCTTTTCCTTGGTGGCACAGAGCTTTTTAGTTTGATGTAGTCCCACTTGTTTGCTTTTAATTTTGCTTTGAGTGTCATATCCAAAAATTCATTCTGAAGATCCACGTCAAGGAACTTTTTTCGTGTGTTTTTTTCTAGGAGCTTTATGATTTCTGATCTTATGTTTGGAAATACTTAATGGAGAAGATACTCTCTTTAATAGATGGTGCTGGGAAAATTCAATTTATACATGTTAAAGAATGAGACTAAACCTCTATTTTACCCACTTAAAATGTGAAATGGATTAAACACAGACACTTTAAACGTGTCAACAAGTCTAAGACTAATCAGCCCTGCACCCTGTCCCCAGATACCATGAGGACCTTAAGAGTGGTTTGGTTCTGCTCACCCCCTTCTGCTTCACTTATTTACTTATTGCCTCTTATCCCTCTATCCCAGTAGGTTTCCTGGATCCTGCTGTACTCACAGTGATCAGAACAGTTTCTGGTACATAGTTGGAGTGCAGTAGAATATTTTATCTATTTGTATTTTAAAATGTATTTTTAATTGGAGGATAATTGCTCTACAATGTTGTGTTGGCCTCTCCAATGCAACAATTTTAATCAGTCATGAGCATACATGTGTCCCCTCCCTCCTGAATCTCCCCCTGCCCCATCCCACCCCTCTAGGTTGTCACAAAGTATCAGATTGAGTTCCCTGTGTTATACAGCAACTTCTCATTAGCTATCTATTTTCATATGGTAATGCGATGTTTCAGTGCTACTGCCTCAGTTCGTCCCACCCTCCCCTTCTCCCCCGTTTCCACAAGTCTGTTCTATGTGTCTGTGTCCCTATTCCTGCTGTGCAGATAGGTTCATCAGTACCATTTTTCTAGATTCCATATATTTGCATTAAAATACGATATTTGTTTTTCTCTTTCCGACTTTACTCTGTATAACAGGCTTCAGTAGAACATTTTGTATTTCTCATGTTATGCACCATTGTTGTTATTGTTTTATAGTCTTATTGAGTAGCTGGTACTTTTTCTTTTCATTAAGAACATAGTGAGAAGTTTCTCAATGAAAAGTAAAGCATTCTCTCCCAAACTAGGGTAAGACATATGCTGTGATGAGTCATTTCATCGGGTCCCAAGGTTACTGCATCTTAGAGTTTTGGTTTCTTCACTTCAGAAAGCAGCTGACGTTCAGGGCCCTTCAAGAATTCTGCAGGCTGGGAAGAGTGTGCGGTTTGCCAGTCCACTACGGGAGGATGAACCTTCAGTGTGCATGCCAGGGACTGCGGGACAAGGCTTCCCGTTCTCCCTCTCTTTCTCCCATCGTCATCCCCTGGTGCTGTTGGCCCACCTCTACGAGCATACACATGTGCTGTGCTCTCCCATCTGGGAGGCGGCCCTCCCTGACGCTGTATCTTGCTCCGGATCCTGACTGAGATGGGGCGTGCTCCCAGCTGCAGCTTGCAGCCTGTGAGTGGGTTGGCTGCATGGCTGGGTATTAGGTTTTCTCTCTTTGCTCTTCAGCAATTTGAGGCTGCTCTGTGTGAAGCGTGTGTTCCTGAGTAGGAGGGATCACAGCTGGAGAAAGGCCTGGGCTTCTTGGGCCATTTGTCATCTTTGGAAGAGTCAGGGGAGCTGGAGCATGTCCTCACCTGGTCCCCAGACAAGGTACTTTCCCTGCTACTGCCAGATCTCTGGGGTCTGTTGGGAGGTGGGCTTACCTCCCAGGCACAGAGGGCCTTATGCACTGAGAGACATCAAGTCCTAGGTGGCCTAAGATGGGAAGAGCAATAAGAGGAGGGGGCATGGCTCAGAGGGACATCAAACCCAGGGCAGTGATAGAAGGACCTTGGAAACAGGCTGTGGACAGTTTTTGTTCTGTTGACCAGTTGCTGCTTCAGGTGAGGGCTCATCTTACTGGCACCAAGCCTGCAGCTGCCAGGGCTACCTGTGGATTCCCTCAGCTCACCAGACTCAAAAAGATGGGGGCCTCTCTTCTAAGCAGCTTGTATCCGCAACAGGGACAGCTCCCCTGGGGGTCCCCTGACCCTGACACAGAGCAACTGGATAGCCCTGTCCTTCAGCAGGCATGTCTAGTGAGCCGTGCTCAGCCTACTTGAGTCTCACCTCCTCCCCTGTTCCATAGGGACACCCCCGCCTCAAAGCCAGGACAACTGAGAAGAGCATGTGTGCAAAAAGTTAGAGGGAGAGGCTGTTGTATGATGAACACTTTCTAAGGGTTGTTCTCTCCCTGTCACTGTCACCATTTTTGCTTGTCATCTTAACTGAGTCAAGCCCTGGGCTGCATTTTCTGAGCAGGTTTAATCCACATTCTCCTAACCTCCCAGGGCTACTAAGAGAAACAAGTCCAAGGGTAGACTTGAAAAATGGTTAATCCAGGCCCAAGGCCAAGGCCAAGGCCCAGGCCCAGGCCCAGCATCTCCAGTTTGGACCCAAATCCACCCGGCTGAGCAGGATTTCCCCTCTTCTACTTTCTGAGCCCTTGAAATCCACTGTGCTCTTTACTGGATAACAGCATCTGGCTGCTAAGAGTCAGCACATGTGTCATCCCCCCTCTCCCCCCAACAAAATCAAACGAGGCCTTTCCTCATTTGGCCCCAGTCCCACCAGCTCCCTCTACCCCAGAACTCATCACTCTCTGCTTTGCCTCCTTGTTTGTCCTCCTGAGCAAGACCAGGGTCCAGTTCAGACCCAAGTCTTTGGATACAGTATAGGTCTGATCAGATCTAGACTTATTAGAGTCAGTATCAGAAACAGTTCTGATCAGGAATAATAATGTAAGGAATAATAATGAACCCAACATGAAGCCCATTTAATTTTCAACATTAGTGGCTTTTTAAACAAATGTGTGTGTGAGTAGACTAATGAGGTTGTAGATAGCTAGGGCTGGCAGCCAGCTCAGGGAGGGAAAGCAGAATCCATGGGCTTACAGCTGGCAGGCCCTCTCAGTGTGAAGATGCCCTGGAGATTTCAAGTTCTCAGCTACCCTGGTGTATAGCCTGGGGCAACCCCCCAAGAAGCCCAAGCCCTGAGCGGACTTCTGGGCCCACACTCAAACTCTTGTCCCATGTCCTGCTTTGGGCTCACTTCTCTCACCCTTCTTGGGGCTCCTCTCTGTAACCAGTGAAATGTTGTACCTACTGACATTCTAATGTTGAAAATTAAACAGGCTCCATGTTGGGCTCATTATTATCCCCCCCCATTATTATTCCTCCCCCCCATTATTATTCCTTATCATGATCAGAGCTGTTTCTGACACTAACTCTAACTCGTCTTCACTCATTCATCCTGCACCCCACTCATTGGCCTTTGGGAGTTGGTGATGGACAGAGAGGCCTGGCGTGCTGCAGTTCATGGGGTCACAAAGAGTCGGGCGTGACTGAGCGACTGAACTGAACTAAACCCTCTACAGTTGACCCACCAGCAAGTCCCACTGACTCAGCTTTCACCTGGGCCCCAGATCTGTCCACATCTTCCATTACTGTCTGGGCTCCCCCATGAGGTGTAAGCTCAAGTTGTTAAACAGATGTCTGAATCTCATTTCATCTACCAAGGAACTCTGTGAAATAGGAAGGGTAAGGATTACTACCTTCACTTTAGAAACTGGGGCACAGAGAGACCTGGGACCAGGATCCTGCCTCAAGCCAGACTCTTTGTTCCTTCTGCATGTTGCCACCACCTTCCTGGTCATGGGTCAGCACAGGCACAATCTAAGCCCAGAGTTCAAATTCAGACCCCGCCCTCCCTATATTCTTAAAGACTATGAGGCTTTAACTGCTGTTCTCCAGTCCCTCTGATTGTGTTTTGGGAATACTTGTCACTGTTTTATAGGACTGTTGCAGAGATTAAGGGAGGGAATATGCAGAATGCCCTTAGCTCTGTCTGCACACTGACGGCCCAGAGTAGGGTGTTTATCACCATGGTTGCTGTCCACTGTAGAGTCTGACACTAGGCTTCCTGCTTCCTGGTAGAGCTGTCTGCACCTGCTGGCTTGATTCACTCCCTTTCACTCCTCAGCTCATCTCTGCTAGGAGTTGCTCCTGGGGTCATCAGGAGTGACTGTGGCTATTAGTCCTGCACACCAGTCCTTGCATCTTATCTTGCATCTTACTTCATAGAGCACTCAGCTCCCTTCCTCCTGAGGCAGCCCCTCCTCTTGATGGCTAGGATGCTCCCAGCTTTTCTGCACCTATCCCTCTCCCCAGCCCTCTCTCGTTTGCTGGCTTCCCCTGCTTCACTGGACTCTAGGGTCTGGTCTCTGTCCCCTAGGCTCTCAGTCTTCCTGGCTCAGGGTCAGTTCTTCTGAGAGATCTCATCCACCCATATAGTAGTGCCTGCCAGCCATTCATGACCTGTCAACAGCCAGCTCTCCCTAGAGCCCACTTTGTCTCTCTAAGCCCCAATTCTGACATTGCGGCTGGCTGACATCTCCTCATGGGGTCACTGGTGCCATGCCAGCACTGAGTGTGTTTCAACTGAGCTGGACTTCTCCCTGAATCTGGCACTTCATCTTCCCCCAGGCACAGGGCACTGTCCACCCCTGCCACCCCACCTGCCCAGGCAAACCCTTTCTAATCTGTTCCCTCTACTTCTGTCTCCCACCACTTCCTGTGCTGTTTGGCCTGCTTCATGGTTCTTAGCCTATCCATCTTCCCCATCTCTCCAGATAGCCCTCTAGTCCAAACATGTAATTTCTCACCTGGATGGATGACTTTGCCACTCTAATCCATTCTCCACAAAGCAGCTTATTTGAGCCTTTAAAAACTCTCCTTGGATCATGTCACTTTGGTACTTAGAACTCTTCAATCTTTTTCAATAGCTCTGTTGATAAAATTCCTGATCCGTGGTGTGTTTTCTCACAGTGGAGCCCTGGCTCCCAGAGTTCACTCATCACTGGCCTTTTCCTGCTTCTTAAGAGCCCTGTGCTGCCCACTCCTCGAGGCCTTTGTCTGGCTAGCCTGGCCTCACCATGCTGTGGTTCCCAAGGTCACGTGCTATGCTCTCAGGGAGCATAGGTCAGGGATGGATCCACGTCTCTGAAGCATGTCCATGACACCGTAAATAGCTGTGCTTGTGGTTTTGTTGTTTGCGTGAGGCCACACCCACTAGTCTCCTGGTTTTAAATCCCGTGGAAACACTGGTGTTTCCCACATTACCGTCTTCTCTGGGTTCTCAGCCTGGGTAATCTGTCCACTTATTTGAAATCTCCACGGCGATGTCCCGCAGACACCTCAACAGGGAACATGTCTGAAAACCAAGTTCCCAATCCCACCTGTGCCGGCCCGCCTCTCCTGCCATGTCCCGTGCAGCCCTTCACACTCGGCCCACCCCTGACATCTCTCCCGCTCTCACACTTGGATTCATTTATTACCTGTTGGCTCTACCTCAAAGCACATCCAAATCCCAGCACATTTGACACCAGCAGTTAATCCTTTTTTCAGTATCACCCTTGTGTGGATTCTGTGTTTGTGTCTTCTTCAAATTCACATGTTGAAGCTCTTATCTGCAGCTTGACAATGTTTGCAGGTGGGGCCTCTGGGAGGTAATTACGCCATGAAGGTGGAGTCCCCAGGACAGAATTAGTGCCATTTTAGAAGATAAAGAGACACAAATCTCTCTCTCTGCATGCATTCACCATAAAAGGCCATATGAGGTCATGGAAGAGAGACTTCATAGTGAACTGGACCATGCTGGCTCCCTAATTTTGGACTTCCATTCCCCAGAACCATGAGGAATAGTCTGTTGTTTAAATCATCCATATCTATGGTGTTCTGTTGTGCCCTGAAAAAAAATGCACAACCTAAAAGTTGAGAATTATGTTTTATTTGGTGGACAAAATGGAGAATTGAAGCCCAGGATGCAGACACTCAGATGCTCTAAGGGACCTCTCTGAAGAGGCAAGGGAGGAGCCAGCATTTATGGGAGTTTTTGCAACAAAGACCAGGTAGTTGGAACATCAAAAGTTTAAAGAAAACAGATGTCTCATGTTAATGAACTTAGCACCTTTTTTTTTTTTTTTTTTCCTGTATGGGAAGATGCAAGAGTCAGAGCTCACTGAAATCCTTCCTTTGATGTGTGCCTCAGCTATCTGGGGCCAGCATCCTGTGCTTTCTCATCCTGAGTCTCAGGATGCAGCGTTGGGAGGAGAGCTGGCTGCAGAGGCTGACTATGAGATGGTGGGCAGATTGTTTCTGTCCTGAGTTCTCTCGGGGCTCACTGTTGGGATGGCTGTAACGGGATGGCTTCATGGATGCAACATCTTTTGTTTACTGATATGACAGGTTATATTTTTTCATTGATGCTGTTATGGCAACTCAAACTAACTGACAACCTCTTCTGTGTGACAAAATTATATTCAGTAATAATCACAAAACAAAATAAGTAATAAGGCTCAGAAAAGACTGCAAATTTTCTTAAATGGAACTTTGTGTTTATGTTGATTGCACGCTTGCGTGCTAAGTTGCTTCAGTCGTGTCTGACTCTTTGTGACACAATGGACCGTAGCCTGCCTAGCTCCTCTGTCCATGAGATTTTCCAGGCAAGAATTCTGGAGTAGGTGGCCATTTTCTCCTTTAGGGGAGCTTCCTGATCCATCAAACCCATGCTTCTTGTGTCTCCTGCATTAGCAGGCAGGTTCTTTACCACTAGTGCCTCCTGGAAAGTGCGTGTGTATATAATGATACTAATAAAAAACTAATGAATTTCAGTAAAATAGAGTCAGCCAACAGAGGTACAGTTCAGGCAACTGCTGCAAGATATCACTGATGTAGTATTTTATACCCTTTATTAGTTCTTTGGCTTTAAAATGATTACTTAACAATTACAAAAGGCTAAATTTCAGTTAAATATATTGTTTACCATCAGTAATAGTTTGCATATGAATTAAAATATTTTCTTGCAAAACAAAAATGTCACATTTCACAGTCTCTACTGTTTTACTTCAAATTTTAAACATACGCACACAAAATATCCCAAGTGGTCACATGAAATGACAGAGTTGAAGGAACTCGTATTCTGTTGCCTTGCCTTCGTAATTGCTGTGTTGTCAAAATTTGTTTCAACTCCACCTTTTAAATCCAAGACCAAGAGACCTTATCTGTGCCCTAAGTGAGCTTATGTGGTTCAGAGCCACACGAACTTAGGCATGACTTGATCCTGGAAGAGGAGGGCAGTCAACTTGGCAAGTGACAGGTCTCTGAATTAACATCCACATAGAACACATTGTTGACCAAAGGTGCAGATTTGAAGTTTATAGATGTATTGATAACATTCAATTGTATTTGCAGCCATTCTTTAAGATTTAGACAAAATATTTTTGAAGGAGGACTATATTCTCAGTGATAATATTTAGAATTTTCCATTCTTAGATGTTACATTCTGTCAGGGCAATGCACCTTCCCATGGGGCAGACTGCTTCCACACCCTACCTTAGCACCTGCCTGCAGGATCAGACCTTTCCCACCATCCTCCCTGCCAGTGTGGTCCCAGCCGTGATCTCTCATCTGTTTCCTCATTGTCACTGCATGAGCTGAACCGGGTCACCTTTCCCCACAGAATCCACAGGACCTCAGAAGGTGACTGTATTTACAGATGGAGACTTCAACGATGTAAGGTGAGATGAAGTTGCTGGGAGGTGAGCCCTAAGCCAGTATGACTGGAGTCTGTATAAGCAGAGGAGGTTAGGAGACACGCCTGTGCAGACGGACAACCTCGCAGCGACACCGAGAGAAGATGCATCTGTGGGGTTGCTATGGCAGCTGGGATGACCACTGTGTTCTCCTAAGAGCATCGCATGCTTCTGTGTTTGCCCCCTGAAGTCCTTTCCCATCACAGCAGCAAAGAGGTCCTCCAGGTCGGGCCATGCCCCGCCTCTGCTCAGCCCCTCCAGGTCTGCCTTTCCCAGGCCTTCTAGAAGCCCTCTGGCCTTCTCCAGGGGCCTCCCCTGCCCCACTCCCTGCCGGCTGTTTGCTGGTTACGCTGCCTCCTCCTCGGGTGAGAGTCCGCAGGCAGCTCCACCTCGTCCTTCCCTTCTAAAAAGCCACCTCCTCAAGAGGCCTCACAAACTTCTCCCGCTGCCCCGACCCTGCACTTCCTCTCCTGCTCTATCCCTCCTGCCTAGCACACAGTCTCACACTCCACCTGTGCATCTCACCTGACAGAAGGCGGCCTCTGGCCCCGAATCCCAGCACCTAGGAAAGAGCTGGCGCAGGGCAGGTGACCGGTAACCACTCATGGGTGGAAAGGATGAACACAGGAATGAATATCGGGCCGCAGGCACCCCCTTCTGCCAGAGTAGGGAACAGGCCTGACTGACTAATAGCCCCATCCTGGGGGCCTAGGCTAACAGCTGTCACATGTAAATTCTGAATTCAAATGTGCTAGTTCCTTCAATTTCACCACACTCTCTGAGCAGACTTAAAAATACAGCTAAGACTGCAGAATTAGTCCCCCAGGGCTTGGCTCTTTCAACCAGGAAGTGAAATGGGATTTCAGAGCAGGGTTGGAAGTAAGAGGCTTGAAAGGTTTTGGCAGGGATGCAGGGTTAGAGGAAGTTTCTGGAAGTTAATTCATCCACAAAACCATCTATTATGCCTGAAACCAGACAGAAAGGGTTTGGGGGAGGGGGGCAACTAAGCCACTCTGCATTTGCAGCCTGGGGAAAAGCCCACACCCATCATTGATTCATCAGCTGCCCCTCCCCAGCCTTGGGCCTGGATTGGAGACAGGATTCTATCAAGAACAGGAGTCTTCCTCCAGTCCAGGGTCCTTCTCTGTGAGTAATCCCCAAACTTGACCTCTTCACGGGGGCCTCCCACCCCTCCTGAGAAGGGCCCTGGATCTTCGTCTCTTCTGGGTTTAGCTGCCAGTGGCCTGGAAAAGCTCCTTGGAGAAGTTACGGCTTTCAAAGCTGTCAGTTAAGGCTTCTCAGGAAGGGCTCTGAAGTCTGATGTGCCAGCACCTTCCTCGGGCAAGGTTGGTCTAGTTCTTTTCTCCTGTGCCTCAGTTTGCTCACCTGTAAGCAGAGGAGGGCCACGTGTGCCTGGCAGGCGCCTGTGAGAGTCCGGAGCGGCGCAGAGAAGCAGCTCTCCTGGGATGAGCAATGCCATGAAGCAGGAAGACCTAGGAAAGTGCCAAAGGGAGGCAAGCCCAAAGGCTGCAGCCCTGGAGTCCAGGCAGGACCCTGAACACAGAGAGAGAGGGATGCCCCCTCACCCTGCGACCAGCAGTTGTGCCAGACGCCCCCCAGTTGGGGAGGGCACCACGTGCTGAGGTCCCCATGGCAAGTGTATGGGCCATCAAGGCCCACAGGATGGCAGCCAACCGCAGGGATGGGGGAAATGGTGTGACTGCCAGTCCCCTCCCCTCCTGGAGCTGGGCTCACTCTCCTCACCAGGGGCATCTGTTTCACCAGGCAGTTTGTCTATTCCAGGCCAAGTGCTCATTATCCAATCACATTGTATGCAAACTGCCGAGCATGTGGGATTCATCCAAGAACCACCTTCTTTAAAACAGTATCAGGTCTCCTGTCATCAATTGCAAAGCCATTGATGAGGGAAGGGAAAAGGGAGACATTTCTTTTCTTGGGGCAAAATCCACTAGAAATGAAGAGGTTCTCTCTTCCTGGTGATGGGGTGCTCACAGGCATGTGAAAACTCGAAAGTGAGAGTCGTTCAGTCCTGTCCGACTCTTGGCGACCCCATGGAGTCCATGTGAAACTCGGAGGGGACCGCAAGTGGTTCTGCATTGTTTTGGCTGCACTTGACCATCAGAATGGTCTGTTCAAGCCTGAGAAATCCTGATGATGTCCAGGCCAGGCCACAGTGATGTGGCGGAGGCCTCTGGGGCCGGACCTTAGAGGGCCACTAGGGAATCCTGATTGGCCTGCCCGAAGTTTAGCGCAGAGGTCCTGCTCACTCTAGAGGAGTCTGGCCTCTGCACTGCTGCACACTGACCCATCAACCCCACTGCTGCCAACTACATGCCCTCTAACCCTGTCACACCTTTGCCCTTCCGACCAGGTAGGAGGTCAGGGGCTCGGGTTGCAGGGGACAGTGTCAAGTAGGCCGGTAGTGAAGTCAGTCATGCCCTGGATCCCAGAGTGTTGCCTGTGCATGGGGAGCTGGCAGCCCAGGATGAGATGGCGTCCCCGTTGACCAGTAGGCAGGGGGTGCAACCTCTAGGGAGCGAAGCCACTTCTCCTGAGGCCTGGGGCCCAGGAAGCTCTTCCAGATTCTTGGGAGAAAAGCTGCCATGTCGTTATCTTCTGCATTAAGAAATTATTTAGTCTACCTCTCTGTTACTGGCCAGGCCTAGTGCTGGGGGCTGGGAAATATTGATACATAAAATGTTGTTCTCATCTTGGGTTGAGGGGTTCAGGTCAGTGTGAAGGATGTCCACTTAGCAAAAAAGACTCTGTGGGTTGACTCACACTGTGTGGTGTGTCTTGAGGCAGCCACCCAAAGATTTTCCGTATCCTCAGATGTCACAGTGAGATGAGAGATGTTAACAAAGGGGAAATTTTGTACCTGGAAAGCAATGGTGCATCCTTCATTTATTAACGGGAAAGAAACTGGATGCAAAAATCTTGTTAACTGCTTTGAAGTGCTAGAAACAGAACTCTCTTTTTGTAGAGAGACATTTCAATGTGTATTTTGAAAACTTCTAGGTGAAAATTAAAGCAAATCTTATAAAAAATCCTACAACTTTTTATCAAAGTTATGAATACATGGAGTTTGAAGAGTCTAATGGCCCAACTAGTTTGGTTATGCAAAACAGCAGTCTCCTTGCCCCACATCATAGTTTTCTGTTCCCCAGAGAAAACCAATTTTCAACAGTTCTTTTGATGCTATGTTCACAATTCTAAATAAAATGCTTACATTTCTAACTCTTGATTTTCCAGTTCTGGGTAATATTCTTTCACTTCTTACCATGGAAAGTGGGGAGTTATTTTTCATTCACATTCATTTAGGCAGCACCACACACATGTTCTAACACTTTCCATCCCCCATTATCAACAACATCAGTTACATCCTAATTCTGCATGGATTGAGAATACAGACGTTCCCACACTCCTAGGAAAAGACCCATTGTTCTGTAGCCATGGTAACAAACAACAGCAGACCAGTTTTAAACTTTTCAATGGAAAGACAACAGCTGACTTCAAGGAATATGCTTTGCAGCCAACCAGTCAGTGTCAGTTCCTAGCTGAAACTCAACCAATCAGAGATAGACACACTCAACTAAGCAGCTTCTGTGTGCTGGCCAATCAACCGTATTGTCTCTCATCCAGTCCCCTTCAAGGGATGATGAATGATGTCACCCTCAGTCTGGATGACTGGCCAATCCCTGCCCTCCTGGCTCCAGTGCTCTGGGATACTGCCGAAACAGCAAAGCCCTCCTCTGCTCAAGTGAGCAGTAAGGTCAACTTTGCGTTTTATTTTACAGTTGGAGGATAGCTTCATCACCCTTGACAAGATGAACATTCATTATTTACAATGTGACTATGTTAAGGCTTTTCACAGAGGAGCCCTCTCTTGCATAACATTTTTGTTTTAGCTGGAGTTAATGATTGCTTTTGTATTTTTCATTTGCTTAATTTCACTTTCCTTTTCTGCCTATCTTTTTTTTTTTTTGTTGTTGATGTTTAACCTGGAGTTAATGATTGATCTATATTTTTCATTACTTAGTTTTCCTGTCTTGCATAACTTTTTTGTTTTACCTGGAGTTAATAATTGTTCTGTATTTTACATTTGCTTGATTTTATTCCCCTTGTATTTGTCTCTAATTTATCCCTAAACTCTCTCTATTGCCCCTGCTTCTTCCCTTTCGGTGTAAATTTCTTCTCACTGTGTTCCAATATGTTAGCTGTTCTACCAATTTTGTTTTCTAGAGGCACTGACATTCTCAGCTGCCCCTGCTGCTCAGCCATCTTGGGGTCTCTCTCATGGACCCCTTTCCACTGTCCTGCAGCCCTGGAAGAGTAATACCTCCCTTTGGAGAGGCCCATCTCCTGGAGGCTTCCTGAGGAAGCATGCAAGGGAAGACAATCTGAGTGCTTGCATGTCTGAAAATATAGTCGTACTCCTGACAAAATCAAACTGCTGGGATAGAATTCTCTGATCAAGATCATTTTCCTTTATGATTTTTGAAGGTATTGCTCTATTTTTTTCTGGTTTTCAGAATTACTAATGCGACTCTCTGGCAATCGGACTCTTGGATGGTTATATTTGACTCATATTCGCTCATTTTTATATCCTGTTTGAGAGCTTGAAGGATCTTCTGTTTGTCCTCAGTTTCTGAAATTTGAAACAATGACAAGCTCACTTACCCCATATGTTCTCATACCTTCAGGTTGTGCTGTTGCAGGTTCAAGGTCATTCACCAACTTCTCTTCATCTCCTTCCTGCCAACCCCCTGCCCCACACTCGAGGTCCTGGGCGGGGCTTCAGAGCTGGTGGGGCCGGAGCACTGCAGCAGGCCCCTCTGCTGAGTGTGTCAGGCCCAGGCTGGGGTCCCTGCCAGCATCTGACCATACTGCCAGATCCTTCCTGGCCTGTGGTCACCTGATACCCAACACTTAGTCTGCGTCTCCTGCTGTGAACTCTGAGGCCAGCAGGGCTTGGGAGCCCCCTTGGCAAGGCTGTTGATCCTGTCACGGTCACAGGGCACTGGAGTGGAGGCTGCTTCAGACCTCTCTGCTGCAGCAGAGAGGGGTTCCCACAGGAAACATCATGCGTATTCTCACAGCTTTGGGGGTATTGAAAGGTTGTAGCTGAACCACAAAAGACACCAGGATTATTGGCCTCCGGAAAAGAAGAATTCAATCTGGGGCCGGACACGAGGCTTGATCACTCAGAGCTTTAGTGTAATAAAGTTATATTAAAGTATAAAGGACATAGAGAAAGCTTCTGACATAGACATCAGAAGGGGGCAGAAAGATCACCCCCTTGCTAGTGTTAACAATGAAGTTATATACTTTTAAATTATTTATTACAGTGAATCAAAAGAATATCTGGAGGTTGAAAAGACCTTACTAGACTCACTCCCATAATTTACATTTTAAGATAACAGGATTAGCCAGAAGGTTTTTTCTAAAAACTGTCCTCAAGCAGGATACATTACTGTTATATAATACTAAGGAATGTAGAGGGAAAAAAAAGTTTGTCCTTTCCTCCTCCTTGAGAATTCCAGACCCCTCTCTCCTTGGGGACCCCTGTACTTCTTAACCTACCTAGGAACTGACTCTCTCAGTATCATCCTTTTTCTGGGGGTTCTACCATCCCGTCTTTGGGAGGTGACCTTGGGTGAGTGCCGCTGGGCAGGAGGCCTTCAGTAGCACCCAGCTGTGCCATCTTCTCTCCTGTCCTCTCATCCCAGCCCCGGCACCTCCATGTGTTCTCTTTGAGGGGAGAGGGTGGCAGGTAGATGGTACCTACCGTAGATGGTACCTACCTATCCTGCCACCCACGCGGGACCCCAGCTCTTGTTGGTCAGACCCCAGTCTCCATCCTGGGCTGCCCCTTCTGACACTGCAGGAGGCTGCCACAAAGTCTTTCTGCTCCTGCTCCTTCTTGGAGCAGTTTCAGGGGCTTTTGGTTGTTTGTGCAACTTGCGGGGCAGGTTTGTCTTCCCTGCTCCCTCTGACTGGCTTCTGTCACCTCCCCTACCCTTCCCCTTGTCCGGTTCCTCCAGGGCACTGGCTCCTGGCCTGCTCCTTAAAGCTGCTGGTCTGGCCTCAGGGCCCTAGTTCGGCTTTCCCTGTGGGTATCCTCACATCTTTCTTGACCCACCCAGAGTTTCTCTTCCCCTCCCAGAGCACAATGGAAGGGAGCCCATGGTACTAGGAGTGTGAGATTGTGTGTTACTTCATGAGGGTTTCATACCAGCTGAATGTGGGGTCCGAGGCAGGGGCTCCCCTGACCTGTCTTACCATCTCCAGCCCTGACTGGCTGATTCATGCCACTATCTTCTCTGTTTTGCCGTGAAAACCCTTCCTTGCAAGTGGGGCCCAGGTTGAATCCTCCAGGCTGTGTGCTGAGTTGGGGAAACACGGTCAGGTAACAATATTCCTTCACCAGAGCAGCCTAACTTCAGTGTGAACTGATTAGATCTCTCAGTGTCACCCTATTTCCTCTAAACCTCTGGTCCCACTCCCTCCCATCCCCAGCCAGACTCCGCCTTTCTGCTAACCAGTGGTATTCTGTTGTGGAGAGCAGGAAGTTAGCAAAGGGCCAGCACTCTATGTTACACCCGTGCCCAGCCTCCCTGAGACTCCATCTCCTGAGCCTGCCCCTCCTGGCCTTACCCGTGCCTTGATTCTTTTCTGGTTTTATTTGAGGGCTCTATCTGGAGTCATATAGGCTGCCCTATCTCATGTGTGGGAGCTCATGGGGATGCAGGGAATTAAAGTCCCCAAGGTGGCCCTCATCCAGTGAGTCTCAGGACTTTTGTATCACTGCTCCAGCTCTCTCACCGTGGGGTGGGATGATTCTAAAGCCTGTGCTTTACACTGTTTCCCAATAGGATTGAGAGCTTCCCTTGTGGCTCATATGGGAAAGAGTCTGTCTGCAATGCAGGAGACCCAGCTTTGATCTTTGGTTTGGGAAGATCCCCTGGAGAAGGAAATGGCTACCCATTCCAATATTCTTGCCTAGAGAATTCCATAGGGAGAGGAGCCTGGTGGGCTACACCGTGGTGTCACAAAGAGTCGGACACGACTGAGTGATTGACTTTAAAAACCAACAGGATTAAGCAGGTGGTGTGCTGGTAAATGCTTATCAGCCAGTTCTCAGGGGTGGTAGATGGGGCAGGAAGAGTCTGATTTGTAGTGTTCATAGATTTCCATAGTGTGAAAACTCCCACCAAGATTAATATCAGCTTACATGTGACATCACTGAAGGCAATGCTAATCCAAGATGCACCCCATGAACAGATGTCAACAAGACAGCAAGTGTGAGCACAAGACAGGTGTGATTCCAGGGCAAGCGAGAACACAGGGCAGCTGTGAACCTAGGGTGGGTGTGAGCTCAGGGCGGGTGTGAGCCTGGGGCAGGTGTGAGCCTGGGACAGATGTGAGCTGAGGGCAGGTGTGAGCTCAGGGCAGGTGTGAGCCTGGGACAGGTGTGAGCCTGGGACAGATGTGAGCTGAGGGCAGGTGTGAGCCCAGGGCAGGTGTGAACCTGGAGAGATGTGAGCTGAACACAGGTGTGAGCCCAGGGCAGATGTGAGCTGAGGGCATTTGTGGACTTAGGGCAGATATGAGTTCGGGACAGGTGTGAGCCAGTGCCAGCTTGCCTGGGGCTGAGCTCTTATCGCCATGTCTGCATGCCTTCACTTTTCTGTCTCCTCCTCTTGGTGGGATCCCTTCTCACCCAAAGAAATAATTTCCATTTGAATCCTTGTCTCAGGGCCTGTTCCTGGGGATACTCAATCTAACTGGCGGCACAGTGGCAAAGAACCCACCTGCAATTGCAGGAGACGTGGGAGACGTGGGTTTGAGCCCTTTTATGGGAAGATCCCCTGGAGTAGGAAATGGCATCCCATTTTGGTATTCTTACCTGGGAAATCCCATGGGCAGAGGAGCCTGTTGGGCTTCAGTCCTCAGGATTGCAGAGACTCGGACATGACCAAGAAACAGGACAGCTCCAGAAGGGACCGTGGACAACGTTCATTTTTAAGATGAGGAAATGGAGGCCCAGAGAGGGGAGGTGACTCCTCAGAGACCCAAGCTGGGTAGCAGCAGGTCCAGCTTCAGAAGTCCCATCCCCTGACCCTAGGCAGGGGTCATCCTCAGCCACTATCTGAGCCGTGTGGAGTTTGGGGTCAGACCTACGACTAGAAGGCCCAGGAGTGCCTCGCTCTCACCTGTCTGTGCCTAGACACAGCCCCTTTGCAGAGGAGGTGCTGAGCAGCTCTGCAGCCAGGCTCCCCGCAGGACAGAAGTGGAAGAGTCAGGGTTTGGAGATGCAAGGCAGTCAGGCAGCTGGGGTTCAGGATGCTCCCTGTGCCTTTCTAGGGCAAGCCAGGATGTCACTCTTACATCAGCAGCTTCTCCAGCCACGTAAAGGAGTGATGGTGATCCTGACCTGGGAAGGCTCCCGCAGATCTCCCCTAGTGCCCAACATACGGTAGGTCCTTAGTGAGTGACGGTGCAGAGAACAGTGACGAGGGAGCAAGGCAGAGGCAGTCGAAGCATTTCCCCATAGTCTGGGCTCCACGTCTGCAAAGTGAGAGCAGGAAGCAAGCCAGCAGCGGTCTGGGGCATGAGAGAGGTGGCCTGAGGGGCGGAGGTGGGCAGTGCACTGCAGGCAGCTTGAGGAGCGCCACGAGGCTGCTGCGGCCTGCATTCTCCGGGGGCCAGGGCTGTGCTGGGCCCTGATGGTGCTGACTGTCCTTCCACATCCATTCCGCACACAGCTGTCCCAGGAGAGACGGGCTTCAGTGTGAAGTCACGTCAGTCACAGAGCTGTGGCGCTGCTGATGGACGGCGGTACCGTGGGCTGATGGCTGCCGCATGTAAACTGTAAACGCTAGAGAGGGGGCAGGCTGTGGGGGGAGGGGTCAGATTGGATTTCTGTATTACACATTTGCCAATAATAAAACTATATTTTTAGAAACCATTTTCATCCCATTCCCCATGGGTGGTCCCCCTTTGTTCTCCTGTTTCCTCATGAAATGTAATACAATGATTGGTTAATTTGAATATTTGAACTTTTATCAAGGATTATTATCAAAAGTTTGCCACTGGAATTAGCAGAACTTTTTAAACAAATGAAATAGAATGACAACATTTTGAGATGAGGCCATTCTGGACAGAGAAGAAAGCTCTCCTGGGAGCTCTTCACTGAGATGAGAAGGACTTGGGCTCCCCTTGTGGCCAAGGGGCCTCCCAGTGTAGAGACAGTCTGCACTGTGTGCCCAGCCTGCTCTGCAGCTCGCCATGTGCTGGGGGACCGGCCAGAGTGGGAGCCAGGCGGATCTGGGCTGGCGCCCTGCCCGCTCTCACTACAGTGTGACTCCAGGCCTTTGGCTTCTCTGGGCCAGTTCTCTTTTCTGTTGGGTGGACTGTGTTTCCACCCTGGGTGGTCATGAGAAATTGGGAAATAAGAAGCTACAGCCTCAAGCTGCAGGCTGACACAGCATGGGCGTGTGGTATCATGGTGCCCTTTGGTCAAACTGCTGGCTTGCAATTTTATTGAGCACCTGTTGTGTACTTATCCCTCTGCAAGCCTTCCCCCTGCCCTCTGGGAACTTGGATTCTTCCCACCTGTATGAGGAAGAGGACGAGGTGATGCTGACAAAACCCACCTACAGGAGTGACACCTACTGACCAGGCACTTTTCTCACCGTTTACAGGAATTACTTTGTTTAACCTTCTCCATAATCTTGTCCTCGTTTTATAGGCATGGAAGCTGAGCACAGGGAGAGTGAGGGACTTACCTGAGGTCCCAAGACCAGACTGATTGATAACTGGTGGTGGTGGTGGTGTTGATAATGGAGGAAGCTATGCAGGTACAGGAGCAGGAGGCGTATGGGGAGTCTCTGTATTTGTGGACAAAATTGCTGTGAGCCAAAAGCTACTCTAAAAAAATAAAAGCTATTAAAAAAAAATGGTTGGGGGTACTGCTAGCCTGAGAGCTTGGTCATAGTAGAAGCTGGACACAAAACAGAGGACCTGAGGGTTTAACTCAAGGTTTCTAGGCATTCATGGAAAAGTCCACAGCAAAGAAGGCATAATGGGATTTGTTCTTTAAGCAGACGCTTCTGATCATCAGGCAGGGAACAGTGTAGGACCCCATTTGGCTGGGGTTAGGATTCCTGTGTTCCTGTGTGCGGAAGCTTTCTGCCCTCCCATTCCTATATACAGCCCTGCTAAGCAATTGAACCCTCTGTAGTATCACCGGATGACCCTCCCAAAGGACTTCGTCTCATAACCGCTCCTTTCTCTAAATTAATTTTCTTCAACATCACAATTTAGTTTTTGAAAGTCTTGAAAAATAACACCTATTAATTATGTTCTTTATGGGTTTTCTTGGAATACAATGAGAGAGGAGAATCCTTCTTAAGCTCACCATCTTGTCCTTTCCCAAAAATTTCCCCTAGATTTAGGAGACCATTTAACAGAAAGAGTAGTATAACAAATTTCTAACCATCAACTTTGAAAAAAAGAACCTAAAAACTGGACAAAATACATGAAACAATAGTTTTCAAAGCCTGACTGTGATCCGTGAAGGAGAGTAAGCAAAGGAAGTGAAACCTAAGATGCCTCACTCCCACCTGTAGGGGGTTCAGCCCCTGTGCAGGTAAGTGGAATCCAGGCAGAGCCTGGTTGTCCTTCTTTCTGAATTGTTTTCAGAGCAGGTAGTGGAGAAGAGAGGGAGGCATTTTCCATCCCCCTTCTGATGTCTATGTCAGAAGTTTCTCTGCCCCTTTGCACTTTAATAAAACTCTCCTATACAAAAGCTCTGGGGTGATCAAGAGCTTGGGTGATCAAGAGACCCGGTGGGCCCGGGTCCCGAAGTTAAGTCTTCTTCGGAGATCATGAATTCTGACACTGTTCATTGTAAGCTATCCAGGGGAATGGATAGACAAACAGATGTATTTATACAATTGAATACATCTCAAAATATAAAATATGGACTTCTGATATACACAGAAACATGGATGGCTCTCAAAACAATTATGCTAAGTGAAATAAGCCAGAATGAAAAGAATATTTGTGATTTATATTTTGATACATTTAAAAAAAAATGTGAACTAATTTATAGCAACAGAAAGTGAATCAGTGGTTGCCTATGAATAGGGAGGCGTTCAGAGTGAGAGGTACGAGGAAACTTGAGGACCATGGATATAGTGATGGTTTTAAGGGGATACACAAATGTTAAACTTCTGTTGCTAGTCTTCCTAAACCCAGAGGCAATTACATTACACCATTTGGGATTTTTTTGTGTGTGTGTGGCTAACTTTATATGTCCTCTTCTTTCTCTTTCTAAATAATGTGCATCTTCTGTTAAATTCTGATTAATTTAAGCTTTGTCTGTTGATTTACTCTTATGGAAGCTGACAATTTTAGCTCCTTTACCCTTCTACTCTATCTCAGTCACTCCCTGCACCATTTTCCTGGTAATAGTAATTGTCCTTTTCTCAATGAATTTTCTATATTTACGGTAGTTTCCCTTTCATCTGTGGTTTCACTTTCCACGGTTTCAATTATCCAAGGTCAATGGAAGTTCAAAAATATTAAATGTCAGTTTCCAGAAACAAACAATTTGTAGGTTTTAAATTGCATGCCTTCTGTGTGGCATCATAAAATCTTGCGCTGACGTGGTCCTGCCTGGATGTGAAGCGTCCCTTTGCCTGTTTAGCCTCTTAGTAGTGTCTCTGTTCCCACATTGACTGTGACTATTGGATATCACAGTGCTGCGTCTAAATCATCTTTATTTTACTTAAAATTGGCTCCAAAACACAAGATATGATGCTGGCAATTGAGATCTGCCAAGAGAAGTCATTGGTGCTTCTTTTAAGTGAAAAGGTGAAAGTTCTAGACTTAATGAGGAAAGAAAAAAAATCATATGCTGAGAAGTTGCTAAGATCTATGGTAAGACTAAACCTAGTCATGAAGTTGTGAAGGAAGAAAAATTAATTTATGATAGTTTTGCTCTTGTACCTCCAACTGCAAAAGTTATGTCCACAGTGCATGATAACTGGTTGGTGAAGATGGAAAAGGCATTAATTTTGTACGGTAAGATATTTTGAGAGAGATCCACATTCATATAACTTTTATTACACTATGTTTTTATAGTTGTCTATTTTTATTATTGTTGCTGTTGTTAATCTTTTACTGTGCTGAATTTATAAATTAAGGCGCTAGTGGTAGAGAACCTGTCTGCCAGTGCAGGAGACATAAATGACATGGGTTTGATCCTGGAGTCAGAAAGACCCCCCCGCCCCCCAGAGGAGGGTGTGGTAACCCACTCCAATATTCCTGCCTGGAGAATCCCTGTGGACAGAGGAGCCTGGCAGCTACAGTCCATAGGGTCACAAAGAGTCAGACATAACAGAAGTGACTTAGCATGACTCATAGGCATGTGTGTATAAGAAAAACAGCATATGTACCTATATAACTGTATGATTTGGTACTATCCACAGTTTCATGTGTCCACCGGGGGACTTGAAACATATCCCCCACTGATAAGGAGGGACCACTGTATTTTAATATGCTGATGCAAGTATTAGAAAATCCATAGTATATATATACTATGTATATATATGAAAAGCTATGATTTTTCTTTTCTTACTTTTCCACTGAAATTAATAATTGCCTTATCTTTATTTTTCACTGGCTTGACTTTCTCTGTACTTCACTTTCTCCACCTCTCCATGGTTTCTCCATAGCGTTTGCCACAGGGTCCATGAGGCCAGGGCATCTCCAAGTTCCAGTTTGTATGGGGGCGTCTCCAGTCTCCTTGTCTCAAGGTTCATTACTCTCGAGGCCTGCTGTACAGTCATCTTCTGGGGAATTTCCTGAGATGGAGCCCCTATATCCTGGGCCCCTGATCCCTCTTTCTTGATTTAGTCCTTTGATTGGGCATCTCCTCTAGGAGTTTTATCGGGTTCAAAGAGTGTCAGAGGGTCTGGTGATGACAGCCCCACCCTTTCTGCCTCTTGACCACCTTGAGGTGGTCAGTCTGGACTCTCTATAGATTTTGGTCTTCCTTTCCATCACTCTGGAGATGCCCTTCCTCCCAGGTGGATATTTCCTCTCCCTTAGATCTGAAGTCTTCTTGTCTCCCGGCCAGCTCCCTTGTGTAATCTGTGATTTTGTAATACTTGCATCTTGTATTGTATTACAATACTTGTAATACTTGTGATTGTAATACAATCACAAATTTTAATTTGTGATTTTCTAATAATTGCATCAGCATATTAAAATACAGTGGTCCTTCCTTATCAGTGGGGGATATGTTTCAAGTTCCCCGGTGGACACATGAAACTGTGGCTAGTACCAAATCATATGATTAATAAGATATATATGCTGTTTTTCTTATACACACATGCCTATGAGTTTGTGCATGCTAAGTCACTTCTGTTATGTCTGACTCTTTGTGACCCTATGGACTGTAGCTGCCAGGCTCCTCTGTCCACGGGGATTCTCCACGGGGATACTCTCTCAAGTATCTTCTGAGAAAGGAAGTGTAGGGTAAGAGTTTTTAAGATATTACTTCTGTGAAATTATCTTCATTCTGCGCTCGAGGATGATTAGTAGGTTTTGCCTGGGTGCAAAACTCTGATTGGAAAAAATAATTTTTCCTCAAGAAGTGTTGTTCTCTTGTTTTCTAGCTTCTTGTGTGTTTCTGAGAAGGACAAGGGCATTCTGAGACTTCATCCATTGCGTGTGATCTATAGTTTATCCTTTCTGAAATGTGTCATGCCTGATTTACTCCCTGTGTTCTAAACTTTCACAGTGACAGTAAAGTTCATCCATTTTGCTAGACTATTGCCCTAGACTGCCTCAGTCTGGAGAGGCACGTCTTTCAGTTCGGGAGGCTGTCTTGCTTGTTTGATTTCCCTCATCCTGCTTTGTAAGTTCTTTTCTTCAGAAATTCTTATTACCTGCATATGCTTCCCCACCTGGTGGCTCAGGTGGTAAAGAATCTGCCTGCAGTGCAGGAGACCCAGGATTGATCCCTGGGTCAGGATGATCCCCTGGAGAAGGGAATGGCTACCCACTCCAGTATTCTTGCCTGGAGAATTCCATAGACAGAGGAGCCTGGTGGGCTATAGTCCATGGGGTCACAAATAGACACGACTGAGTGACTTAAAAAATAACCAAACACATTAACTTAGGTCAGGTCCCCAAGAAGCAGATGCTGAGATGAGGGTTTATATGCAGGTGACTCATTAAAAAATATTCCAAAGGCAACTGAGGAGGGAGTGGGGAAGAGGAGAGGGAAGGGGAAGCCATCAGGTGAGATTTTGGGTAAGGTCCCACTCCTGGTCCAGCAGGAAATTCTGGGACCAAGTTGCACTTTAGAACTTTTCCATCCTAAGGCAAGGGAGCTGGCTTTTCACACTCCTGCACCCCATTGCCCCAGGGCCAACCAGGAGATCTTGACCTCCAGCATTTCTACCCCTGACATCCAAACACTCTAATGCTCTGGGAGGGGAGCAGATGTGGGTGGGGCACTTTTAGTTAACATTGATGGAATCACTACATGGTCTCCTGGACAGACTTTCCTTTTTTTTTTTTTTTTTTAAATCTTTTTATTTTTCTGCCTTATTTTCTAGTTCTGCCGTCTTTCTCTCCCTGCTGGGAGATGTTCTTGAAATTTTATTCCATTCACTTCAGGTCAGTCGCTCAGTCGTGTCCGACCCTTTGCGACCCCATGAATCACAGCACGCCAGGCCTCCCTGTCCATCACCATCTCCCGGAGTTCACTCAGACTCACGTCCATCGAGTCCGTGATGCCATCCAGCCATCTCATCCTCGGTCGTCCCTTTCTCCTCCTGCCCCCAATCCCTCCCAGCATCAGAGTCTTTTCCAATGAGTCAACTCTTCACATGAGGTGGCCAAAGCACTGGAGTTTCAGCTTTAGCATCATTCCTTCCAAAGAAATCCCAGGGCTGATCTCCTTCAGAATGGACAGGTTGGATGTCCTTGCAGTCCAAGGGACTCTCAAGAGTCTTCTCCAACACCACAGTTCAAAAGCATCAATTCTTCAGTGCTCAGCCTTCTTCAGAGTCCAACTCTCACATCCATGCATGACCACAGGAAAAACCATGGCCTTGACTAGACGGACCTTAGTCGGCAAAGTAATGTCTCTGCTTTTGAATATACTATCTAGGTTGCTCATAACTTTTCTTCCAAGGAATAAGCGTCTTTTAATTTCATGGCTGCAGTCACCATCTGCAGTGATTTTGGAGCCCCCCAAAATAAAGTCTGACACTGTTTCCACTGTTTCCCCATCTATTTCCCATGAAGTGATGGGACCAGATTCCATGATCTTCGTTTTCTGGATGTTGAGCTTTAAGCCAACTTTTTTGCTCTCCTCTTTCACTTTCATTAAGAGGCTTTTTAGCTCCTCTTCACTTTCTGCCATATGGGTGGTGTCATCTGCATATCTGAGGTTATTGATATTTCTCCCAGCAATCTTGATTCCAGCTTGTGTTTCTTCCAGTCCAGCGTTTCTCATGATGTACTCTGCATATAAGTTAAATAAGCATTACTTCTATTAAATTTAAATTTTTTACTATCATATTTTTAATTTTCAATGGTTCTTTTGTTTTCTGAATATTCTCTTTTTAGGGTATCCTTTCACATGTCATGGATGCAATATCTTTTCTTGTCTCCCAGGGACTTTAAAAAAAACATTTATTTTTTTATTGAAGGATAATTGCTTTACAGAATTTTGTTGTTTTCTGTCAAACCTCAACATGAATCAGCCATAAGTATACATATATCCCCTCCCTTTTGAAACTCCCTCCCATCTTCCTCCCCATCCTATCCCTCTAGGTTGATACAGAGTCTCTGTTTGAGTTTCCTGAGCCAAACAGCAAATTCTCGTTATTTTACATATGGTAATGTAAGTTTCCATGCTTTCTTTCCATACATCTCACCCTCTCCTCCCCTCTCCCCATATCCATAAATCTATTCTCTATGTCTGTTTCTCCACTGTTGCCCTGTAAATAAGTTCTTCAGTACCATTTTTCTAGATTCCATATATGTGTTAGAATATGGTATTTATTTTTCTCTTTCTGACTCACTTCAATCTGTATAATAGGTTCTAGGTTCATCCACCTCATTAGAACTCCCTCAAATGCGTTCCTTTTTATGGCTGAGTAATATTCCATTGTGTACATGTACCAAACTTTAAGTCAAAACATAAGAATAATAAATGTTCTTCTGAGTCACTGCTGTCAGAGTCCTTTCCCTTGCTGGATGAGTCCACCTTGTCTCCCTAGGATGCCCTCCAACACTGTGCTGATCTCTGGACCTGCTGTGGGGGCAGCTCAGATTCTAATCTGGTCCTGCTACTGCCAAGTCACTTCAGTCGTGTCTGACTCTGTGTGATCCCACAGACGGCAGCCCACCAGACTCCCCCATCCCTGGGATTCTCTGTGTGTTCTTGCCTCCAATGTCCACAGCTATCAAAGCTAGTTTTTTTTTTTTTTTTTGTGGGAGCTCTCAATGACCTTTTATATTTCCTTAGACAAAGAGTCTGCCTAGTTGATCATGTGGATTTAATCTGCAGTTTGTACAGCTGGTGGGAAGGTTTTGGGTCTTCTTCCTTAAACACACTGCCCCTGGGTTTCAATTGTGGTTTTATTTCTACCTCTGCATGTGGGTCATCCACTGGGGTTTGCTCTTGATGCTGCCCTGGAGGACTTGGGTTTGCCCCTGTGAGGGCCAGGTGTGGAGGTGGTTCAGCTGCTTGGGTCACAGGGGTTCTGGCAGCACCAGGTACTCAGGGGGTTGGTGGCTAGGGCAGCAGGTAATATAGTGCCCTAGAAGGACGTTCCAGTGTTCTTGCCTGGAGAACCCCCTGCCCTGACAGAGAAGCCTGGCAGGCCACAGTCTACAGGGTCATGAAGAGTCGGACATGACCGAAGCAACCCTGCATGCGTAGATGCAAGACTTTTTTTCCCTGTGGCAGCTCTGCCCCAGTGAGAGTTGAGTGTGAAGGTGGCTCAGCTGCTTGGCTTGTGGGGACCCTGGCAGCATCAAGTGTGCAGGGACATGGACTGCCTCCACTGCAGGAGTTATGGCCCTATCAGAGTCTTTTTTGGAGCCTCCTGTAGCTGGCGACCAGAAGGTCTCTTTGGCCAGTCTTTCTCTGTAGCTCCACCCATTCAGGCACTTAGAGGGCTCCCTTGCCTGGGGTCCTTCTCTGTTGTTTGGTGTGTCAGGCACATAGAGGGGTCCCCTTGGATGGGGTCCTACTCTGTAGTTTAGCACATCAGGCGCTTAAAGGGGCACCCTGGGTGGGGTCCTACTCTGTAGTTAAGTGCATCAGGCATTTGATGGGCTAGCCTCTCTATTGTTCAGCTGCAGAAGCTGGCATGTGGGGAGAGAGAGGCTATGGTGATGGCTCCACCCCATACATGTGACTCAGCAGTATCACCGAGCTTCCATGGCTGCCTGGCTTTCCTCCACAGGCATTTCCCACCACAGTCTCCTCCCTCATGTCCCTTCAATCTGTCTCTCCACAGTCAACAGCAGCCCTCACCCTGGGATTGCTCCACAATCCCTAAACTCCAGCTCCCAGCTGCTGCACCTTCCAGGGGACCAGTGTTCCTGCCCAGGTTATGTATGGTTGGGGCAAGGACTGTCTGATTCTCATTCCATTTAGGCTGCCACAGAGCAGCTGTTTCACTGTCAGCCTTAATTGTTTCTCCTCTGACTCAGACAATTGCCCCGAAGTGGGGATTGGACCCCTGCTTCAGTTCCCCCACCTGCCGAGGGCAGGGCCAGTCCCACTAACACTCCTGTTACCCGCTAGTTCCTTCATCCTCCCGAGTTTTGCATGGTTCCATATATTCCTTTCCTCTGGTCAGGTCCTCCTGTCCTCTCTCAGCTGGTGTTCTGCATGCACTTCCGCATCTGAAGGTGTATCCTGATGAATCCGTGGTGAGAGATGTGCTCCGCGTCCACCTACTCCTCCGCCATCTTGTTCTCCCCCAGAGACTATTAATGATAGTCTTTTACAGGAATTTCTCTTCATGTGTGTGTTTCCTCCACATTCTCATTGTCTCTCTCTCTGTCATGACTGGCTTTCCTCAGGCAGCAACTACTCTTTGGCCTCAGACCTGGGGCTAAAATGCTGCTGAGGAGGTGTGAGCTATCTGTTGCGGGGGGTGGGGGGGGGGCTCATGAGGGAGACTTCAGTGTCTTTTTCTTTCTGTCTTTCATTTCAGACTAGTAGTTCTCCTCAGAATTTGAATACCCTTTTCATCTCCTGCTGGAGGGTAAACTCCTGCCTGCAGGCTTTTGGATCCAAGAAGAGGAGACTGCATGCAGTGGGTTAAATCCTGGTGTTTGGAATGGTGCTCATGGCCTCACTGTGCTGGTCCTGGCCTAGGAGCAAACCTCCGGGCTTCCTCTGGGAGGGAGGACATGTCCCTCCCCGCGTGGGTGAGGGAGGGTGGCCTCTCCAGCAAGATAGATTGAGAAAGAGGGGACCAAGGGGGCCCAACTGCTTCTCAAACAGCTGTGGACCTGTCCTCTTTATTTCAGCCCTTTTGTGTCACTCCTAATTCCGGAAGTTCTTGGGGCTGCCAGTTCCTGTTGAGAATTTCACAATGTGATTGGGGTTGATTCTTTACTTTCCCTGCTGCTGGCTTAGGAATTGCCTTCTTCCAATTTGTCTTTCACTTTAAAAATTGTGCTGGTGTTGCATCTTCCCCTTTATCTTTGCGGATGTATGTCTTCTAAAGGATTTCTTCACTTAAAAAAAAAAATTGGAGTGGGTTCAGAAGAAGGTAAGATTAGGTGTGCATGCTCAGTTAGGCATCTGGAGTGAGAGTCTCTCTGTCTGTCCTTCAGAGGCCCCCCAGCGCCTTGGAGAGCACATGGGGCGTGTGCATGTGTCTCTGGAGGGGCAGACTCAAGGCAGCCACCCGCCTCTGTAGGCCAAGCAGGTCCAGCTGCAGCCTGGGCCTCCAGGAAAGGGTACCCAGGGCCTTGGACTGCGTGCCATGCTGCATGCTGCCTTTCTAATGGTGTCTGTCCTTGAGTAGCGGTACTCTTCTAGCCAAGGTGGGTGAAGTGGGGTGGCAGAATGATCCAACAAGTAGGAATGGGTCACAGGCTCCTGGGGAGCGGGCTCTGGAAGGTCAAGTGGTGACCCAGTGCCTGCATTTGCAGACCATGAGCCCATGTACTTCTCGATCAAGGCTGACTTGTCCTCGTGTGTGTGTGTGTTCAGTCATGTCTGACTTTGCAATCCCATGGACTTTAGCCCACCAAGCTCTTTTGTCTATGGAATTCTCCAGGCAGAATACTGGAGTGGGATGTCATGCCCCGCTCCAGGGGATTTTCCTGAGCCCTGCAGATTCTTTACTGTCTGAGTCACCAGAGATTTCTCACTTATTTCTCATGGTAACTTTATGAGGTGGTTATAGCTACTTCTCTTCAAGATGAGGAACTTAAAGCCCAGACAAGTGGGCCAAGGTGCGTCTAATGGTACAGAGCTAGGAGGTGAGGGTGCTGTCATCCTAACTCCACATCCAGAGTCTTTGAAGCATCCTGGAAATAACGTGGAGGCAGAGGCTGCACAGAAGCAGTGTGGGCGGGTGTTTATGTTGGAATTAATAGATGGTTGAGGTGTCCATATGATTTTAAGCAGTTTACCCGACTCTCCCTGGTTCATCCCTGTGAAAAAAGCTCATGAGAAAGTGTTAGTCACTCAGCTGTGTCTGACTCTTTGAGAACCCATGGACTGTAACTTGCCAGGCTCTTCTGACCATGGAATTTTCCAGGCAAGAATACTGGAGTGGGTTGCCATTCCCTTCTCCATGGGATCTTCCTGACCCAGGGATCAAACCTGGGTCTCCTGCATTGTAGACAGATTCTTTGCCATCTGAGCCACCAGGGCAGCCCTATTCTCTGGCCAAAGAAACAGTCGGAGAGGGAAGTTTTTCTGAAAAGAAACAGAGATTGCTGGGGCTCATTAAAAACAAGTCATGGCTTAACGACATTCAGCTTCCTTGGGCAGATATACTAAGCCGTAAGACCCAGTGCTCCTAAATAAAGGGCATTGTGAATTCTATAAAACATTTGGCAAAGTTTGTAATTATGTTACTGTGGACAAAATGGGAACATGGGCCTGAAGGAGAGTGACTGCAATTAGACGGGCAGAAAGTGGGCTGAGCTCCATGCCCTCAGCCTAAGTGATGAACCTCGTTTGGTTCAGATACGTTTTTCTATACTATGGCTGCAGGCTCTGTGGCTGTGATAGTTCATTTTAATCAATGACCTAAATCATTGGTCATTGGCAGCCTCACTTATACGGTGCAGAAAGAAAAGAACTGGGGGAGGAGAGCTGCTGTGTTGAATGAGAGGTTCCAAGGAGTACTGGGATGGTGACATAGCAGGAAGGTGGGTCTCAAAGGCACAGGTGTAGGCCTACTGTGCCCATGGGGAAGACAAGCCGCGGTTTGTCATGGGGCTTGGATGTGGGGATTGTGATGCAAAATTGAAGCTTTCCCAGAAGGTTCGTGGAATTTTATAATCAGTCCTGCTACCTAGACTACCAACACCCTCCTCAGGGTCTCAGAGGTGTTAATTCAGAGAGCTCCTGCTGGCCCTTCACACTCACCCCCCCCCACCTTCTTACCAGTCTGTTCAAGCATGCTCCGTCTACCATCTACTGTCACTCACCAACTGGCCCACTCATTGCCTGTCAGTCATTTAACTATCTATCTATCTATCTGCCCAACCTTCATTCACCCATCCATCCACATACCCCCCCATCCATCAGTCCATCCCACTGACCCACTCATCCACACATCTTCCCACCAACCAACCTACCCACCTGTTCATCTACCCATCCTCCTAGATACAGCACCCAGTATATGTCTGCTCTATCTTAGGCACTGTACCAGGTGCTGGAGGGCTAAAAGATAAATTAATGTGCTTCTATTGTTAAAGAACTCATAGCCTGCTTATGGGTGGGCATGTTTGAGTGTCCCATAGGACAGAGAGTCAGAGAAGGTATTATAAAGTGTGGAAGCAAGATCAGGCTGAGGCTATGGTCAGTTTAGGAGCTCTGGAGGCCCCAGACATCATTATTGCCTGAAAAATGGAATTCTCTTATTCCCCAGGCCTGGTGTTCCTCAGTTCATCCTCTTTCTACCACGCTTGCTTCCCTTCAACCCACCCTTTCCTTTTCTAGAATTATGAGAGCTGGCAACAGCCAAGGGTCAGGGGAGAATATGAATTTCCTGCTTGTAAATCATCCCAGGAGCACAGAATATTCTCTGCAGTTTCACCCTGACTGCTAACCATTTATTTGTATAATACATTTATTTATTGCTGCTTGACCGTTTTGCATTGAGATATATGTGCAAACTTAAAGTGCCAATGATTTGCTTGCAAACATCAAAGGTTGGACAAGAAAATGAAATTGGGCATATTAGATTATTTGGTATTGAATTCACTGTCTGGAGCCTACCATTTTTCTCCATCTCCTGCCTTTTGTACAAATCAATATACATGACTTTTGCTGGAAATATTATTTAGTATCATAATCTGTAGGCAAAACGCAGCCGTGGTGATTGTTCTCGTACCAGCAGGCAGTGGAACACGGAGCAGAGTCACTGCTGGGCTGCTGTCGGAGTGTCTGCACTGAACAGACCGCCCTCCTTTCCTCATGCACACAGGCAAACGCACACACACATGTGCATACATGCACACACCTACATGATGGACCAAAGTCACTGTATTGCAACTGGGGGGATTAAAAGAATGACAACTAAGGAAGGTTAGGCTTTTCTGTAAAACCTGCCCGGGCTTGGGGAAATCACAGGAGGGTCTCTGGGTTCTTTATTAGGAGGGCTGCTCCGGGGTGATGACTCCCCGTCTTGGGTGTGTGAGGATTGAAGATGCACACGTTCAGCTGTTAAGCTCACCTTTCCCTCACTTGCTCTTCCCTTCCATTCCCTGTGGAGGCAAACCCAGCAATGTGTGTGGGAGGCTGGCCACCATCCAGGCACCAGTGAAGACGGTTCCCCTCCCCTCCCTGCCCACAGCACGTGTGGCCAGGGCTCCTCTTTCCTCTCTGTGGGTACCCTGCACCCATTCCTGGAAGCCTTCCTGCTTTCCTCCCAGTTCAGCCCCTCAGTTTCCTTGTCCTTTGTTTAGTCGCTAAGTGGTGTCCAATTCTTTGTGACCTTAGGGACTGTAGCCTGCCAGTCTCCTCTGTCCAAGGCATTCTCCAGGCAAGAATACTGGAGTGGGTTGCCCTGCCCCCTTCCAGGGGCTCTTCCAGGCCCAGGGATGGAACCTGGGTCTCTCATGTCTCCTGCTTCGGTGGGGTTCTTTAGCGCTAGAGCCTCTGGGAAGCCCACTGGAACAGTGACATACGGGCAGACAACAATGTTTAGTCGGCTTTGTTTCCACTTGGCTTGTCGCTCCGTGCAAGGCCCTGTGTGGGTCTCAGTGTCCCCATCCGTCAAGCAGGTAATTCTGAGCTTGCTTAGGTCATCAGGTGTTATAAGAAACACATGAAGGAAAGAATGTGAAAACAGTCTGCTAAATTAAGCTATACTCTAGAGCAGTGATCAAATGGGGACCTGGCGGGGTGGAGTGAGAGTGGGTGGCTGGCCTCCACCCCATTCATCAGCTGTGTGTCTCTGGCAAGTTGTCTGGAATCTCTGGTCTTGGGATTCCTCCTCTGTAACACCTGCTTCAGAGGGTTGTCCCGGTGAGTGGTAGGGGCCGCTACAGTTCACGGTGACCAAGTAGGTGTGTGCTTAGCTTGGGGCCTGCTGCATTCTGAGCCATCGTCAATGGCTGTAGGGATCACTATGCACTTTTAAAATGATATTAAAGCATGGGTAAGTTGGATGATGGAGAAAATGTGATTATTTTATGAATCAGGAAAAATTCTGAAAATGCTTGGATCTCTTCTGGGGATCCCAGAAAAGGGAAAAGAGTTTGTTCTTCCATGTGGCACATCCTGTCCTCCTTTGGGGCAAGGTGAACAAACATTTGCAAATATTATTAGGTCATATTTGGGGGGAGAGATTCGGAACCCTCCACCTGGAACCTGGGGCCCTGGGGGCTGCAGGCCTTCCCTGTGCTCCCCTTTCCGTGCTCTGGTTCCTGTGACTCCAGAGTTGGCTTTGCTCTGAGCAGGCAGGTGGCCATGCAGAATGCCTCCATCCAATTCCTCCCACTCCTCCTGTGAATGCTCCCACCCCCACTCCAACCAGGGCTGTGACCAGGCCTCCACGTCTCCCCCACCCCCACACCAGCCCATCCTCCCCTGCCACCAGCAGGAAGCTGGGCTAATGAGGTGCACTTGGCCGCCTGCTGGGCTGGGCAAAACCGCCCTGTCAGCATTTCTTCAGTTGCTAATAAACCTCAGAAAAATTCCCTGCAGACAAAGCTCAGCACTGAGGCCCTCTGCTTAGAAAGGAGTTTCCTCTTGAAGTTAGAGTGAAGTCAGTTTCCAGGGCTGTCCCCCACCCCCACGGTTTCCTTTTGAGAAAGGATGTGGAAGGCCAAGGAAGGAAGAAGGCAGGAGACTGGCCCTCCATCTCTCTGACCCCTCCTCCTTCCCCTTTCTCCCTCCTCCCCACTTACAGGGTCTGTGGCTGCAGTGGTGTTACTGTTCAAAAACCTACAATCTCCACCATCACACCTTCTTCCAGAGAGGAGCATGGTATTTTGTTGGTGCGAAGTGTCTCAGATGGAATATCTGACATGTGTGGTCTCTTTACATGTTACCACTTGGTTCTGGCTTAAAACTGTTGAGCTTCTGGAGTGAGGTGGACCTGGAGAATGTTTCCAAACCTTCCTTTGATTAGATTGGGGATGTGTAGATTTTCACATCCGTGTACACATAAGTGCACACAGTTGGTGCCTAATAAAGGTGCAAACTGGCATGCATCTCTGAAGATTCTCTAGAGTTGCTCTCACACACATCTTTTCTTTTGGGTGCTGCACAATTGTTAGGAAATGACTTATCAAGTCTGAAGCAGCCTCTGAGATAAACAGCCAGACACGGGTTAAAGGCGTGAGAAAGTTCTATTGTGTAAGCATTGCAGTGAGGGGAGAGCTCCATTCGGATTTAGCAGAGGCGAATGGTGCCCTAACGTGGGAGTAGGGAGACTCAAGTGAAACATCACAAGAAACAGGTGAGAGGCTGGACTATGTGGGTGCCAGGTCTACATCACACTGGGACAAAGGGCCCATCCTTCCTGATGATTACATTTTTAAAGCTTTATATTTTATGGTATAGTTGACTAACAATGTTGTATTAGCTTCAGGTGTACAACAAAGTGATTCGGTAATACCTGTACACGTATTTATTCTTTTTCAAATTCTTTTCCCATTTAGGTTGATACATAATATTGAGCAGGGTTCCCTGTGCTGTATATTCATTTTAAATATAGCAGTGTGTACACGTAAGTCCCAAACTCCCTAACTAACCTTGCCCCCATCCTTCCCCACTGGTAACCATAAATTCATTCTCTAAGTCTGGGAGTCTGAAGGCCTGACTCCAGGCCCTTGAGAAAGATCCTCCCAGGTGGCAAGAGATACATACACATCTCAGCAGAAGGAAGGATTTACCATTTTAATCTTTCTAAAAGAACTAGAGTGAAACAAATGTTGGCTGAAACAAATGTCAAACCCTTTGGCAGCCTCATGCTTCCTTCAGCGGCAGTTTTTGGGGGGTAGGTTGTGACCTTAGGCTGCTAGAAGCCGTGTTAGAGTTTGTCCAGGTTGCCTAGTGTGGGTGTGGATGGGTGGAGAAAATTGTTTAGGTTGAAAGTGGAGGCCTGGGGGCAGAGGGCTCAGGGGAGCCAGGCTAGAATCAGTCAAGGAGGCATAACGATGTCAGCAGTCGGGGTGTAAGCAGCAGCTAGTCCTCCCATCTCACCAAGGAGCAGACTGAGCCTGGGAGAGATCTGCCCAGGCGCATGTGAGTGACGGGGGGACCGCTGTCATCCTGGGCTCATGCCGGGTTTGCACCTCTGGGTGGAAACAGGTGTGACAATCCTACTGGTCTCTCAAAGGAAGGGCAATGACTGTACACCAGGCCTCAAGCTACTCAGAACCAGGCCCTGAGCCTTTCCTGATCTGGGTCCATGGGTGGGAGTTTTTTGGGACTCCAGGGACTTTTTGGATGAACCTCCAGGGGCCACTGTCTGGGCTGGACACAGGGGAAGAAGGTGGTGTCAAATTCATGCTGTTATTCCTTCTGAGCCCTTAGTTCCTGGGAGCTGACTTCCCAGGGGGGTGGTGTGGGGAGGGCTGAGTTTGTTATTCCCTTTCTTCCTGGTGTAGGGGCCCTCCTTCTCGAGCCCTCAGTTTGGGGGGTAGTCACCAGCTTGGGCCTTCCAGGACATATTTCACTGTGGCCAAGTTCTTATGCGTGAGTAAACGGGGGTGCCAACTAGTGTTGTCCACAGGTAAGGACTGCTCACATCTCCCTGTGTCAGGGTTTATACCAGCTCAAAGATGTTCTGCTGGTAGCAGGCCACAGAGCCGTGCATCAGAACTCCCGGTGGCATTGCTTAAAATACAAACCGAGGGATCCACCCTGGGCCTAAGCACTGTATAGATTCAAGTGGGCTATGGGCCTGGGGGCTGGGAGTAGAGGGTGGCAGGCTCCCTCCCAGCCTGAGTCTGATGCTGGGCAAGGCCTGGGCAGTGTGGCCATTCCAACCTTGGAATGTTCACCCTTGAACCTAGCCCAGTACTCACAGGGGCTCCTTCCTGCTGCTGGGGCATATGTAGAAGTCAGGGAAGGAGCGCCTTTCCTGGGGTGTTTTTCCAGCAGGATTCTGACTGCCCGGTATGCATCAGGCTGTCTATTTCTTTCTGTGTGTCTTAAAAACACCGTTCCTTTTCAGAGGCAGCTATTATGACTTCAACATCTAGGCCATTATTATTATTATTGTTCCTTCTTCTAGGATTCAGGAAGGAAACCCCTCCCTCCTTTCCTAAACGGCAGGATCCTGAGCATTAGTCCATGACTAGACAGACAGGGGCACAGAATCTGCTCACGGCTGGCTGGGGAGACAATTTCCCACGAGCCACCCGAGATGATCACGCTGTTTCCTCCCCACATCATGATTTCCCCCTTCCTGTCAAGGTACAGGTTTTAGGTCCAGCCCAATGCTGCCTGACTTTGGACCTTCCTGCCTCAGATGTGGGACCCCCTGATGCCCTCCACACCCCATGTGAGAGCTCAGCTTGTCCTCTGGCCTCCAAGATTCACAGACCCAGGATCTAGGCTTCCTTCTAGGAGGGGCTTCGGGTCTGTGGTCTGGGATGAAGAGTGGGCCCATCGTCACAGCACTTAGCAGACCAAGCCTCCTGGGTACTGGTGAGAGATGGATCTGGGTTTGATACAACCAAATTTTCTGGGAGGGGAACTAATCAGCCAGGCACTCTTCCCCAGGCTGTTGTGTACATGTCTTCCCATAACCTCTGTTTGGTACCTTCAACCCCCTAGAGCGGGGCAGGACCAGCCTCACTGCCCAGGTGAGATGCTTCTATTTTTGGCTCAGAAAGACAGACCACCTGGGTGGGACCACAGCAGACCCACCTGAGCCTGCTTTCCCCAGTGGTCACTCAGCTTTCCCAGCTCATACCTGGAATAATCAGAACACTGCCTTCAGGGACAGTGGAAAGCTCCCTCTGGCCTGGATGTCATGCGCAGGTCAACAATTTTCCTGCCTTCTTCTGATAGGAGACATTTTGACTTGAGTTGCAATATTCTTTCAAAATCTGCTTTCTTTGTTCTTTGCTGTCCTCTGGCTCAGCCTGGAGAGAGGCAGTGTGGTGAGATGCAAAGAGTCTAGCCCATGGGAGACGGCTGACATAAATTTGAACCGCACCCCAGCAGTCTTTCTCCAGAGCAGTGAGTTTGCATGTTTTGCTCACTTGAGAGCCTCTAGCTCCTTGATCACATGGTGGGTGCATTGTGCATACCTGCTAAATTCATGAACAGATACATATAAGGTATTGGTACCAACGAACAACCCACTGCAGTATTCTTACCTGGCAAATTCCACCGATAGAGGAGCCTGGAAGGCTACAGTCCATGGGGGTCATAAAAAGTTGGACATGACTAAACAGACAGACAGACCAATAAACAAAAATAACGAAACAAAAACCAAGATAACCCCAAACCTTGCAGCATCTTTTCCGTGGGCTCTGCCCAGCCAGCTCTCCCTTACTCTGTGAATTGAAGCATGAATTTTCGGGACTTAAATCCAGGCAGTCAGATACCTACGGGGCAGCCTCCCGTGTGTGTGTGTGTGTGTGTGGGGCTTCCCTCCTCCTCACTGAGCCTAAGTCCCTCCTGCATGGCCCACAGCCAGCCTGCCTGGATTCCTTCTCCCGCTTGGTCTGCACAGCGTGCTCTTTGCTCACAGGAGTCCCCTTGGGGGGGTCCTTGGCCTGGGTGCACTCTCAGTCCCCAGCAGCTGGGCCTGTCCCCTGTGCATTAGGAAAGCCTAGCTAATCACACACATGGGCCCTGCTGCTGGCATTCTGATTTTCATTGTGGGTGTGGCCCTGGTCTCCCGGGGGGTCTTGTTCTGGTGCTCTGCCCTCTATGCTCGTCCTAAGCCGTGTCTGCTCCCCATTATGGCTCCTTGTCTTCTGGAAGCTATGAGTCTGGGGCCCTTGGGAGGCGCTTGGGTCATGAGGATGGAACCTTCATGAATGGGATTAGTGCTCTTATAAAGTGTTAGTTGCTCAGTTCTGTCTGACTCTTTACGATCCCATGGACTGTAGCTCATCAGGCGCCTCTGTCCATGGAATTCTCCAGGCAAGAATACTGGAGTGGGTAGCCATTCCCTTCTCCAGGGGATCTTCCTGACCCAGGGACTGAACCTGGGTCTCCCACATTGCAGGCAGATTCTTTACCATCTGAGCCACCAGGGAAGCCCACCCTTATAAGAGACCCCACAAAGTTCCCCAGCTCCCTTCTACCAAATGAGGTTTCTAGAAAACTGTGACCCAGAAGAGGGGCTTCACCTGACTGCTGGCACCCTGATCTTCGCCTTCTAGCTCTAGAACCATGAGCGATACATTTCTGCTTTGTAAGCCACCCAGCCTGTGTTATTTTGTTATAGCAGCCCAAACAGACTAAGACAGTCTATTTCCCTAACAGCCTGGCCCCTGAAGTCAGCTGCTGGGTCCTGCACTTCTTTGAATTGGACCTTATGTGAGCATGTCCTACATTTATGTTGAATGATCTGCGTACGGAGAGTTTCAATGACTTGAAATCTAGGACAAATAACTTTTCAGACCTCTGGATAGGAACACTAGCCTTCTAATCTTAGTGTGGCAATATGCAGGGTTTAATTGAGTTATGTTGGGACAATGTTAATCCAGGCAACTTAATAAATGTCTTAATAAATGTCTGCCTCTCAGGCAGAGCATTCTCTGTGAGCAATGTTGAACTTTTATGGGGAGGGAGCTAATGCAGAATGAGGGTGGGGGTGGTGTCTGGGGCAGGAATACCCGAGACTCAGCCTTGAGATCTCATTTATGGTTCTAACAGCGCTGGTGTGGATGGACATACTCAAACAGAATGCACACAGAAGAGCTTGGGTCCTTCTTGGTAAAATGAAGTATCGTGGGCATTTTTAACTTGTGTTTGATGATGAATCACTGTGAAGAATCCTAGAACCCACTGATGATGGGTGGTTTCTTCTCTGTACATGGAGGTAAAGGATGAATTTTTTTGACTCAGAACCTCAGGCTTTGCCTAGGGTGGGTAGGAGAGGGGACTCATCCATCAGAAACTGCAGCGTTTCATTGGAACATGCTTCTTAGCGCTCATTCAAAGTGGCCTTCCCTGAGCACCCTGGCATCGAGGTGCCTCCAGGGCAGGATGTCAGTCAGAAGCACCTGGCAGTATTGTTACCATGCAGATTCTCAGGCCTACTGAACCAGAGCCTTTGGGGGAGGGGCGGGACATTTATAGCTTCTAGAAGCTTCCCAGGTGTCTCCGAGGCCACTAGTTCAGCTGGCCTGCAGAATGACACTTCCGATCTACTGCCAGGGCAGGAGAAAACCCCAGCAGATTGACATTGGAGGCAATGTGACATTAGTGACGTTTGAAAGTGTCACCTCACTCCCTAAGCTCGTGACCTTTCTGCCGAAAGGTAAAACTTATATTGGCTGAATGCCTACTATGTGCAAAGCTTCTGCAACTCGATGAGTCAGGCACTGTCATCATCCCCATTATACAAACAACACTACTGAGGCACAAGGGGCTTGAGTAACTGGCTCGAGACGTCAGGGTTGGATGGTGGCTGGGCCAGCATTCGAACCGGGTCTGCTGACTTCATACCAGCTCCAACCCCCACTCTGGACTGCCTTCTAGACCCAAGTGTCCGGCCAGCTCCAAAAGTGTCTTAGCAAGAGCTGGAGTAGCATTCCAGGCGCTGCTGCTCCTGGCTGAGTGTCGCTGGAAGGCCGCCTCCCCCTCAGGCCCTGGACCCACTATTCCAGGAAGAACCACTGGCTCACAGAGCTGCCCCTAAACCTGAGGCCCCCCACTTCCTTCACATCTGGCTTCCTGGTTCCCAGGGGCCTGAGCCATTGTCCGGGTGAAGAGTTGGGGCTGCCTTGACTTCCTTTTCTAATTTAGGCTCCCACCTCTGAAGGGAAACACCTTTCCTGCTTCTTCATTAAAATAAATAAATTTAAAATCAAATTGTATCTGAAACTGTGCTCATTTTAGTAAATTTGGAAAATTAAAAGTGTAATGATGCAGAAAATTCACCCTCAGTTTTTCCATTTGTTGTTAGCATTATCACTTTTTATCTTTCAAGTGTGTTTAACGCTTATTTTCCTTTTCTTTTTTTGTAGTTTTATTGAGGTATAATTAACATACAGCACCACATAAGTTTAAGGTGTACAGCACAATGATTTGTTCTTTTTCTTAACTGAGTTCATACTGTAAATAAAGTTTTGCATTCCTATTTTGGTTCAGTATTAAATCAAAAACATTTCCTCACATCTTTAAAACTGCTTTTTTGTTAACGTATTTTTCGTAGCTGTGTTATGTCCCATCGCTGTGATAATTTGTTACTTAACTACTTCCTAGTTGGGGTTACTTTACTATTTCTTGCTTTGATGTGAATGCTTGCCAGACATCTTTATGTATTGGCTTTTATCCACATCTCTGTAAGATTATGTAAAAGCAGTATCTGTGAGTTATTGCAAAGGTTCTTGATACAAATTTGCGAACTGCTTCCGTGAATACTTGTGCTAACTCATCTTCCTGCCCTTATGAGTTAATACTTGACCTCAAAGAGATGCTATGAGTCCTCAGTTATGAAGTGACCCTCCAAATTAAATTGGAGCAGAAAGGACATGGGAGCAGCCCATTTCTCCATGATAGGGAGCCCCCTAGGTCATTAAGCCTCATGCGAAGAGTTGACTCATTGGAAAATACTCTGATGCTGGGAGGGATTGGGGGCAGGAGGAGAAGGGGACCACAGAGGATGAGATGGCTGGATGGCATCACTGACTCAATCGACGTGAATCTGAGTAAACTCCGGGAGTTGGTGATGGACAGGGAGGCCTGGCGTGCTGCGATTCATGAGGTCGCAGAGAGTCGGACACGACTGGGCGACTGAAATGAACTGACTGAACTGAACTGAAGGGAGCATGCGGTCTGCTGGAATAGGAAGAACAAAGCTCACCTTTAGGCAGATTAGGTAGGTCGAATTTGCCTGTTAAGCCTGTTATTTGTAATAGATTTCATTTTAGAAGGTCCATTGCCCAGTAACATCCGAGAATTTCACATAGGGATGGCTTTTAGATTTTGACAGTATTTTTGCTGTCACTTAGAGAAGTCATTATTTCAATCTTTCATTTTAAATGTTCCAACTTTTCATACCCCCTCCCCACGCAACCAGCCCCAGCCCCAGAGCGCTTGGAGGAGGAGCCGAGGACTGAACACCTCCGTGGGTGTCCACACCATGCAGGCTCTAAGATGCTTTGGTGCGCATGCGCGAACCCCCAGCGCAGCTCACAGCCTAGCTCACAGCCTGGGCACTGTCACGGCCCCCTCCCTCCTGTGCCCAGGAGGGATTTAGCCTTTGAGTTTCTATTGGACCTGGGGACCTCTTCAGAACTTTCTCAACACTTTTCCCCAGGAAGTCGTTGTCATTCAAAATAAATTCAAATTACTTTGCACAGAAAAGTGAAGTGCATCTCCATCAGCATCTAGCACACCTTATAGGCTGCTGTTGCCCAGCCCCGTCCATCCCTGAGCCTCTTGCAGGAAGAAAATGGGAATGAGAGGTGGGGTGACCTCTGGTGGGCTTTGTGTGGCCCTGGGTGATATTTTGAGGTGCAGTGGTCCATGCAGGACTTCTCAGCTCCCACTTCACCAATGGCTGCATTACCTGCTGGTGCCTCAGGCTGCGGTGCCCCTCTTCCTGACCTTGGCTGGAGCTGCTTATAAAGTGTCAGCTTTCATGGCCTGTATTGCCGTATCTCTTCTTTCCTGCCTGTCGTGGGTTTTTTTTTTTTTTTTTTGCTACAGATTCCTCTAAGGAGTCCCTTTTCAAGGGGAAACTTTAGGAAGATGATGGGAGCAGAGGGAACTTTTGAGGTTGTGGAGGCTCTCAGGGGGTGAAATACCCACACCTTCTCCCTCCTCCTGCCTGCTGTTTGCCAACCTCTGTTCCAGGGGGTCCTCAGCCGTTAGCAGCAGCAAGTTGGGCTCTGGTTGATGAAGCTTCTTGAGACCCATTGGAGTCTCTCTGGCAAGCACCTAGGGTCCTCATATCCAAGGCCTTCTCCTTGTGTGGACTGTGAAGTCCTCAGGGAGGGAACCATGCCTGACAATGCTGCTTCTTCCCTCAGCGCTGACTCTCTGTAAACTCATAACTGACCATGTTGATTCTTGTTCACCAACAGTTATGGAGCTCCTCTGAGCAGACACTGCTTTGGTGCTAGGCATCTCTTGCTTCCATGAGCCTACATTCTTGGGGGAGGGAGAGGAATTAACAATAAGCACAATGTGTTTCATAATTCATGCACTGTGGTGGAGATGATTAAGTGTCTGTCACAGAGACAAAGTAGAAAGGTGTCAGTGGCCTGAGGGTGCCAACTGTAATTTACCTAGGTGGCCATGGCAAGCTTCTGGCCTTTCAGCAGGGACTTGAAGAAGGTAAGAGAAGGTGAGGGTGTTGGCCGTGCAGATGTCTATGGAAAAGATGTTCCAGACAGAGGGAATAGTGAGTGCAAAGGCCCTGAGGAAGGCGTGAGTCACAGTGAGGCCATGTGGCTGGAGAGCTCAAGGGCACCTGGAGGGAAGGCCTCAGAGAGCTGGAGCCAGGCCCTTGGGGCCTGCGAGGCTTAGCACTCCAAATGAGTCAGGAGCCTGGCTGGGACTGTGGGGATGGACTGTGGATGCACCATTGGAGGACTGGGCAATTATCCAGATGGATGCTGATGGTGGATGGGACAAAAATGTTAGCTGTGAAGGGGGTGAGAAGTAGCCAGATGCTGGGTGCATTTTGCAGGTAGGGCTGGCAGACTTCCCAGGATGGCGGCTTTGGGACAAAGAGTTAAAAACAATGTCAGGGTTTTCAGCCCAGGCAGTTGGGAGCACAGTGCTGCCATCAGTGGGGATGGTAAAGGCTGTAGGTGGCATAGATTTGGGGACAAAAGGTGGGCACACAGAGCTTGAGGAGGTGCCCACCAGCACACAAGAAGCCGGGATGATGGGTTGGAGGTAGGCAGCAGACTGAGGCTGGTGGATAAAGGCAGCCTATGGAAGCTCTCTTCTGTGGCTTCTGTTCCATCCATGCAGCGGGACAGTCATCAGGTGAGGGTGAGGGCGATGAAGGTGTTGGAGCATTTCAGGAGAAACAAGCAAGCGAGGGCACCACCTTGCTGTGCAGAAGAGGGCAGGCTGGGGCACTGTCGTGGGTGAATGGAAGAGAGAAGAAGTCTAGGGTGATGAAGAGATCACTGGCACACAAAGGGCAGTGAGCAGGTGCTGGCTGAGGCCAAGGAGACATGCGTGGAGGGCAGGAAAATATACCTATAAAGGCAATGGGGTCTGGGATGGCTGCGTATGAGTTCTTTGCTTTATTATGTATTTGTATGCATTTCCCCATTTGTTTCGTATCTCTTGTCCTCTTCTTGCTAATATGAAGCCCAAATGACTGCATCTCAGGAAATGGGTCACAGTTCTCCAGAGACAGCACAGTGGGCTTTGCCCCTTTGCTTCTGAGCAGGGCTTGTGTGAGGGGTGGTGCGTGGAGAGGCGAAGCTGCACTTGCCCCTGTGGTTTGGAGGTGGCCCAGCTGGTGAAGGTGGAGACTGTCTTGTCCATTCAGACTCTGCATCTCTCCTGCGTTCTTCTCTGCCTCACTGCACATGAGGCACCCAGAAGTACACTTCCTAGGGCCCCCTTTCTCACGGTCTGCCACGGGCAGCTGAAGGGATGTCCTAGTGTGAAGCCTGGCAGGTGGAAGAGAAAGAGACCCCATGCCTGGGTGGTGGCAGTGGGTGGAAGCTTCTGAGGGCCAGCTGCTCAGTGTAGGGAGCACCGGGACAGTTTCTGTGACCTCCTCGACTCTCGCCCTCATCCTTTCAGTAGTTGTGAAAGCCTCCAGTTCTCCACTAATAAATGGGATACCTTGAGTGGCTCTGGTGCTCTTCACCAAACACTTCCCGATGCATTCTGGGCAGCTGCTGTTGCTGGATGCTGGCCCATGTGCCCCGATGGTGCTGGCATGGGCAACACGGTTACTGATAATGCCTGGATGAATGGACACAGGTGCCCAACCAGCTGTCTCTGTAGGGAGGGTCACAAGGCCCTGCAGGGCTCTGGGCTCCCTCAAGGAATGTTACAAGTGTCTATGTTGGACTTATGGATGGATTTATCTATGTTTAAGATTTCTTCATAAAATTGAAGAGTAGTCTGAATATTATTAAGCTGTGAACTGATGATGATAGTAATGACGCAAACAGAAGCCATAAGTAGTGGAGGGACTTCCCTGATGGTCCAGTGATTAAGATTCTGAGATCCCAAGGCAGTGGGTATAGGTTCGATCCCTAGTCAGGGAACTAAGATCCTACATGCTGCACAGCGCAGCTGGGGAAAAAAAAAGTAGCAGAATGGGCACTTGTATTCCCAGCAGGGCATACACCATACTACTTGCCACGTGGGATCTTAGCTTCCCAGCCAGGGATCAGAACTTTGCACCTGCGCAGGGGCACAGTGTCTTAAGCACTGGTCCTCCAGGGCAGGCCTCAGAAGGGACTCTTTTTCCTTCCACATTATGTAGTGAAAACATTGCTGAGCTGGTTGGATGCTATTGATATGTATTTGTATCATTAATAAAATTGGAAGAAATTATGCAATTTTAAAATAATTATCTATGTAATGTTTATCTTACCAATCAAGATGATATTCTCAGGGGTAATTGTCCAGTGGAATAGAGGAGAATCCTGTGGTTAACATCCTTGAATAAAAAGGCCCATCTGTGGGGGGTCTGAGGAGTGGGTCATGTCACGTGGGCGGAAGTTAGATGGGGAAAGGGAGTCTTTATCCTTTCATCATACTGTCTAACTGGTAGTTTTCCTCCAAAAGCCAATTACCTTTGAATATAATTCTATATTTAGTTACTTACCTAAATTTTCTTACTGTTTAAATAGTTTTTCGATGCATTCTCTTGGTTCTTCCAGATATACAAATAATAATTTTGTTTCCTTCTTCTGAATTTTTATATTGAACCACTAGGCACAGATTGGATTGTGTATCATCAAAGAATAGAATTTGAATGCATATGTAAGCTATTCCAGAACTTTAAAAAAGGCAACTTCAAAATCATTTCATGGAGCTAGCATAAAATTCAGCCCAAAATCTGGTAAAAAGAACGCAGAAGTAAAATTTCATATTGATTGATGCAAACCCTTGAAAGAAAGTTTTAGCAAGTGAGATCTCTAAACAAAATTTTAAAATAATGCAGTACAACCCACTGTAAGAATGAAAGAATATTTTACTGCAGGAAATAATTAATTTTCAAAAAAGAATTGAGAAATAATTTTCTGTATTAAAGAGTCTTAAGAAAAATAAAACACCAACTGTGATTATCTCCATTAAAGCCAAAATGGTATTTGATAAAAATGTGCTGTCACACCTAAAATAAGAATTGATAAACACTCCCCTATGTAGCAAGAGAGAGAAATTCAAACAAGAAACTAGCTTCCATGGGATGGTACACACTGAAAGCCTGTCATTAATGGCAGAAATAAGGTAAAAATGATCATTTTCATTATGATCTTTTGACACTGTCCTGAAAGGCCTAGTTAATAGTTAGAAAATGAAAAGGAATAATATATTAAAATCGAGAAGATGGGAGCAAAATTGTCATTATTGTCAAGTGATTTAGTCGTGTACCTGAAACAAACAGAAGAATCTACTGTGAACGTTTTTTAAAAATAAAAGAATTCAGCAAAGTGTCTGATTATGGAATTGATATACAAAATATTTCCCCATAATAATTCATTGGTTAATTTTTCTACATTCTGCATATTATTTCCTATATTCAAATTTGGTAACTATGTTTTCCTGGAAAGTCATTCATTTCTTCCAGGTTTCATAATTTTTGTATGGATTTAAGCAAAATTTGCTTTTATTATGATGTATAATTCGTTTTGTAGTTATTTCTCATTCTCACTGTTGGGGCATCTTGCTTTATGTTTTTTCTTGGTTGGATTCGTGTGCTGTGAGTTCTGTCTTTGCTCCTCCCCCACCTATTTCTCCCCTGCCTTGTTCTGTCTTATCTGGTTCCAGGAGGCCAACCTGTGTGTCTGGGTCACCTGAGCAGCCTTGTCTGTAGACTGACACCCAGCTGCGGGGGTGGCAGGAAGGAGGCGGTGGCATGGCCTCTCTAGCCCCCGCACACTGCAGCCCTATGGGCTCTTGATGTCTCGAAATGCCACTGTTTGTAATTGTTTCATGGGCATCGAAAAGGCAGGAATTTTGCTGGGCAGGGCTTGAAATGTATAGATTCATTTTGTGACATAGACCAACCCTCCTGAATCTTTTGTCACTGCGTTTCTGTGATTGGTTCTGGCAGAGAGTGTGCGCTAAGTTGCTTCAGTTGTGTCCAACTCTATGACCCTAGGGACTGCAGCCTGCCAGGCTCCTCTCTCCATGTGATTCTCAAGGCAATGGAGGGGGTTGCCATGTCCTTCTCCAGGGGATCTTCCCCACCAGTGACCGAACCTGCGTCTCAGTCTCCTGCACTGGCAGGTAGGTTCTTCCCACTAGTTCCGCCCGGGAAGCGCTATAGGCACAGAGAGATGAGCTCAGTCTTTCTGCTGCCGTTATGTCTCTATCTCTGTATAGTTACTGTCGTTTTTCCTTTATAGTTTGGTGCCACATTCATTGGCACATACATTTTCCTGACAGAGCTTTATTACATATTATCCTCGTTATCATTATCAAGTGTCTTCCTCCCCATAATGCATCCCCTGAATTGTCTTGACTGACGGTGTTCTCACAGCCTCAGCCTTGCCCGCCACGGCTCTGCCCGTGCGTTTACTGTCTGGCTTCCCAGCGTCTTTGCTTTGGCACAACTCTTTGTCTTTTATTTTTAGCAAGTAGCTTTTTCAAATATAATTTTTAAGGTATGAATTTATCCAGTGATACTTATTGACTTATCTGTCAAGTTTGATTTGGGTTCTATTGTTTTGTTTATGCTACCTTACTGAGTTTTCTCTGTGTGCATGTGTGTGTAGTTTGAATATTTTCTGACAGTTTATATGTTAGTTTTATATTTATAATAATATTGAAAACCCCATTCCATGATTTATCAAAATTCAGACAGTAGTTGACAACTCAGTATGAGACATGAGAAAAAGATTTAGACTTTCTCCCAAATCCCTTTCCTGCCCATACCTTCAAGTTTGATTTGTTTATATCATTCTCATGTGGCTAATAGTAGAATATTGATCTCCTGGAACCATATTCTGGTTCTCTTTAGCCCTGATGCTGTAAGTAATTTGCTTCTAGACCATCTCTAGTTTTTCTACAGGTATCTCCAAGTATGCCATGGTTGGTTGTCTGGTTGTTTTTAGGACTTTTGAGAGACCTTAATGGATGCAGTATTTTGGGTACTTGCATATTTGTGGTTGTCTATTGCTCAATTTAGTATATAATTTTAGGTCACATTTTATTTCCCATGAATGTTAAATACATTCCTTTGTGGCCTTTTGGAATTTAGTGGTGCTGGGAAAAATCTGAAGACAGTCTTATTTTCTTCTTTGTAATGAGTTACTTTTTTTTTTTGCCTAGATGTCTGTAGACTTTCTTTTCTATCCTTGATAAAGCTTAGTAGGATATGCTTTAATGTTACTTTCTGTATCATTTTCTTCTGGAATATAGAATGTCCTTTCAAACTGTAGCTATATAGTTTCCTTTTTAAAGAAATATTTCCTTCTCATTTACCTTTGAATATTTTTATTTCCATTTGGTAGGTTCTCTATTTTAGGGATATCAATTATCCGTAAGTTGGATACTTGCTTGCGTTTTCATGTCCACTGATTTTTAAAAATTACTTTAATCACTTTGTCTTTTCATTCTGCATTCATTTTGATTATAGTCAGTGTTTCCATTGCCAGAAGTGTGATAATCTACCCAGTCTTTCCTTTGGTATTTTAAATTTATTGGTTCTGAAAGGCACTCTATATGTTTCCTTATTTCATTAATCTCTCTTTGTTTTTCTGTTATACTATTTAATCATTTAAACAATCTGCAAATCTTCTCTAGTGTACAGAGCCCTTCCACATTCATTATCTCATGTAATCCTTATGATAATTTTGAAGAGCGGGTATTACCTGTTCCCTTCAACATTTTATCATAAAAAATTTACATATGGAAATGATGACAGAATTTTACAGTGAATCTCCATCTGTCCATGACTAAATCGCATTGACCTTGTCCGATACTTGCTTTATCACTGTTTCTCCAGCCCTCTTCCTTTCCATCCATCAATCTTTATTTTTGATGCACAACAAAGTTGCAGACATCAAAACACACCCCCTTCCTCTCAGATACCTCAGTGGAGCCTATTTTTGAGTTCTTGCAGTGCCTTTCATTGTGAACGTGGTCTCTTGCTGTTTCTTCCAGACTGCTGGGCAGAGCTGCACCAGGAGTGCTTCCTCCTGCCTCTGGGGAGGCCCCACCCCAGCACTCAGACCTCCTGCATCTCCTCTCCTTCCCACCATCCTGCCCCCTGTCTTTTCCTGTGATTAGTCATTTGCTTCCTTAACTAGTAGGAGCTGTGCCACAACACCAGTTCCAGCTCATTTTGCCTGTCTCCTTTTCTTCCTTTGCTTTCTGAAATTTGTGTTATGCATCTGAAATTCATAGTAAGTTAAACTAAGTTTTATTCGCTTAGTAGTTATTAGGTGTGATGCAGACACTCCGGATGCAGATGAAGTGATAGCTGTATGATTTTCTTATTTTAGAAATCTCTCAAGCACTTACAGAGATGTTCAGTTCAGTTCAGTTCAGTCGCTCAGTCATGTCCGACTCTTTGCGACCCCATGAATTGCAGCACGCCAGGCCTCCCTGTCCATCACCAACTCCCGGAGTTCACCCAAACTCACATCCATCGAGAAGGTGATGCCATCATCTGTTAATTGTGGGTAGTGAGTGCACAGGTATAGTCATTCTCTTTGTAATTTTCCTTAGTATGAAACTATTATGCTTTCTCCTCCCTCATTTCCATAAAAAGGTCCTGGAGCCGCAGATGTGGAGGGGAATGCGGCTGTGCACAGAGGCTGGGTGGTGGAGCAGGCCACTGACTTGCTGGATGGTTGCAAGGGCCCTGGGTTGTAAGCCTGTGAGCCCAAGACCAGGGTAATTCATGACTGATTCCCTGGCCTGGTCCCAGGGCAGAAGGACAGCTCTCTGGGTGATCTTGTTTGAAATGAGCAGAGAGGTGACAAGAGTGGGAGTGCTGTCCTCCTTGCTCCTGTCTGTAGCGGCCACCCTGGGATCTGGCTCAAGGGGCAATGTGTGTGGCTGTGGAATGGACAGGCCATGAGGCATGGGGTGTGGGGCAGGTTGCCTCCCCATCAAGAAGGGCTTGACAGGGGAAAGAGTGGGCACTAGGCCAGAGAGGGCTCTGGGAGGGGTGCTTTCTTCTCCATCTCCCCCCTGACCTCTCTAGATCTCTGTGACAGACTTTGGAAGGGAGTGGTCCCAGGATCACGAGTCCTCACCATTCTCCCTACCTCAGAGATGCAGGAACAGAGCTCCAAAATGCTTCAAGTGCCTGCCCTGGGCTTAGATGTGGAAGGAGGTCTGGCAGAATGAACCACCTCCACCACCACAGTATGACCCTTGAACTTTGAGTGCAAAATGCTCACAACTGCAGGATACCTGGTGTCTCCTCCATCAAGAAGCTGATTGCATCACTTAGCAGAGGGACCAAGAAGGGGCACTTTTGTATAAGTTTGAAAGTACAGTAAGTCCCCTACATGCAAATAAATTCCATTCTGAGAGCACATTCATTAAGTTCAGTTTGTTTATAAGTCCAACAAAGTTAGCCTAGGTACCAAATTAACACAATTGGCTATACAGTACTATACTGTATAGATTGATAATATTCTTCACACCAATAAAGACATAACAAACAGACAAAAAAGGTAAAGAAGACATTTTTAATCTTACAGTACAGTACTTTGAAAAGTACAGTAGTACACCACTACTTTTACACTTGCTTCCAGACATCCTGGACTTGAAATAAAGATATGTATACTGTACTTAACATAGATAGCATATTCAAAAGCAGAGACATTACTTTGCCAACAAAGGTCCATCTAGTCAAGGCTATGGTTTTTCCTGTAGTCATGTATGGGTGTGAAAGTTAGACTATAAAGAAGGCTGAGTGCTGAAGAATTGATGCTTTTGAACTGTGGTGTTGGAGAAGACTCTTGAGAGTCCCTTGGACTGCAAGGAGATCCAACCAGTCCATTCTAAAGGAGATCAGCCCTGGGTGTTCTTTGGAAGGAATGATGCTAAAGCTGAAACTCCAGTACTTTGGCCACCTCATGTGAAGAGTTGATTCATTGGAAAAGACTCTGACCCTGGGAGGGATTGGGGACAGGAGGAGAAGGGAACGACAGAGGATGAGATGGCTGGATGGCATCACTGACTCGATGGACGTGAGTCTGAATGAGCTCCTGGAGTTGGTGATGGACAGGGAGGCCTGGCGTGCTGCGATCCATGGGGTCGCAAAGAGTCAGACACGACTGAGCGACTGACCTGAACTGATACTGTACTTTATATCACTGCACAGTGAAGTACACAAAAGCACAAACACTGTTAGAGGATGCTTGCACATGACGATGTACACCAGATGAATAAACTAAGTTATGTGATTGGACATGTGAGCATATGTTCGCATCTTTGGAAGTTTGAAACTTGAAAGTTCAAGCGTAGGAGACTTACTATAAAGGTAATAATGCCTTCACCCTAGGACCCTGGGGAGGGCGTTGGTGAGTATTTGGCCGGGCTGGCTCTAAGTGGCTGGTGAAGCCAGGAAGAGAGCCCAAGTGCACTTTGTTTGTATTTATGGGTTCTGATTTTAAAAATAAATTGTCATTTATCTTGACTCAATTCATGAAATTGGGCCTCCTGCTGGGAGGGTTGGGAAGAAACACAAGGCTGCCACCCATGTGAAGATCTCTCTGGGAGCTGGAGGACAGTGTAGGTTAGAAGGGGCTGGATGCAGCCTGCAGGGCGGGGGTTGACAGCAGCCTTAGGAGCAGCCTGTCTGTGAAGATCAGGGGTGTGAGGAAGTGCAGTGCACTTAGGGAACTGCAGGCTCCACGTGTGTGTGTGTGTGTGTGTGTGTGTGTGTGAGCACACTGGTGGCCCTTGCCTGGAAGTGTGTGTGCATGTGCTTGCTGTATGATCATGCGTGTGTGTCTAGAAGGACCTTAGTGACCCAGGCAAGGTGGCTGGGCTGGTCTCCTACAGGTGGGGTGATCACTGAGGTCGTGACAGGGTCAGACTGGTTAGGCCAGAGAGGAGAACAATGGCAGAGGGCATGAACTTGGGTCAAGCCTGCACATGGCCCTTCATATGGGTCTGGGCTGTGTTGGTTGAGACCTATCGCTAGACCAGCCTGGACCTGAGCAGCACACGCCTTCCAGTTTCTGAGGAGCATGGAGTTGGTTCATTTCTGGAAGCATGACAGAACTGAAGTGTGGAGGGCTGACAAAGAGTGATGGAGGGACTCGCCTAGGACTGTGCTTTGAAAACAGGCTCACCCTTCATGAGGCACTGAAGGGCCGCAGGGCCCCAGAGTTTGGTCCAGTAGGGAAAAACAATTACCACACCAACGAACCAGGTCTCTTGTTAGATCCCTGCTCTGAGGGATACTCTTTTTTTTTTTTCTTTTAACTTTAGTGAGACTTCTCACTTTGAAAAGGGTCAGCTTTAGAAAGGGCCACATAGAAAGTCAGAGGCATTGGGAAAGGCAGGCCGAGAAGTGGACACATGCATGCCCAAGACCAAACATACTTCTCCAGGACGGAGTGAATTCAATGTAGGAAGAGGCTCGCTCAAAGAAGTAAATAGATTTGGAGGATAGAAATATAAATCTAGGCCCAACTGAAGATAATTATGTTAGCTTTTATATGACAAAATTTATGTTTACTTAAGAAGATAATGTTGACTTGTTTCTTTGTGGATATTTGTATCTTCACATGTTTGGGTACCTCTGTCATCTGCAAACCCTCCAAGGCAGTGTGGTGGGGCAGTATAAACGTCAGGAAGGCTCAGACTTATTTTAGTCCTGATGTCTGACCCTGGGTGAACCTCTTTACCTCTCGTAGTCTTTGTTTTCCTGCTGGTAAGATGCGGGGTTGCACTAGATAACCTCCAATGTGTGGCCTGATTCTAACATTCAAGATGAGGTAGACTACGTGCAGGAAGTACCTGACGTGTGTGGCATGGTATTGGGCTGTGTTTTGCCATAGAATTCACATAACAAACAAACATAAAGCTTGGATAAAATAGGAATAGAAAAGTGATACTAAAGTCTTTTAATCTCAAAAGTTTGCATCTCCTAATTTTCTAGCTCTTTTTAAAAAAGAAAATTTGCTTTCAAATCCCAACATGATTCACTTTTTGATTTTCCCCTATGCCTGGCTTCAATAGTGTGCTCTGCTTTCTACAAAAGCTCAGAGGCATGAAACAGATTAGCTCTAAGAAAACTGGAAGGTCAGTCTATTTTTCAATTGATTATAAAAGTCATATATTCGAATAGGGAAAATTTAAGGGCAGACAAACCCTAAAAAGAAAACAAAAATTGCCCATAACATTACTATTCAGAGGAAAATATTGTTAACATTTTATGCCCTTCCTTTTAAACTTTTCTACAGCATATAAATTCAAATACAGAAATCTTAAAATACAGAAAACTATAAATACAACAAACACCCACATATCTACCATATCAAATCAACAACTGTCAATATAGATCACATTATAACATCTCTTTTACTTTCTAAAGAATTAAAACTTATTGTAAATTGGCTTCTCCTTGACCCCTACCACTGCAACAAATATTGTGATTCCATAAGTATCTTTTCAGTCTGTTTTTGGAGGGCTTATATATTACATACTAGTATCCATGACTAATTTACAATATTGTTTCCTATGCTTCAAAAAATGCATATAAATAATATCATACTAAAAGTTTTGTTTTGTAGCTCTTTTCATGATTAAACACTATGTTTTCGAGAAATATCAATGGTGATATACAGAGATCTAGGTATATATGTGTTGGATAGCATTTTATTGAATAATCTATGTTTTATTTATCCTTTCTATGAGTGGTTTGAGTTTTTATATATGTATATATGTTATTTTGTTTACATTATGCTTTTTTCTAGAAATATTTCATGATAAAAATTGCCTTGCATCATTGGCAATTCTTAAAAACATCGGTTTTGAATGTTGAATATCATTCCATTTAGTGGATGCAGTAAAGTTTATGTAACCATTAAAGCTGTGGTCTAGTATTGTTCAGTGGACACACCAAACTCTCCAATACCATGAGCCCACAAGAATAAAATTTGCGTTTGATGGAATCCATGGCATCTGTGGGATTCAGGCTGACTTGCAATACATTTCCAGCTTTGTCTCTTACAAACTGGGTGAACTAAGCAAATTCTTTAACTTCTGGGAGCCTCCAAATTCCCACCTGGACCAGAGTGGGGTTGTAATAAGATACTCAGTTTCCAGGGGTGCAGGGAAAAATCCAGGCATGGGTGCCAGGCATATCACCGACCAACACTGCTCATCATAAGCAGAGCTGTTATTGAACAGAGAACTGTTGAGATTAGGTTTCCTCTATGGAAATGTTTTTCTCTTGTGTACCTTGGAGTTATAGGTGCTTTGTTTTGGGGATATAAGCACAGCCTACTCCAAGCTTTCAAACTACAAGGTGCACAAGCATCTCGTTGGGGGTTCATCGAAATGCAGATTCTGATCAGTAGGTCTGGGGCTCCCAAGAGCCTGCATTTCTCAGCAGCCCCATGGGTGATATTGGTTGGCACTGCTGAGCTGGTCAGCAGTGAGGCTTTGACCACGTGGGCCTCTTTCGCAGGCTCACTCTCCCCTCGGCTCTGGTCTTCATCCACATGTGTGGGTGATTGCACAGGAGTGGTGGCTGTGGTTGGCTGGAGCCAGCCACAGGAAGCCTCCCTCCTTCCCTCCCTCCTTTTCTGGTTTCAGGGGAAGTTCTGGGGGCTCTCCTGTGCCCTAGGGCTGCTGAGGAGTGTACATGCTTCCATAGGTATTATGGTGATAATGAAGTCCACTTTTCTTAGTGCCTTTTCTTTTTCTTTGTTATATTCCTAAATCCATTCGTTGTTGCAATCAGGGATAAGGTGGAAAAAAAAAAAATCGCCTTTATTAAGTGATGTGTCGTCCTGTTGTCAGTTACTAATAGTCAATTTTAGTTAAACTGGATTGACTCAGTAAACATTATAATATTATTTAATGTTACTATTAAGTAATATTTGATATTATTTGAAATTGTTTTATAACCTAAAGATCTTTGACCACTAATTAAACATCAAAGAACAAAACTAACCTGTAGACCTTGGATTAAGGATGAAGATTGTGCTAACAGGATGTTAAAACAACATCCATATAAAAATAAGACAATCAGTCAACGGGAGGCCAGCATCCTTGCTGTCTGCATCTGCTGGAGGGAGTGGGGGAGGTAGTTAGCTTCTTCACTTGGTCCCTCTGGCCTTTCATCCAGAGACACGCTCTACCTAATCAGTGCATGGTTGCCAGTTGGCCCGAGGCAGAGAAAAAAGAAATGATTCCTGCTGTCTGCACTCCATCCCCTCCTGTCACTGTTCCTCTGGAGATCCAGCTGTTCAAGACCTTGGGCAGAGCTCTGGCCTTCCTCTATGACCATCTTCCAACATGTCCCCACCCTGTCAGGCCCTGTTCCTGAGCTGTTTCTTGTTGTAACCCTGCAGGCCATCCATCCCCTTTGCTCTCCTTCTTTGCTGTGTTACTTGAGAACTTCCAGGACTCTCCTTCATCTTCCAGCCCTTGCCCTCTCCTGCTTCTCCCTGACCACACTCAACCTCATCCCTGCTTCCTGCCTAGAGGATGAGAGCTCACATCTCCACTCAAGACCACATTTTTTTGTGTCTTGGCCCTCTCCTGATGCTCGTATGTACTTAACATCTATTCTCTCCATCCCACCCCATCCCACACTCTGAGTTCTGCAAGGTCAGGGACCGATTTCTTACTTAAGGCTTATTCTTGTTCAATAATTCTTATTCTTATCCTCATGCTCAAAATGGCCTTCAGTAAATGTTTGTTTGATAATTGAGTACTGCTGCTGCTGCTAAGTCACTTTAGTCGTGTCTGACTCTGTGCGACCCCATAGACGGTAGCCTACCAGGCTCCCCTGTCCTTGGGATTCTCCAAACAAGAACACTGGAGTGGGTTGCCATTTCCTTCTCCAGTGCATGAAAGTGAAAAGTGAAAGTGAAGTCCCTCAGTTGTGTCCAACTCTTTGCGACTCTTCAAATCCATATTGTTAAATCTGGCCTCTTCTTCTTGATGGCTCATATACCAGTTAGCATCTGTGAGATGTGACAAGAGCAGCCCAGACTCAAGGTGTCCAAAATTGAAGCCATTGTTTTTTTTTTTTCAATTGACATGAGTTTACTGTCCTCATTGCTTGGTGCTCATCATAGAAAGCTGAACTTATGATTGGCCTCTCTTGACCTAATGGGTGTCCGTGGGCATCCAGAGACTCAATCCCACTGCATGTACCACTTGTTCCCTGCTAGAATTCAGTGATGGGTTCCAGACGAGTCTTGAACCCAGAACCTGGTGCATACAGCCAAGAAATGGCTTTATGTTCCAGCCGTAGGACCTCAGGGAAAGACAGGGTCAGGGGTCCACCAAAACCCCGTATCTCAGTTTGTGTTGCCAAATGAATAGAGAGGGACAGGGGATTCCCACTCCATCATGGTATCCATCTCTCCCCAGTACCAGTGATAATTTGTTAAGTAAAGATTCCAAGGTCACTCTTATTTATGGTGGGAGCCTCATCTATTCTAGACACCTCTGCAAATTGAAACAGTAAGTCTCCCAGTTAATAGAAAATAATGATCACAAAATTACTACACAAAAGCTGTCTATAAGAGGACGTAAATGGTGTAGTCTTTGAGACAGAGAAGCCTCCCATTCTTCAATAACACTCAATAGTGAAGACTATACAATGCTCTAAGGCAGACAAACAAACTCACTCCTTCAAAACTTAAACTTAGTGTGAGGAGTGGCTGGGGAGGGAATCCCAGACTTCACTTCTGGACCATTATCATAAAGAACTTTAGAAATATGAAAAAGAATACTATATTTCTGGCTGAAGGGGTCAGCTCAGTTCCCAAATTTAATGAAGATCAAATAAAACTACTAATAGAACCATTAATCAAGTCTAAGAAAATAGGGTTTAGGAAATCAGCTCTCTCTGTTGAGGACAGCTTAACCTCACAGCCTTGCTTTCCCAGGAAAAGGCTATAAATAAATGATTGGGGTTGATGGATTCACAAGGCATCTGATTTTCTTTTTTGCACCTTCTCTCATTGCTGTCCATGGCTCCAGGCTCCCATAAAAGGCCATTTTGTATCTGAGCTGATGAGACAGTGAATCAAGTTATCCTGCTCCACCAGGAACCACGCTGTGTTCCACAGGGGGTGAATCTTCTCCCAGAATCTGAATGGCAGGCTCTTTGCATGGGAGGGACGCAGCTCTGGACAAAGCTTGGCTTCCCCAAGGTTCAAACTAGAAGTGAAGGGCCTTCAAAAGTTTGCTGCAGCTGCTGTCATTTGCAAGTTCCTCTGATTTGGCAGGGCCAGGAGGGTACTGCATGAGGCCAGGCTCCCCTGACTCAAGCTCAGGCTCTGACCTTGGCACCAATTTCCATCTCAGGGGGCACAGAGTGGCCAGGAGCTGCAGCTGCCAAAGTCGGGGGAGCAACTGGAACTTGGGGCGTGGAAGAGAGACCATCGAGAGCCTTCTGGACTGCACTGCGGGCCACTGTGTTTCTTTCTTTGGGCAGTTAGTTCTCTGCTTTTATTGCCACTTCTCCCTTGCCCCGGGTATAAGGAAGAAAAGGTTTCCCACCATTTCAGTTCTACAAGGATCAAGTCATCAGCTGCTGCTGTCACTCACCCCATGACAGTGAGCCTTAGGGGGACTCAGGGTGGAGGAGGCCAGAGACCACTCTGTGCTTTGGGTGAATGGGGCCGACCGCTGTTAGATGCATATCTCAGGAAGAATTTTGATGACTCCAGATTTTACATCTTCCTGTACATAGAAAAGCACGAAAAATCATGAACTTGAGATGTCTGTTCTTTGTGATTAGCAGTAGTCTTTTGTTGCTCAACTGCATGTTTTTCCTAGCAAAAAAAAAAAAAAAAATTGTTCAGATATATTCTGACTCTTTCCCTACTTCTTTGGAATAGTCCCTCAGAGTTACTGAGAGGCTGTCTCTCAGGCTGTAGTCCTTAGTAAAGTCTCTGAATAAAACTTAACTCCCTGCTCTCACGTTGTGCATTTTTCTCAGTCGACATGGGGACACCCTGCCCTTCACTCTGGAACTAGGCCACCCCACGCCACTGCCTACTGCCTCTCTTTCTGCCTCAGCGTCCTCCCATCACTGACCCCATAAAGCAACACTGCCCAAAGGGCTGCAGTTTGAGTAGACTTTGACTTGTCCTTGAGGACACAGTTTAATGCCACCAGCTGGGACTTCATGACCTACCTCATTTAGGTTAGGCAGTGGTTGTGGCAGCACCACACCTTCCCTTCTGCATTACTTTGCTTCTCAACCTTGCTGTGGCCTGTTGAATTGTCTCCCTTACTGAACCGGAGGCGCTATGAGGTCAGTGACCTGCTCCCAGGGGCGTCGCGGTGGCCGAAGCCCCAGCCTGCTCCCTCGGTTTCCACTGCCTGCGCATTACCACGTGAGTGGGTTCTGTGGGGCTGGGCCAGTGCTCACCCTCCTGCTCCCTCCGGGGCAAGGAGGTCCCTTGGTCACATGAATACTGAAGACTAGTGGCTGGGCAGCGGCTCTAGGAAGTCAAGTCTCTGGGAGCCTGTGGAGGTGACTGTACGTTCAGAAGGGAGGAGGGAGTTCGGTTACTGCCCTTGGTCTCTGGGTGGAAAGGTTCATCGTGGTAGAGGGGATGCAGAGGTGTTGAAGCTGCACCTGGATCATCACCCCATAACCCACTGCTAAAGCCTTCTTCACCATTGCTCAAGGTGGGGCTCTGCCTCTGTTGTGTCCCACTGATGTATTTGTCTGTTTATGACGACACCACAGTGTCTTCAAAGTACTATTGTTTACAGTGAGTCTTGAAATCAGGGAATGTTGGTTACCTGATTTGGCCTTCTTTTCACAATTATTTTGGATATCCTGAGACTTTGTTTTTACGTATGAATTTTATAGTCAGTTTGTCAATATATACAAAATTTCTATGGCGATTTTGATTGGAATTACATTGGATTAATTTTATGGGGAAACAGTGGAAACAGTGTCAGATTTTACTTTTTTGGGGCTCCAAAATCACTGCAGATGGTGATTGCAGCCATGAAATTAAAAGACGCTTACTCCTTGGAAGAAAAGTTATGACCAACCTAGATAGTATATTCAAAAGCAGAGACATTACTACTTTGCCGACTAAGGTCCGTCTAGTCAAGGCTATGGTTTCTCCTGTGGTCATGTATGGATGTGAGAGTTGGACTGTGAAGAAGGCTGAGCGCTGAAGAATTGATGCTTTTGAACTGTGGTGTTGGAGAAGACTCTTGAGAGTCTCTTGGACTGCAAGGAGATCCAACCAGTCCATTCTGAAAGAGATCAGCCCTGGGATTTCTTTGGAAGGAATGATGCTAAAGCTGAAACTCCAATACTTTGGCCACCTGATGTGAAGAGTTGGCTCATTGGAAAAGACTCTGATGCTGGGAGGGATTGGGGACAGGAGGAGAAGGGGACGACAGAGGATGAGATGGCTGGATTGCATCACTGACTTGATGGACGTGGGTCTGAGTGGACTCCGGGAGATGGTGATGGACAGGGAGGCCTGGCGTGCTGCAATTCATGGGGTCGCAAAGAGTCAGACACGACTGAGTGACTGAACTGAACTGAACTGAATTTGGAGAGAGCTGATATTTTAATATTGAGCCTTCTGATGCATGAATATGATTCATGTCTCCTTTAAATTCTCTCAACAGTGTTTCATAATTTCCAAATCTTCAGATTTATCCCCAGTGCTTAATATTTTCTAATGCTATTATAAGTAGTATTTTAAAATTTTCAATATATGATTTAATATATGGAAATATGATCAGGTTTTTTTTGGTATATCAGTCTTGTGTCCTACAAATATATTAAACTCGCATATTCAGTAACTAAAAAAATCCATTGGATTTTTTTACATAGATAATCATGTCATCTGTGAATAGAGAGTTTTACTTCTTCCTTTCCAATCTGCATGCTTTTTCCCCCCTCACTGGACTGACTTGAACCTGCAATGCAATGTTGATGGAAATAGTGAGAATGAACATCCTTGTCCTGTTCTTGATTCAGGAGGAATATATTCAGTTATTTATTCTCCACTGAATATGATGTTATTGTAGTTTTTTTTGTGAATATCTTTAATCAGGTTGAAGAAGCTCTCTTCTTTCTATTCATCTTTGCTGAGTGTTTTTTTTTTTTTAAATCAGGAATGGATGTAGATCTTTTCAAATACATCTATTGAGATGAACTATGGTTTTTCTGTTTCAGTTTATTAATATGGAGATTACATTTGTTGATTTTTGAATGCTATACCAATCTTGCATTCCTGGGATAAACCTCACTTGGTCATGATATATTATTCTTTTGTGTATTGCGGAATTTGACTTACTAAAATTTTGTTAAGAATTTTTATATGTATAATCACAAGGGATATTGAGTTCTAGGTTTATTTTTTTTTCTTCTGGTTTTAATAGCAGAGTAATGCTGGCTTTATGGACTTCCCTGGTGGCTCAGTGGTAAAGAATATGCTTGTCAATGCAGGAGACATGGTTTCGATCCCTGGTCTGGGAAGATCCCCTAGAGAAGGAAATGGCAACCCACTCCAGTATTCTTACCTGGGAAATCCCATGGACAGAGGAGCTGGCAGGCTATAGTCCATGGGGTCTCAAAGAGTCAGACACAACTTAGCGACCGAACAACAGCAGTAACAGCAATGCAGGCTTTATACAATCAGTTGGGAAGTATTCCCTCCTCCGCAGTTTTCTGAAACAATTTACATAGTACTGGTATTATTTTTTCCTTGAATTTTTGGCAGAAGAAATTAGAATATTCATCTGGGTCTGGAGTTTTCTTTGTAGAAAAACTTTTAACCATAATTCTGTTTTCTTAATAGATATAAGGATAAATAAATTATCTATTTCTTTTTGAGTGAGCTTTGGTAGTTTCTTTCAAGAAATTTGCCACTTCATCTAAATATTCAAATTTATTGGCTAATTTGGAAAACTATTAGTTTCCGAGGGTTTCTGTAACAAATCACCATGGCTTAAAACAACAAAAACATATTGTCTCATGGTTCTGGAGGGTAGACATCCAAAATCAGGGTGTTGGTAGTGTTGGTCCCTTCTAGAGGGTCTGAGGGAGAATCTGTCCCATGCCTCTCTCTCAGCTTCTAGTGGTTGCTGGCAATCCTGGGCATTCCTTAACTTATAGATGCTTTACTCCAATCTGTTCCTCCCATCTATGCATGATCTTCTTCCTGTGTGTCTCTATGTTCAAATTTTCCTCTTAGATGGACACTGGTCATTGGATTTAGGGCTCAACCCAATCCAGTATGACCTTATCTTAACCTGATTACATCTGCAAAGACCCTGTTTCCATAAGGTCACTTTGATGGGTGTCAAGCACCTGTGTGTGCTCAGTCGCTTCAGTTGTGTCTGTCTCTCTGCGACCGCATGGACTGTAGCCCTCCAGGCTCCTCTGTCCATGGGATTCTCCAGGCCAGGATACTGGAGTGGGTTGCCATGCCCTCTTCCTCCAGGGGATCTTCCCCACCCAGGGATCAGATCCATGTCTGTTAGATTTCTGCATTGGCAGATGGGTTCTTTACCACCAGTGCCAACTGGGCAGACCAGGTGTCAGGTCAACAGGAACTTTTAAGAACATTATTCAACCTTATCTTATTTTTATCATCTGTAGAATCTATAGAAATGCCTCTTCTTTCACTCATGATTTTGGTAATTTGCAAAGTTTTTCTCTTTCTCTTTTTCTGATGAGTTTGATTACACATTTAATAGTATTATTGCTATTTTCCCCTAAGGAAATGGCTTTGGTTTCATTCTATTGATTTTCTGCTTTCTTTTTTTATATTTCTATTATTTCCTTTCTTCTACTTACTTTGGGCTTAATTTTCTCTTGTTTTCTAACAGTTCTATCAGTTTTTCATTCATGTAATTTAAAGCTTTGATATTTGGGCCATAAATGGCTACAATTTTTATATCCATGTGAGGAAAGGACTGTTTTATTGTTATGAAAAAGTCATTTTGGAGAATGGTAATTTTTTTTGTTGTTGTTCTGAAATCTACTTTATCTGACTTTAATTTAGCCCATCCAAATTTCTTTCGCTTATTGCTTAGTGTTAGCAAGGTTTATCTTTTTTCCATCCTTTTATTTTTGATGTATTTGTCTCTGTATTTAAAACGTATTTCTTATAGGCAGCATGTAAGTGGGGTATGGCTTTTTCATCTAATCTATCAATATCTGCCATTAATTGAGAGGAGAGTGAAAAAGTTGGCTTAAAGCTCAACATTCAGAAAACAAATATCATGGCATCCAGTCCCATCACTTCATGGCAAATAAATGGAGAAACAGTGGAAACAGTGACAGAGTTTATTTTATTATTATTTTAATTTTTTAATATTTTTAATTTATTTTAATTGGAGGCAATTACTTTATAATATTGTGGGTTTTGCCATACATTGAGATGAATCAGCCATGGGTGTACATGTGTTCCCCATCCTGAACACTGCTCCCACCTCCCTCCCCATCCCAAACCTCTGAGTCATCCCACTGCACCAGCCCTGAGCACCCTGTCTCATGCATCAAACCTGGACTGGCGATTTGTTTCACATATGATAATATACGTGTTTCAATGCTATTCTCTCAGATCATCCCACCCTTGCCTTCTCCCACAGAGTCCAAAAGACTGTTCTGTACATCTGTGTCTCTTTTGCTATCTCACATATAGGGTTATAGTTACCATCTTTCTAAATTCCATATATATGTGTTAATATACTATATTGGTGTTTTTCTTTCTGACTTACTTCACTCTGTATAATAGGCTCCAGTTTCATCCATCTCATTAGAACTGATTCAAATGTGTTCTTTTTAATGGCTGAGTAATATTCCATTGTGTATATGTACCACAACTTCCTTATCCATTCGTCTGCTGATGGACATCTAGGTTGCTTCCATGTCCTAGCTATTATAAACAGTGCTATGATGAACATTGAGGTACACATGTCTCTTTCAATTCTGTTTTCCTCAGTGTGTATGCCCAGCAGTGGGATTGCTAGGTCATATGGCAGTTCTATTTCCAGTTTTTTAAGGAATCTCCTCACTGTTCTCCATAGTGGCTGTACTAGTTTGCATTCCCACCAGCAGTGTAAGAGGGTTCCCTTTTCTCCACACCCTCTCCAGCATTTATTGTTTGTAGATTTTTGAATAGCAGCCATTCTGACTGGCGTGAGATGGTACCTTATTGTGGTTTTGATTTGCATTTCTCTGATAATGAGTGATATTGAGCATCTTTTCATGTGTTTGTTAGCCATCTGCATGTCTTCTTTGGAGAAATGTCTGTTTAGTTCTTTGGCCCATTTTTTGATTGGGTCATTTATTTTTCTGGAATTGAGCTACAGGAGTTGCATATTTTTCAGATTAATTCTTTGTCATTTGCTTCATTTCCTATTATTTTCTCCTATTCTGAAGGCTGTCTTTTCACCTTGATTATAGTTTCCTTCATTGTGCAAAAGTTTTTAAGTTTAATTAGGTCCCATTTGTTTATTTTTGCTTTTATTTCCATTACTCTGGGAGGTGGGTCATAGAGGATCTTGCTGTGATTTATGTCAGAGAGTGTTTTGCCTATGTTTTCCTCTAGGAGTTTTATAGTTTCTGGTCTTATGTTTAGATTTTTAATCCATTTTGAGTTTATTTTTGTGTATGGTGTTAGAAAGTGTTCTAGTTTCATTCTTTTACAAATGGTTGACCAGTTTTCCCAGCGCCACTTGTTAAAGAGATTGCCTTTTCTTCGTTGTATATACTTGCTTCCTTTGTCAAAGATAACTCCATAGGTATGTGGATTTATCTCTGGACTTTCTATTTTGTTCCATTGATCTATATTTCTGTCTTTGTGTCAGTACCATACTGTCTTGATGACTGTAGCTTTGTAGTAGAGCCTGAAGTCAGGCTGGTTGATTCCTCCAGTTCCATTCTTCTTTCTCAAGATTGCTTTGGCTATTCAGGTTTTCTGTATTTCCATACAAATTGTGAAATTATTTGTTGTAGTTCTGTGAAAAATACTGTTGGTAGCTTGATAGGGATTGCACCAAATCTACAGATTGCTTTGGATAGTATACTCATTTTTACTATAGTGATTCTTTCAATCCATGAATATGGTATATTTCTCCATCTATTTGTGTCCTCTTTGATTAATTTCATCAGTGTTTTATAGTTTTCTATATATAGGTCTTTTGCTTCTTTAGGTAGATATATTCCTAAGTATTTTATTCTTTTCATTGCAATGGTGAATGGAATTGTTTCCTTAATTTCTCATTGTTAGTGTATAGGAATGCAAGGGATTTCTGTGTGTTAATTTTATATCCTGCAACTTGACTATATTTTTGGGCTCCGAAATCACTGCAGATGGTGACTGCAGCCATGAAATTAAAAGACACTTGCTCCTTGGAAGAAAAGGTATGACCAACCTAGACAGTATATTAAAAAGCAGAGACATTACTTTGCCAACAAAGGTCTGTCTAGTCAAGGCTATGGTTTTTCCAGTAGCCATGTATGGATGTGAGAGCTGGACTATAAAGAAAGCTGAGCACCAAAGAATTGATGCTTTTGAACTGTGGTGTTGGAGAAGACTCTTGAGAGTCCTTTGGACTGCAAGGAGATCCAACCAGTTCATCCTAAAGGAAATCAGTCTTGAGTATTCATTGGAAGGACTGATGTTGAAGCTAAAACTCCAATACTTTGACCACCTGATGCGAAGAACTGACTCATTTGAAAAGACCCTGATGCTGGGAAAGACTAAAGGTGGGAGGAGAAGGGGATGACAGAGGATGAGATGGTTGGATGGCATCACCAACTCAATGGACATGAGTTTGAGTAAACTCAAGGAGGTGGTATGGACAGGGAGGCCTGGAGTGCTGCAGTCCGAGTAGGACATGATTGAGCAACTGAACTGAACTGAAATCTATCATCTTGCTATTTGTTTTCTGTTTGTCTCATTTGTTCTCTGGTTTTCTTTTTCCTCTTTCTCTGTCTTGTTTGGGATTAATTAAATATTTTAGATATGATTTTATGTTGTCTTCTTTGTTAAGTTCATTTTTGTGGTTGTTTTGGGTTTTATAGTGTCATCTCTAACTTTTTTTTTTTTAATTTAAATATTTGTTTACAAGATATATTTCATAGTATATTTTCTTGAGAAATCATTAGATTCAGGCATTAATATGAAAAATAAATAGTTTTACTTCTACAGTTTCACATGCAATTGTAGGTTATTCATAGATATGAATATACAAGCTAATGTATAATAATATTTTACTCTTCAGTAAAGAGGCTCTGTAGATACAAAGAAAGTCTGGTTTGTTTTTGCTTTCTGTTGTATTTTTGTTGACTTCTGTGATATTTAGCCTGAGCAGTAGTATCATAGGATGTTTTATGTATTTTTTCAATGAGTCATCTATTATTTGCTTTTTTGAAGAATTTCTTGGTGGCCTAGTGGTTAGGATTTCCGGCTTTCACTACTGTGAAGTGAGTTCAATCCCTGATTGGGGAATTGAGATCCCTCAAGCTGCATCGCCCCTGCTCCTCCCCCCCAAAATAAATAAAATATGCTTTTTGAAGTGAAGTCTTCACATTTAGAAGCTTATAGATCTATATAAATGAGGTTCTTTTCCCTAAGTTACAGGATTACAGCTGCATAAGTGTTCAAACCAGTAACTAACAAATCTGGCACAATAGGGACCATTCATTAAAAAACAACAACAACATGAAAACAAAACCTAGTAATTATGCACACAAGACACCTGCTTAGTTGTTCCAACATGGTTTTCATTAACCATATGCTGCTGTATTCCTCATCAGCCCTTGGGCCACCAGTGCTGAGAAAGACTCATAGGATACTGCTCAAAAGACTTGGGGAATAGTAGAATAAAACAGGGCCAGTAAAAAGAAGAGGGGCAGAAAAAATGTTTCAAGATCTGCAAAGCTCCTCTGTCCACGGAATTCTTTAGGCAAAAACACTGAAATAGTTAGCCATTCCCTTCTCCAGGGGATATTCCTGATCCAGGGATTGAACCTGTGTCTCCTGCATTGCAAGTGGATTCTTTATCATCTGAGCCATCAGGGAAGCCCAAGAATAATAAACTAGAAAAAGATGAAAGACTCAACTAATGAAGTATGCCAAAGAATGACTTTCCAATGCCAGCCTGATGTCATTTCATAACAAACTTCATGCCTACCTAACCAGTCATGTTATGTAATGACTTTACATGAACTATAAGCTCTTTCCTCTCCATTCATTTTTTATACCATATTCCTGAGATGCAGTTTATTTTTTCTTTTAAAATAATACATATATTTTACTCATGTATAGTTGACAGAATTTATTTGTTTTTATATTTATTTTATTTTTTTGGAGTATGGTTGATGTGGTGGTGGTGGTGGTTTAGTTGCTAAGTTGTGTCTGACTTTTGTGACCCAATGGACTGTAGCCCACCAGGCACTTCTGTCGATGGAATTTTCCATGCAAGAATACTGGAGTGGGTTGTCATTCCCTTCTCCAGGGGATCTTCCCGATCCAGAGATTGAACCTGCATTGCAGATGGATTCTTTACCACTGAGCCAGGGAAGTTACAAGTGTATAACATAGTGATTCACAATTTCAAAAGATAACACCCCACTTATAATTATTATAAAATATAAGCTATATTCCCCATGTTGTACAATATATCCTTGTAGCTTATTTTATACCCAATGGTTTGTACCTCTTAATCCACTACCCTTGAATTTCCCTTTTCCCTCTACCCACTGGTGACCATTACTTTGTTCTTTATGAGTCTTTCCTTTCTCTCATATTCACTAGTTTGTTGTATATTATAGATTCTGCATAGACATTTTAGGAATCAGTGAACTAAAATGCACCAGAATGTGCAAATTAAATTCACATGACCATTATATTTATTACTGTGGGCAAGAATCCCCTAGAAGAAATGGAGTAGCCATCATGGTCAACAAAATAATCCAAAATAAAGTACTTGGGTGCAATCTCAAAAACGACATAATGATCTTTGTTCATTTCCAAGGCAAATCATTCAATGTCACAGTAATCCAAGTCTATGCCCCAACCACTAATTTCAGAAAAACTGAGGTTGAATGGTTCTATGAAGACCTACAAGGTCTTGTAGAACTAACATCCCCAAAAGATGTGCTTTTCATCATAGGGGACGGGAATGCAAAAGTAGGAAGTCAAGAGATACCTGGAGTAACAGGCAAGTTTGGCCTTGGAATGCAAAATGAAACTGGGCAAAGGCTAACAGAGTTTTGCCAAGAGAATGCACTGGTCATAACAAACACCCTCTTCCATCAACACAAGAGATGACTCTACACATGGACGTCACCAGATGGTCAATACTGAAATCAATTTGATTATATTCTTTGCAGCTGAAGATGGAGAAGCTCTATATAGTCAGCAAAAACAAGACTGGGAGCTGACTGTGGCTCAGACCATGAACTCTGCCAAATTCAGACTTAAATTGAAGAAAATAGGGAAAACCACTAGGCCATTTATCTATGGCCTAAATCAAATCCCTTACAATTATACAGTGGAAGTGACAAATAGATTCAAAGGATTAGATCTGATAGACCAAGTGCCCGAAGAACTATGGACGAGGTTCATGATATTGTACAGGAGGCAGTGGTCAAGACCATCCCCAAGAAAAAGAAATGCAAAAAGGCAAAATGGTTATTTGAGGAGGCTTTACAAATAGCTGAGAAAAGAAGAGAAGCAGAAGGCAAAGGAGAAAAGGAAAGATATATCCATCTGAATGAAAGTGAAGTCAAGTGAAAGTGTCACTCAGTTCTGTCCAAGGAGAGATAGCAAGGAGAGATAAGATAGCCTTCCTAAGTGATCAGTGCAAAGAAATAGAGGAAAACAATAGAATGGGAAAGAATTGAGATCTCTTCAAGAAAACTAGAGATACCAAGGGAACATTTCATGCAAAGATGGGCACAATAAGGGACAGAAATGGTATGGACTTAACACAAGCAGAAGATATTAAGAAGAGGTGGCAAGAATACACAGAAGAACTATACAGAAAAGATCTTAATGACCCAGATAACCACAGTGGTATGTGGTCACTCACCTAGAGCCAGACATCCTGGAGTACCAAGTCAAGGGGGCCTTAGGAAAGCATTACTAAGAACAAAGCTAGTAGAGGTGATAGAATTCCAGCTGAACTATTTCAAATCCTAAAAGATGATGCTGTCAAAGTGCTGACTCAGTGTGCCAGCAAATTTGTAAAATGCAGCAGTGGCTACAGGACTGGAAAAAGTCAGTTTTCATTTCAATCACAAAGAAAGGCAATGCCAAAGAATGTTCAAACTATTGCACAATTGCACTCACCTCATACACTAGCAAAATAATGCTCAAAATTCTACATGCTAGGCTTCAACAGTACATGAACCAAGGACTTTCAGATGTTCAAGCTGGATTTAGAAAAGGCAGAGGAACCAGAGATCAGATTGTCAACATTCGTTTGATAATGCAAAAAGCAAGAGAACTCCAGAAAAACATTTATTTTTGCTTCATTGACTGACTACACTACAGTCTTTGACTGTGTGGATCACAATAAACTGTGGAAAATTCTTAAGAAAATGGATATACAAGACCACCGTAACTGCTTCCTGAGAAACCTGTATGCAGGTCAAGAAGCAACAGTTAGAACCAGAAATGGAATAATGCACTGGTTCCAAATTGGGAGAGGACTATGTCAAGGCTGTATGTTGTCACCCTGATTATTTAACTTATATGCAGAGTACATTATGCGAAATGCCAGGCTGGATGAAGCAGAGGCTGGAATCAAGATTGCAGGGAGAAATATCAATAACCTCAGATATGTAGATGACACCACCCTTATGGCAGAAAGTGAATAGAAACTAAAGAACCTCTTGATGAAGATGAAAGAGGAGAGTGAAAAATCTGGCTTAAAACTCAACATTCAAAAATGAAGATCAAGGCATTTGGTCCCATCACTTCATGGTAAATAGATGGGGAAACAATGGAAACAGTGAGAGACTTTATTTTCTTGTGTTGCAAAATCACTATAGATGGTGACTACAGCCATGAAATTAAAAGACACTTGCTCCTTGGAAGAAAAGCTATGACAAACCTAGACAGCATATTAAAAAGCAGAGACATTACTTTGCTAACAAAGGTATGTATAGTTAAAACTATTGTTTTTCTCATAGTCACGTATGGATATGAGAGCTGAACCGTAAAGAAAGCTGTGTGCTGAAGAACTGATGCTTTTGAATTGTGGTGTTGGAGAAGACTCTTGAGAATCCCTTGGACTGCAAGAAGTCCAAATCAGTCAACTGTAAAGGAAATCAATCCTGAATATTCTTTGGAAGGACTGATTCTGGAACTCCAATACTTTGTCCCCCCTGATGGGAAGAGCTGACTCATTAGAAAAGACCCTGATGCTGGGAAAGATTGAAGGCAAGAGGAGAAGCGGACCACAGAGGATGAGATGGCTGGATGGCATTTCTGATTCAATGGACATGAGTTGGAGCAAGCTCTGGGAGATGGTGAAGGACGGGGAAGTCTGGCATGCTATTGTCCATGGGGTTGCAAAGAACAGGATGTGACCACGTGACTGAACAACAATTGATTCTGATATTAAATGATATCATACACTATTTGTCTTTCTCTGTCTGAGCATGATGCCCTCCAAGTCCATCCATGTTGCTGCAAATGGCAACGTTTTGTTTGTATTGGCTGAGTAATATTCCATTGTGTGTACGTACTGCATCTTCTTCTTCCATTCATCTGTTGATGAACACTTAGTTTGCTTTCATATCTGGCAATTTTAAATAATGCTGTCATGAACATCAGGATGCATGTATTTTTTCAAGTTAATATTTTTGCTTTGGTTTTCCACTTATGTATCCAGGAGTGGAATTGCTGGATCATATGGTAGTCCTATTTTTACCTTTTTGAGACTGTAACTTATCTTTGATCTGTATTTGTACAAACCTGAGAGTCGGTTACCCCTGAACTTTTGTGCCTAGTCCTGGCTCTGATTTTTATGTCTTTATCTGCTAATTCTATGGAGGAGCCTGGTAGGGTGCAGTCCATGGGGTTGCTAAGAGTCGGACACTACTGAGCGACTTTACTTTCACTTTCATGCACTGGAGAAGGAAATGGCAACCCACTCCAGTGTTCTTGCCTGGAGAATCCCAGGGATGGGGGAGCTTGGTGGGCTGCCGTCTATGGGGTCGCACAGAGTTGGACACGACTGAAGTGACTTAGCAGCAGCAGCAGTTAATTCTAAAATCTGTGTCAGTTGTGGGTCTAATTGATTGTCTAATGTTTCTCTTCATTGGCAATTCTATTTTCTTGCTTCTTTTCAAACCTACTAATTTTTAAAAAATAAATAATTAATTAATTTGGCTGAGTCAGATCTTGGTTGCATCATGCAAGATCCTTTCATATGCTGCACCAGCTCTCTAGTTGTGGCTCATGGGCTCAGTAGCTGTGGCTTGTGGGCTCCAGAGTGCACATGCTCTGGAGCACGCATGCTTTGTTAATTGCACCATGCAGGCTCAGTAGCTGTGGCATGCAGTTTTAGTTTCTCAGTGGCAAGTGGGATCTTAGTTCCCTGTATGTGTGTGTGTGTGTGTGTGTGTGTGCGCGCGCACACATTCTCAGTCTCTCAGTCATGTCTGACTCTTTGTGATCCCATGCACTGTAACCTGCCAGGCTCCGCTGTCCAGACAGGAATACTGAAGTGGGTTGCCATTTCCTACTAGGGGACTGTCCTAATCCAGGGATTGAACCTGCACCTCCTGAGTCTCCTGCATTTGCAGGCAGATTCTTTACCATTGCGCCACCTGGCTAGCCTGTTAATTCCCTGACCAGGGATCAAACCTGCATTCCCTGCGTCACAAGGCGGATTCTTCACCACTGGGTCACCAGAGAAGTCCCCCCTACTAATTTTTGGTTGACATTAGACATTGTGAGTTTTACCTTGTTGGGTGCTGGATATTTTTGTACCCTGTTCAATATTTGTGAGCTTTGTCTTGGGACATAGTTATATACTTGGAGGCAGTCTGATCCTTTTTTGTCTTGCTTTGCAGATTTGTTTTGAAGCAGTGCTCATTCTACGTCTAGTTTATTAATAGACTATTATTGAGACCCCATGGATCTTGAGGTTTTCAGTGTGGTTTCCAGCCTGTTTTAGTGTTAGGCACCATTACCTCCAACATTTAGGTGGTTCTTTCCTCAGCCTTGAGTAGTGTAATTGTCTCACAAATACACACTGATTAGTTCTCAGCTGAAAGGTTGAAGCAGGACCTCTGTAGTTACCAAGACTTTTTTTCTCAGCAGCTTTCTTCTTTTCAGCACTGTTCTGTGGACTCTAGGGCCTTGGTCCTTGGTCTTCCCAGCTCTGTATCCTCGACTTCAGGTATCTACAAGCTTCCTCAAGAATTTGATGTTCCTATTCTTTGGCCTGGACACTTTCCCAGGAAGATAAACTGGGGCAATTTGAGGGGTCATTTCTTCCCCGCCTCTCAGTGGTTGTTACCTTTTGTTGTTGTCTTAAGTACAGTGTCTTGCAGACCTTTGTTTCATATATTTTGTCAGTTTCTCTTGCCATTTTGTTTCAGGTGGGAGGGTAAATCCAGTATTTGTTATCTCAACTTGGTTGTACACAGAAGTCCCTTCTTACCATGTTAGGCCTAATGTTAAGTGTAAAAATCTGCTTAAAATCTACCTGTAGGAGCTATATGGAGAAGTTCAAAATCACATCCATTTCACCTTGTCTCATCAGAAATAGACTCTTGTCTTCCAAAACCCTTGAAACTCTGATTTCGTCACTTGAAAGTCACAGCATAATTCTTTTATTGAGATTTAAACTTTTCTTTTACCTTTGGTGTGATTGTCAAGTCATGACAAATTCCAACCAATAGTTTTGCCACACATGATTAAACATGATCAGTTTTATAAATGTTTTATTTACACATTGCAAAGTATATTCATCTGCTCACTTTTAGTGCCCGCATATACACAAATAAGGCATCAGATTTAGGGATGTTGAAAGATAGAATGAAAAGTGCATTGGTTTTTGAATAGGGTACATTTGGTTTTTTTTTGAATCCAGTGATGGCAACCAAACTTCCCTTTCCTCTTAACCCCTATTTTGTAAGCATTAAATATGTGAAGTACTAGGTTTCCCCGGTGACTCAGCTATAGAGGATCTGCCAGAAATGCAGGAGATGAGGGAGATGCAGGTTCCATCCCTGGGTCGGGAAGATCCCTTGGAGGAGGAAATGGCAACCCACTCCAGTATTCTTGCCTAGAAAATTCCATGGACAGAGGAACCTGGTGGGCTACAGTCCATGGGGTGGCAGAGAGTCAGACACGACTGAGTGAATGAACACACACAGGAAACACTTAGTAGCTTAGTAGCTGTTAACAACCCCCACTCACCCACCTCTCCCCATCCTCCCTGGAATCCATTTCTTTTCGCTTGTTTTATGCAATTTATTCTAGCTGAAATACATAAAAAACAACAGGGTTATTTCTGAAATATGCTGAGATCACTTCATGGGGTGAATGTTGGGTGAGCAGATTAGCAGTGTCTTGTACTCAGGTTTTTTGGGTTGCATTTTGCCAGATGGAGTTGTTTTGCTTCAGGGAATATATTTTCCCTAGTGGTGGATCTGAGTCACCAGCACGTTTATGGAGTCATAGCTCCTCAGTGTAGCAAAGACCTCAAGGGAGCCAAGAGATGGTGCAGCTCTGGCTCCCTGATCGAGGGAGGGCTATGCTGGCAAAGCCTGGGGAGGGAAGGCAACCAGAATGGAGTTACAGCTCTGGTTGTGGGAACATGGATTTAGAGCTCACGTTTCCTGGTTTCTGATACTGTGCTTTTTCTTATATTGTGAAGAGTTCCACCCTTGCAGGGAAATGTTTCACACAAGTGACAGGGATTATTAGAATCATTTGCGGTTCCTTTGTACTGTGACTCAAGTCATGGGGGACTCAAAATGCTTTTAGCATCATCTCAATTCTGTTGGCATCAAAGAGCATAAACAGAATCACCCAGTTGTGTCCACTTCCTTCTCATGTGTGAGACAAAGCCTGCCAAATTAAATTGCGCCCTTCTCACTGCTGCTATGAATTCATAGTTCAATGTCTCCTTTCCCCTTCATTAAAAAAACAAAACAAAACACATGTTCTCTATTAACAAAAATGTAAAAGCCAGAGAATTAGAAAGAGGAATTTTAAAAATTCCTGTAGCCCCTCCTACCAAAGAAAATCACTGCTAACATTTTGGGTTATATCCCCCATTAAAAAAATGTAGTTATGATTTTATTACTTTCTGGCTTTTTTCACATAGTTGTGACCATATTCCATATAAAATTTCAGATTCTTCATTTTTTATCCTACATTGTAACAGAAGTCTTTCCCATAATTATTGTAACTTTATGAAAATAATTTTAGCTGCTGCAAAGTATCTTATTCAGGCAATATAGTAGAGTACTTAACAGACTGAACATTTAGTTTTTAATGTAACTGAATTTTAGATCTGAAATTAACAGAAAAACATTTAGAGTATTTGATATTATTTTCAATCTCAAAATGATACATGGACATAGTAAAAACATGGGAAAAGAGAGAATCAAATCCAAGAGAACAGAAAACAAAAAGCAAAATTCTTCACCTGGCACCTTTCAGCACCCACTCTCTAGCCCATCACCCTCTTCTAACCGCTTAAGAGTTTTGTTTTTCTGGAAATTTCTCTTCAACTATAAATAAGGGTTGTCAAACATTCTAAACCTTTTCCTAGTAATTTTAGTCTTACTATTGAGTAACAGCAAAAGTTATGTCCAACTAGCAAAGTATCCTGCTAATTGCCCATTAAGTATTATGCAACCACTAAAATTATTTTTAGAAAGACTTCCTAATAAATCAAGAATGGTCTGTTTTTGTTTTGTTAACTAAAAGCATACATCTAGTCTTCAGTGTTATACTGAGGAATTTAGCTCTCTTCAAGTATCCTTTACTCACATTTGCCTCCTTTCATTTCTTAATATTTGTATTCATTACCTGAGATCTACTGTTTTTCTGGTAAATTCGCTTGATGGGCTTCTAACTCTATTTCTTATACACTCTGGGAAGATGACTACTCCCTCATGCACGAGGGAGAAGCCTGCACCCTCTGCTTCTTCCCATCTTCTTGTCCTCTGTGCTACTCTCAGTTTCTTTACTTCTTACGTTCCCGGTTGTTAACATTTACATTTTGTTAAGCTTTCAGTGAGGTTACTACTGACTTGAGATTCTTTCTGAAGCTGTAATGACGACAGTTGCTCTAAAGTGAAAAAATCCAGGAGTCGAATGGCCTATATGACACGTTTAAAGACAAGGTGGGGGACTTCCCTGGTGGTCCAGGGGTTAAGACTCCTTCCTTTCAGTGCGAGGGGCCCTACGTTGGGGAACTAAGATCTCGAATGCCACATGACTAAGCCAAAAAAGAATAAATAAATAAAGACAAGGTGGGGCCTAAGCAACCCTACTCCAGGATTGTATCCCCTGAGGCATGCTCTTGCATCACGACTAGTCCAATAGCAGGAAGGGGTAGCTGGGTAGACAGGCGATGTTCCCTGCTGCCTGTCACTTGGAAGTCTCATGCTGGCTGGAGGAAATGTCATTGGCACCAGGACAAGGAAGACATTGACAGGGGCCTCCTCCCCCTGCCCTCCCTCTCTGCTGGTGCAGAGGGCTCCTCCTTCTCTACATGGAGGGCTGTGTGGGGCTCCCTCTGAGCTGGCTGCACCATGGTTGGCTGATGTGTGCCCAGCTGAGAGGCTCAGGGACTCAGATTCTCAGCATCCTGATCTAAAGACTGGAAGAATAGCACCTTCTTCTGAGAATGCACACGGGGTATCTGTGTGGACGTGTTCAGGATAAAGTCTGACAAAGAGCTGGGGCTCCTTGCCATGAGTGGAACCTGGCCTTCACCAGCCCCGGCTCCCACCAGGCCATGTGGGCATCCAGCCCCGGCCCTACCAGGCCATGCTGGCACCCAAGGTGTCCTTGATCTGGGCCCTGGCAGTGAACAGAAGAGAAAGACTGCCTCTCCTTCAGGAGCTGAGAGTCCTTAGAGGGAGGCAGATAAGAAGCAAAATCAATACCATCCATTGTGTGGGGTACTGGAGGGCGGTGAGAGTGATGCAGAAAAGTGCATGGAGAAGGGCCGGGAAGGCAGGTGTGGGCCGCCTGCACCCTGCGACTCTCAGGCTCCCCTCCCTGCTTTCCCTGACATCCCTCCTTCCCGCGTCCATCTGTTTCTCTCCTATTTTCCAGTGTTCCCACGCCCTGCGCGTGATGCTCCTGGCAGTGTCCTGGGGGGACGATGGCAATGAGAGGTAGGGGAGTGATCCCTGAGCCCTCCTCAGGTGCCACTGGGCAGGGATAGGGGACCAAAGACAGGAGGACGGACACCGGGCTCCTGCATGAAGACCCTCTGCAGGGTGAAGGCAAACCCTTGGCCTTCAGTAAGGGTCCATTATGTGCTGGATGAAAGAGGATCACCCTTTCCTCCCTGGTGGGTGCTGGCCACCAAGGCGGGGGTGAGCTCAGATGGGTTGCCACGGAGCCAGGGGCGGGGTGCCCACTGCCCTCCAGCCCCTTGGCATTGCCTGGAAGCGTCAGCACAAGCACAGACTAGGTTCCAGGCCTCCCCCGCCACTAGCTTTGTCACTTTAGTCCTCAAATAACCCAGCAAGCCTGGTTGATGTGACAGAAAATTCTCATTTCTCCCATTGCTGTGTCTGGTGCAAGGCTGCTTAGACACTCAGGAGGCGCCAGCTGAAGGTGCCAGGCCCTATGGTGAGACCCTGTGCTGCACGCCCCCAGCACAGAGGCCCATGGTTATAACTGGCCCCCTCATTCCTCACCATTGCAGAGAAGAGAGGCGTGGGAGTGGGCTCTGGGAGGATGCCAGGGAATGATGGGGCAGGGGCACAAAAGCCACCCGGGCAGGGCAATGTGGTGACAGCTGAGGGGGCACAGTGCAGGACCTGGCACCCAGCCTGATGGGAATCGGGTTATTTCCAGGCCATCTGGGGACGTCTTTTCATTATTCTTTCGCTCAAAATAGAATTATCTTTCAAAATCAATTTTGACAGGCAGCCTAGGCATCTTGCCTGGGCTGTCTGGAGGAGCTGGCTTTCTCGCCTACACATACTTTTTTTTCCTTCCAAAGGAAGAAGGCAGTAACATTCTGCTGGCTTAGAAGACAGTGGGAGAGGAGGCAGGAGGGCAGTGGGTAAATTGGGGGTGGGTGGAAAAGGGGAGCAGCAGAGGCTGCCATGAAAGAGAGTGGCAGCCAAGCCCAAGGCCAGCACCTCTGCAGCTAGAAAAGCAGACCCTGCTCGTCTGGGCACGCAGGCCACCCCGGCCTCCAGGGCTGCCCTGGGCAGTGAGTCTGTGGACCTCCAGGACTCGCTGGGATGCAGCACATAGTACAGGCCCCTGGACCAGACATCACTGCTAAAACCAGAGGAAGCTCAGCGTGGAAACTGGGGGAAGACAGCAAAGGGCAGAGAGAGGAAGCGAGTGATGGATGCTCACAGGAGCAGAAGGGAGGCCTGGTCAGAGACAGCAATAGCGGGGTTGCGAGCCAGACAGCAGAAGCCCAGGCCTGGACTGCCAGGACCATCCTCAGCTTTCCTCTCTGAGAGGGTGAGCTGGCACAAACCTTTGCTTGGGGGGTCCAGGCAGCAGAGTGAATGGAGGCTCTGCACAGAGCCCTCTGTGGCTCTGGACCCTTCATCTCAGACGAGGACAGAGGTAGTCACCTTCCCTCACTGTTCTCACTGGGGTTGCTCTGCACGAGCCTTCAGGCCAGGGGCTCCTCTGTCTGGGGCTCAAGCTTTGCCTTTATGGAGATGCCCAGAGTGGGCCAAGCCTCTGCCCCAGCAGGGCCTGGAGCTGGGACACATGATGGGAACAAGTTATTTTAGTAAAACAGCAGTGCCACCTTGCTGAGTCTTAAAGCTAAAATGGGGAAAACTCTGCCCAAGTGTGCACTCAGTTGTGTCCGACTCTTTGCGACCCCATGGACTGTAGCCTGCCAGGCTCCTCTGTCCATGAAATTCTCCAGGCAAGAGTACTGGAGTAGGTTGCCATTTCCTCCTCCAGGGGATCTTCCTGACCCAGAAACCAAACACTTGTCTCTTGTCTCTCCTTCATGGTCAGGCAGGTTCTTTAATAGCTGAGCTACCTCTAATGAAAACAACTCATTAAGCACTGAGTACAGGGTGGGCTTTCCAAGGGGAGACCTCATGCCCCAATGACTGGGAGCTGCCATGTGTTGGGGCTGGCAGACCTCCCACTGCTCTGTTACAGAGGCCTGAGTGGGGAACAGGCTGGGGGTTGGCTTTTCTGGAGGCACGTCCAAACCTCATCTGCCTGCTGGCCTGGCCCCTGGCTCTCACTGTCCTGCAGTCACCTGTGCTCAACAAGATCATCCATGCCTCACCTTCTGGACACACTAGCCAGCCACTGAGCTCAGCTGCACAAGTCAGTGCCTGGAGAAGGGCGGCTTTGGGGTGGAGGGGGCAAAGACCACATGGGGGCCAGTGGTTGGGCAGAACGAAGCACAAGGGCCTGTGGAGGCAGATAGGAGGATGTTCGGGTGTGCAGGGCAGAGCCAGACATGAAAGAAAGGGGGCAATCAGGGGCAGGGGACACCGGAGCAGCAGGTACAGAGGTTGGAGGCAGGACGACCGCATGAGGCAGAGCTTCGCGATTGTAGGGCCTGGGGAGAGGATGGACGAGCAGAGAAGGTGACTCACACCCCCAAAGCCTGGGGGTTTGTGGCCGGGCTTGGTGGGGAGTATGCCTGGACAGACGGCATTGGAGCTGCCCTGTCCTGGCCCAGTGTCTGGGCTCCTCCGGGTGCCCATCTGTGCCATCCTTCCCCCAGGCTGTGTGTCCTTCTGAATCCCACCCCCCAACATGACTTGAGGGCTATAGCACCAGGGAGGGGCTTCTTTTCGAGCAAGGAAAATGGAACATGAGCAGCGTTCTGTCCCCTATCAAAATTTCATTTAAAAGACAGCAAATGAGTGAAAAAGCTCAAATTCCCAAGAACAAGAAGAGGCCAGGAGGAATGTGTCATTAGACAAGAGAAGTTTGGAACACTTTGGAAGCCTGCATGCCGACAGAGAAGGGGCTAGTGGCTTTGCAGACCAGAGGAGGCTGAAAGCTGACCATCTGTTATTGATGCAAAACCCTTGCAATTCTCTAGGGTCAAAGGAGGGGCATTGAGGAGGGACTGGAAACCAGAGACTTGGATGAACATTTGAGGAAAGCCATCCCCATTCAAGGCCTGACAGTGGCCCCCTTGACCAGCTCTTGGCCCAAGTCCACACTGCTCCCACCCCAGAGGGTTGGGGTGCAGTTTCTGTGCCCATGGAGGTTCAGGATGTAAGGCTGAGCCCCTGAGAACTCCTTGGGCACTGAAGCAACTGCTGGTTAAGACCTGCACTTTTCCTGGATCATGGATGGCTTCATCCAGGGAGTGAGACATGGGAGAGACCACTTACCTTTTATCTCTGCACACAGCAGATTGCCAGAGGTTTCAGCTGCCCTGACCTGGCTGTAGTGTGCTAAGCTGATTATGGAAAAGTACAGAACACTAACAGTCTTGTAGGATTTTCAGTAGAGATAAGGGTTTGCCGAGACTGACTGTGATGTGGACCCAGCATTCTCTCAGCTTTACCATGGCTATGGCCCTCAGACTCCATCAGTCCCTGGTTCTGCCAGACAGAACCTGGGTCTGCAAAGCATCCTCTCAGGTAAGACAACAAAATGGGCAAGGTAGGGCTGGCAAGAAAAAGAATACCTTGCAGGTTCTTCAGAACTCACCTGACCAGCTGCCCAGAATGGGAGGCTCAGATGCAAATGTGGTTTTCCTGCTGCCAAGGCCAGGTGAGCTCGGGGGGGTGAGGGTAATACACCTGTCTGGGTCATGCCTCACAGGATGGATGTGGTGGCTCTGGGCTGGCCTGGCTCGCAGTGCCCAGCCAGGGCCCCCTGCACACGCATATGACCCCCGGGATAGTGTCCAGAGAGAAGAGACAAGATCCCTTAGGTGTCAGCAGTGGATCAGAGAGAACCAATTCCATCTTTCTAACTGCTCAGGTCAGAAGTCTTGAGTCACCTTGCCCCCTCTTCTCTGATTTCCCACGTCAACAAATAGATCTAGAATCAGGCCTCTCCTCCCACCACCCCCGTTCGCCCCGGCCCACGCCCAGCCACTGCGGTCGAGGTGACGCCCAGCTGGCTGTGCTGCCTTCACTCTGCTCCCTGCCAGCTGAACTGGCACAGCAGCGGGAGCGATGCTGCCACACCCGAGTCACATTGGAGCCCTCCTCTGCTCCCATTTCTAGAGCCAGACCCAAGGCCCTCCAACAGGTGAACGCAGCCTTACAGGCTCCTCCAGAGCCCACTGCCAGCTGCAGGCCTGCCTGGCTGTGTGGGTGCCCTGTTCTCCATGTCCCAGGGCCTCTGCACAGGTGTCCCTGCACTGGAGTGTGCACACGCTTGCTTCCTGCTTCCTTCAAGTCTCAGGGGTGCCAGGGGCTTTCTCTGCCTCCTAACTGTGCAGTTGCCCACACTCCCCGTCGCCCACACTCCGCATCGCCCACCCTGTGTGTTTTTCTCTGCTGTGCTTGTTTCTAGCTGACCCAGCTTATATTCATGTGCTTGTTGGTATTTTTGAGCCTCCCTGCACAGGAGTGGAAACAGCAGACGAACAAGGACTTGATTTGTTCAGTCAGCTACCTTACCCCCAGTGCCTGGGCTGGGAGTCCTCGCTGAGCACTTGCTGTGGGCTGCTGTGTGTGCTTCCATGCTAGTCCATGCAGCAGCCCTGTGAGGCCACCTACAGCCTGCAGTCTTACAGTCTAGGCAGGAGGGACTCCTAGTCATGGGGCCAGTAAGGCAGACCCAGCTCCTCACGCCCCACCACCGGCCGTTCCTGATTCAAGCCTGGATTCTGGTTCCTTGGTCAAGTTTCTTAAATGCTCTTGGCTTCAGTGTTCTCATCTGTAAAATGGGGCAGATAACACACCTCCCTCAGTGACAGCAATGGTGATGGGTAGTCTACAGAGTGGATGAGGCAGCCGGACCAGTATTCCTTCCTCAGTCCGAAAGTCCACTGCCTGATGGGGCTTCTCTTTAGGATTCTGGGTGAGCATTTCTCTGAACTCTGGGTGCTAGATTGTTTGACATTCTGCCTTGTAAGCAACCCCGAATGTACTTGTTCATGAATTCAGAAGTGGGTACCTTGTGCAAAATGTGTTTCTTAATGGTTCAGAGCTGACCTGTGCCACCTTCCCAGCTCATGCCTGGCAGGGAAGAGGGAGTGAGGGACTGATAACTCCATCACATGCCCTGTGAGGCTGGCTGGCTCCTCCACTTGCCACTTTGGTTTGACCCACAGACCAGGAACTGGTGCCAGGGCCTCCACCTTCCCCTTTTACTTGCTGGGGAGCTGGGATTCAGGCCCCACTGCCTTCTGGGGGTGGGCTGCCTTCCTTTTCCTGCTTGGTGGGGAGGGTCAGACCCACAGCACTTCTCTTAGGAGACCCTCATCCTGGGGCATGGAGAGGTCTGGCCCTTTCAGGAATGTCTGTCCTTCCCAAGCCTCACTGCATTTGCAGGCCTCCCTGTCTCTGAGGGGATGGTGAGAACGAAGAACTCCTGAGCTTCTGCTGACTCAGTTGTCAGCTTGGGTCCAGAGCATCTGCCTGAGAAGACAGGGGCCTCCATGTTCCTCTGTCAGTCTGTAGGAGCACCCCAAAGACCTCTCTATGCTGGCTGGGCTCTACTCCTCCCTAACACGGCACGCTCTGCCTGCTGCCCATGTGGTGGGTGCTCCATAGCCAGACAGAGCAAGAGTGGCTGCGTGCATTCTCAAAGGCGGACTGCCCACCTCCTGCTCATGATGGAAGGGACCCCTGTTCTGTCTGTGGGATGAATGCAGCCCTGGCCTCTGAGTTTGGTGGTCTGAACTTCATATAGGTTGTTCTGGGGTCATGTGGTTCTGATAAGAGGGTCCTTTTGGCTCCTTTGTCCAGAACAAAAGGCTATTGACTAGAATGCTGCAGGGACTTGAAATCTGCTACATGAAAATGGATGCAGATGCTTCCCGTGTCATCCCATTAAACATCCGACTACTGTCAGCCCATGGACTCTGCTTTTCAGAAACTTGTGACACCCCAGTGCATCTCCCAAAGATTCAGGACATCACGGGTATGTTTCACGAAGACGACGTTAGTCGCGTCAGTCGTGTCCAACTCTTTGTGACCCCATGGACTGTAGCCTGCAAGGCTCCTCTGTCCATGGAATTCTCCAGGCAGAAATAGCAAGAATACTGGAGTGTGTAGCCATTACCTTTTCAAGAATACTGGGAAGACCTGTAGGATATCTTCCCAACCCAGGGATCAAACCCAGGTCTCCTGCATTGCACATAAATTCTTTACCATCTGAGCCACCTGGGAAGCCCAATATTTCAGACAGAGTGAGGCACTGTAGGAGTTCAAGCTGGAATGATAAGGTCAGAATCTGACATATGAGGGGGTGAAGAATGGCTGGAGGCTGTGGCAGCAATTTCAGCCAGGTGGGATAAAGTCTTTGATTGGACATTGAGTCTTTTGCAGCAGCCATGGGAATAAAGGACACTGGACGTGTTCCAGCTGAGCGTCCTGGGGGAATATTTTGCTGGGAGAATCTTCCTTGGTGGGGCCCCATGTAGCTGGGTGGGTGGCCAGAGACTCTGGGGCTGTCAGCAAAGAGCATTCCCATGATGCATGTCTGGCAGGCAAAGTGCTTAAATACTTATTACAAACAGAAATTGATGTTGGAGAACTAAATTCTCAGAAGGGAAATTGAAAGGGAACAGAGGGTGGGGCCTCTAAATCCCAATTTGTAGTGCCCAGTCTGTGCATATTTCATTAACTCCTCAGAGTGCTGAGGGACCAGATGTTCAGGATGCGAGGAGGTTCAGCTATTCACACGCTGATGCTCCTTGTAGCAGCAGCTCTTTATTCTGTGGCTGTGTGAGGTAGGTCCGATGCAAAGACACTTGGGAAAAGAAAGAGTGAATGAGATTGTGAAGGATGGGGGAGGACTTATGTTGAGCTGCTGAAGGAAAAATAGATACGAAAAGTGAGCTGAGAATTGAAATGAACATCAGGAAAAGGTGACGGGGTGTTTGGAAAGAGACTGACATTGGACTCAGCCAGATTTTCATCTTTTTACAAGCTCTAAGAACTTGATTTAAATGTCTTAATGTCTCTGGACTCTAGTGAAGTACAAGTAACATGATCTACAGTCACCATCACTATCATCAATATTACCAGTACTATCATCATTCCCATCATCACCATCGTTGCTACCATCACCAGCACCGCCATCATAACACAATCACCGTCGCTGCCATCATCACCACCATCAGTGTCCTCAGCACCACCCTCCTCCTCCTCACTTTCATCATCACCATTACCAACGCTTGCATCATTACCACATCCTCAGGACTGCCACCATCCTCATCACCCCACTATTATCACCATAATTATCATTCTATCATCACTATCACTGTCACCATCAGCATCGCCACTATCATTACTACCATTATCATCATCGTCACCACCATCATTACGGCCAACCCCATCCTCATCATTACCATCATGACCACTATCTTCACCATCACTATCAACACCATCATCATTACCATCACCATCACCACTACCATCCTCATCACCGTTACTAGAATCACCGCCACCGCCAGAATCACCATCACATTCCCTGGTGGCTCAGACGGTAAAGCGTCTGCCTGCAACGCGGGAGACCCGGGTTCGATCCCTGGGTCGGGAAGATATCCTGGAGAAGGAAATGGCAGCCCACTCCAGCACTCTTGCCTGGAAAATCCCATGGACAGAGGAGCCTCTTAGGCTGCAGTCTATGGGGTCGCAAAGAGTCGAACGCGACTGAGCGACCTCAGTTTCACCATTACCATTATCCCCATCATCAACATTGTCATCACTACCAGCATCACCATCGTGACTATCATCATCACCCCATTTTCATCACGATAATCATTACCTTCAACATTATCTTTCCCGTCACTATCGTCTCTGTCACCATTACCATTATCATTATCATCATTATTACCATTACCGTCTCCATCATCGCTACCATCATTATCCTCATCACTGTCACCATCATCATGACCAGCACCGTCACCATCATCACAACTGTCATCATTACCATGCTTAACCATGATTGTCAGCATGTTGACCACTTACTGTGTGCCCCACACATGAACTGATCTATTGCTCAAAACAAGCATATCGCTATAGATGGTTGTCTGTGTGTCCCATTGCACCGTTGAGGAAACTGAGGCATAATAAATTAGGTTTAAGTTGACCAAGAGCCAGTAAGTGGCAATGCGGTTCTGTCTGGCAGCACAAGTGTCCCCTGGGTTGAGTGTTGCTGTGAGCGTTAAGTATGGTGATGTTTGTATGTTACTGGTGCAGAGTGGGTCCCATCACCTGGGCCTCCTGTTGCATGCATCTTCATTGATGAAGAGCAGCTGGGCCATGTCCTTGTCCAGGAGTGGTGGGAGTCAGATTGAGCCCTGGTAAGTATCAACAAAATTCAAAGACATTTGGGGAACCTTGTATGTGCTGGGCAATGTGCTAGGAAACACTGGTCTCTGTGACCCTTGGGGCACGCATCAAGATGAACATCTGCAGCCTAGCCAAAATTGTGCTTGATCTGGGTGAGGGGCACACACTGGCAGGGTCTGGAGACTCCTACTGCCTGCTGCCCCGTGAACCACTGCTCAGTGTCTGCTGTGTCACCTTCCAGAGACAGAGAAGGAGAGGGAAGACCTTGGTCAGAGACAGCGGTGTGGCCTGCGAGGGTCACAGGCCTCGTGTATCCTGCTCAGGTGCTCAGATGCTCAGATGGGTGCTCAGCAGCCGTACCAGGCCCCAGAGGGCCAGCAGAAATGGCTGGAATCGGAAAACTGGTCTCTGACATTTTGAGAGTAACTGGCTAATGAATTTGAATAGATTTTGATTACTTTAATTAGGCAGACTCTACAGAATGCATTTTCAGGGCAGAGGGAAGGAGCGAAGGGCCTTGCAATCAATCCAGCACACTGCATAATTTATTTCGTACACTATAGAGCACCTTAGACATCATAGGAGTTATCTACCATGCTTTTGTCATGGCAGGGGACGCAGGTAGAAAAGGGAGACTTTTCTTCTTTTTGGGTTAGTCGTAGCCACCTTCAAAGGATCTAAGTTTATTTTAAAAACCCAAGTCGGGGGACTTCCCTGGGGATGCAGTAGATAAGAATCCACCTGCCAATGCAGGGGACACAGGTTTGATCCTTGGTTTGGGAAGGTTCCACGTGCTGAGGAGCAGCTAAGCCTGCGAGCTGCAACTATGGAAGCCCATGAGCCTAGAGCCCAGGCCCCACAAGAGGGGCCGCAGCAGTGAGAAGCCTGTGCTGCGCAGTGAATGGTAGCCCTTGGTTGCCACAGCTAGACAAAGCCAGTGCAAAGCTGCAGAGACCCAGTGCAGCCAAAACAAAAACCAAAAAACCCAAGTCAGAGTCTTACAACCCAAAGATGAACCTTTTGTTCATGATTTGTAAATATATCCTTCTAGTCTTTTCCTCAATCAGTTCAGTTCAGTTCAGTCACTCAGTCGTGTCTGACTGTTTGTGACCCCATGAATCGCAGCACACCAGGCCTCCCTGTCCATCACCAACTCCCGGAGTTCAGACTCACGTCCATCGAGTCAGTGATGCCATCCAGCCATCTCATCCTCTGTCGTCCCCTTCTCCTCCTGCCCCAATCCCTCCCAGCATCAGAGAGTCTTTTCCAGTGAGTCAACTCTTCTCATGAGGTGGCCAAAGTACTGGAGTTTCAGCTTTAGCATCATTCCTTCCAAAGAAATCCCAGGGTTGATCTCCTTCAGAATGGACTGGTTGGATCTCCTTGCAGTCCAAGGGACTCTCAAGAGTCTTCTCCAACACCACAGTTCAAAAGCAGCAATTCTTCGGCGCTCAGCCTTCTTCACAGTCCAACTCTCACATCCATACATGACCACTGGAAAAACCATACCTTGACTAGATGGACCTTAGTCGGCAAAGTAATGTCTCTGCTTTTGAATATACTATCTACGTTAGTCATAACTTTTCTTCTAAGGACTAAGCGTCTTTTAATTTCATGGCTGCAACCACCATCTGCAATGATTTTGGAGCCCCAAAAATAAAGTCTGACACTGTTTCCACTGTTTTCCCATCTATTTCCCATGAAGTGATGGGACTGGATGCCATGATCTTAGTTTTCTGAATGTTGAGCTTTAAGCCAACTTTTTCACTCTCCAGTTTCACTTTCATCAAGAGGCTTTTTAGTTCCTCTTCACTTTCTGCCATAAGGGTGGTGTTGTCTGCATATCTGAGGTTATTGATATTTCTCCCAGCAATCTTGATTCCAGCTTGTGTTTCTTCCAGTCCAGCATTTCTCATAATATACTCTGCACATAAATTAAATAAGCAGGGTGACAATATACAGCCTTGATGTACTCCTTTTCTATTTGGAACCAGTCTGTTGTTCCATGTCCAGTTCTAACTGCTGCTTCCTGACCTGCATACAGATTTTTCAAGAGGCAGGTCAGGTGGTCTGGTATATAATTTTATTTAAAAAAGAAAGGGAATAAAAAGAAACAATTTAGGGTTAAGAAGTGTCTGGAGGAAGGAGAAGCCCTCGAGGGACCAGAGGGTTTTGTGGTGTTCAGTAAAGTGGGTCGTTCTGTAGTTAGGGAAAGGCAGGTTAGGGCTGTACCCTTGGCCCTTGGCCTGTAACTTTGGCAGCTACCAGGAGTCTCTGTGCTTCAGTCTCCTCAGCTTCAAGGCTGAAATCAGGGCATCCCCTTGCCAGGGCCTGGGTGAAGGGAGGTGCACTGCAGGAAGTGCTAGGCAAGGACCCTAGCAGAGGCTGCCCTTCTGCTGCTGGGCGCCTGAGTGCTCTGGGCCACACGGAGGGGTGTGTTTGCATGAACATGTGTACACACACACAGACACACACTCACACAGACACAGACACACACAGACACAGACACATGCACACACACACACACGCATACACACGCACACACACACACACACACACAGAGTGGAACTGGGACACAGCTAAACAGGATGGGAGGAGCCACCAAGGGGCCAGGAAGCCTTCAAAAGGCCATGAGGGCTTTGGAGCCTGCACAGTGCGTGGCCCTCTGTTGGCTGCTGGACCGTTTGCCGAGGCATCCAGACCTTTCTGTCCTGCACCCGTCCAGACCTTTCTGTCCTGCACTCCTCCTCCTAGGAGCTCCTGGGAGGGGAAGCTCCACACTGTCACATGTCCCCCAGGTCAGTCAGATGCCGTACTGCAGCGAGCAGTGCTGTTCCCTTAGCACAGCCGTCAGCTCTGGGCGGACATAGACACACACAGGCACACACAGACACACGCGCATGCACACACGCACACACACACACACAGAGTGCAGCTGGGACACAGCTAAGCAGGATGGGAGGATCCACCAAGGGGCCAGGAAGCCTTCAAAAGGCCGTGAGCACTTTGGAGCCAGCACAGTGCATGGCCCTCTGTTGGCTGCTGAACTGTTTGCCGAGGCATCCAGACCTTTCTGTCCTGCACTCCTCCTTCTAGAAGCTCCTGTGAGGGGAGGCTCCACACTGTCACATGTCCCCTAGGTCACGGGGCAAAGGCCCTGTGAGGCTCTGAGACAACTCGTGCAGTATGGGAGTTGGGTGTGTGGTAGGGCCAGGCGCCCTGGCCCAGGGAGGTGTTGGGAACAGAATGGTAGCCTCGCCTGGAGCAGACCAGAGAGTGTTCTGGGCACAGCGTGCATGGCTCTCAGGGGCCCTGGTGCTGGAGAGGAGATGTCAGGCCTGAAGACTTGTCTGAGATGAAGCTGTGCCAGCATCTCCTGAGAGGTGGGCTCCCTTGGGATGTGCTTCTTCATCCCATTGTCCTTTTAAAAGTAGTTTATTTATGATTATTTTTGGCTGCAATGGGTCTTTGTTGCTGCATATGGACTCTCTCTGGTTGCTGATGGTGGGGGCTGCTCTAGTTAAGGTGCCCGGGCTCCTCATTGTGGCAGCTTCTCTTGTTGCCAAGCACAGGGTCTCAGCACACGGACTCAGTAGCTGCAGCACGGGGGCTCGTTAGCTGTGGTTTGAGGGCCCTGGAGTATGCAGGCGTCAGCAACTGTGGCTCACAGGCTCTAGGACACGGGTTCAGTAGTTGTGGAACATGGACTTAGTTGCTCCGAGGCATGTGGGATATTCCAGGACCAGGGATTGAACCTGTGTCCCCTGCATTGGCAGGCAGATTCTTATCAACTGCACCACCAGTGAAGTCCCCCCATTTGCGTTTTTGGAAGCCTACTCTTGGGGTGGCTGCCATCATCACCTCCCCTTTAATCTGGGCTGGCTTGTGGTGGCTCAGACCGATTGAGAGCAGGAAAATTCAGCCTGGTGAGAGCTAGAGAGAGTTCACAAGGGGATAGGGGCTCCGTGCTCTCCCCTCCGAGGTGCTGGTTCTCCCACCATGAAACACTGGTGGGCGCCGTGGAGGGCTGCACCCAGTGCTAGCCCGAGAGCAGTACCTTCTGTGGTGCTGATGCTGCTGCGCAGTTTGTAAGCTGAGAAACGAGGAGGCGAGGTGAAATCTGTAGCACCCACCCTGGAGCCTATATGGCACAAAGCCATCCTTTATTCCACCCTAAGTAGTAAAAATGTGGCAAGTAGGGATTTAAAATTTTAAAAAAGTCTGGACAGGTGTGTACAAAAGGTGAGCTGTGAGAATGGACTGCACCACGTCTTAGGGAGCCGAGTTGCTGGCAGGAGGTTGTGGGAGTTGCTCTGATGAAGGCCGGGAGCATCCAGTTCCACTTGGCCACCTTCCTGCAGTGCTTTGGCAATCCCAGCGGCAGTTGTCAGGGGTTCCACAGTGCGAGAGCGTGAGTGTGTGTGTGTGCGCCTGTGAGTGTGTGTGCCTGTGAGTGTATGTGCCTGTGAGTGTGTGTGAGTGTGTGCCTGTGAGTGTGGGTTGGGGGGAGGGTGCAAGGGGCACCAGGCACTCAGGGCAAGCCCATCCCATGTTCTTGGTGTGGACACTCTCCTCCATGGTTGGCATGGGGCTGGCTTGGGGACAGGTCTTGAGCTCGTGCTATGAGGATGCAGCTGTTCTGTGTTAGGGGTAAGGTGGCCCAGGTGGAAGACAGGCTCATACCCCAGAAGGTGCCTGGTCAGACATCAGTCAAGGACGGCAGGGTGCAGGCAGTGACTGCCTGGTGGAAAGGGCAAGGGTGCACCAGCCCAGGGAGCAGGAACCCTGATGCCATTGGACCCAGCTGTGGGTGCATCCTCAGGTCAGGGAGGACCTCAGGAGCAGGTGCTTGCAGGAGGCAGTGCTGCTAGGGACAGAGGGGACACAAAGACCAGAGGCAGGTGGGTTAGACTCTGGGGACTTGAAGACCCGGCCCTTCTCCTGCGGTCCGAGCAGGGGCCAAGGGCAGACACGCACAAGGACTGGTGGATCAGCACGAGGGTTTGGCAGAACTGGAGGAGGTGCCCTGTGCCTGAAGCCAGAGTCAGAATAGTGGTGGGTGGGTGAGAGGACTGAAGAGACTGAATAACCGGAAGACTGCATTTCAGCAACTGGGGACTGAGTGGGTGTTTGGGCCGGAGCAGGACCCAAGATGCCAGCAGAGGCTGACACCAGGCATGGAGAAAGGGTGTGTGTGGGCCCCCGGGGCGGTGTGGGCCCTTCTCGCCCCCTGAGCACTTCCAGAGCCATGAGTGGATGGAGCGCAGGTACTCACTGGTCCTGTGTGTGTCTGACGTGGGCTGAGTGTGCCAGAGGGCAAGCAGGAAGGTGGGGGTGGGGGGTGTACAGCCTGGCCTTTGCCAGAAGCAGGATGCCCTCTGCCTGCGCCCTGTGTGCACGCAGCTGCACTCTGATCCTCTGAACAGCTGAGTGGAATTTCCCGCCTTTGGTGCCGGCCCCTCAGGACCAGCAGTGAACTGGGTGGATTTCTCCCAAGGGGAGCTCACCTCAGTCCATCTCTGGAGCAGGGAGGCGGTGATGGAAAGGAGAAAGCCCCAGGAATGCTTGGCTTGTTCCTTAACGGCAGGGAGACCGCAGGTGGTTGTTGACAGACATTTCTTGGACACCTACTGTCTGTCACTTCCTTGTAGGAAAGGTCCTGTTCCTGAGGTTTCCCGACTGCCCATGAATTGCAGAGACACTGGGAGGTCTGCGGAGGCTCTGGCAGCCCTGCTCTGGCTGGAGGCTCTGCAGTGTGCCGTCCCAGCACTGCTTCACAGAGCCGTTCTTCACCCCTGGGGGACCATTGTTCTGAAAGCAAGCCTGCCGGGAGCTTCAGGGCTGGGACAGTCAGGGCAGGCTTCGGTACCTCGATCTCCTGTGTCTACTTCTGGAAGCTCCAAGGAGGGGTGCTGGGTCGAGTCTCTGTGGGGAGCCCCCATGCTCTCTCTCTTCTGGTCCTTCTGGAGGCTCCAGGGCAGAATCCCTTTCCTCACCCTTCCACTCAGGAGGCTCATCACCCTGCCCTCTGCTTCTGTCAGCACACCACCTTCCCTCTGACTCCTCCTGTGTTCCTCTGATAGGGACCCTGCGGTTACACCAGGCTACCTCCATAATTGGAATAATTTTCCCATCTCGATCCCAACTTGACCACATCGACACGCTCCCTTTGTCCACAGAAGGTAACGTTCTCAGGTTCTGGGGATTGGGGCCATTATGCAGCTTCCCACAATGGCTGTTATTGTTGAAGTCTTCCTCCCCAGGGTTAGGGCACTATCCTGACTGCGTGGACACTGGCTTCATGGAAGCTGCGGAAGGACAGAAGCCAGTGCACTGATGAAGGAGTCCAAAGGGAGGGTGGGCCGTGCCCCATCCTCTTCCTCCAGCCCAGGTGCCATTCAGACCCCGTCTCCCTCTGCTCCCACCCTCCAGGGGCTCCCATCGCTCTCAGAAGGTCCCCAGGCCCTGGCTCATGCCTGCCTTTGCCCCATATGTGGTTTCTTGAACATCGCAGGGACACGCCTGCCCAGGGCGTTTGCACGTGCGGCTCCCTCTGCTGGAGAGACCGGCACCCAGACCTCCTGTGCGTCTTTGCAGTTCACGTTTATGTGATGGAGGGTCCTCTCTAAGCTCTCCACAGTAGTTCCCACCCCTCTCTTACTCCGCTTGATTTCTCTTCTTGACATTTTGGTGCAACTGACATACATTTATTTGGTGGTTAGTTTTGCTTCTGTCACCCCAGGCGCAGGTGAGCTGCCCAGGATGGGGACTTTGTGTTCCCTGAAGTGGTGCAAGGCTTGGTAAATAGCGAATGAATGAATGTCATACACTCTGGGGCAAAACTCCCAGAACAGGAGGTCCAACATCAGCGAGCTGGAAAAGAAGGTTCTGGATTGGGATTTTGGCTTCAAGTTGTTGGGCTGCTTTCCCCCCGTTTCAAGCTCAGAGCTTCCTGAGCTCCTGGGAAAGGCACCACGTGACCCCTCCTCCAGGGGTAAGGGCTTTGGCACCCCTGGAAGTAGAAGAGGCTTTACGAAAAGCCAGGCGGCATCAGCACATCAGGGCAGGGCTCTTCAGGCATCTGAAGCAAGTGCAAAACCTGAAGCACACAGAGGGTGTGCTTAGAGGCTGTAACTGTGGGCTTTGTCATTTCTCTGAGTGAGGTGGTCTGACCTGCACTGTAGAAGGATCCCTCTGGCTGCTGCTTTGTGGGGAGGCTGTAAGGGATGAGGGTTTAAGTGTGGACAGACGTTGAAGGAGAAAAGATGCTTCATAAATATGCTCTCTCATACTGAAATTAAATTCTATGTTTTCCTGAGCTCATGGGAATTGACACCACCATTAGTCTGTAATTTGTTTCTCAAAATTTTTCTATTTTGAGAAATTAAGCAGGAGGAGAAGAGGGTGAAGAACAAAAGCGGGGGGCCAGGAGGAAATGAGGACACTCCAAAGGCAGACAGAGTGGGAGGGGGGTGTGGGACGGCGGGGAGGGGAGAGACAGGGGAAGTGTGAGACAGCCTGTAGCCTGCGCTCTCATCTTTTTCTTCCCTCTGGTCGCTGCAGCTCTTTCTCAACTGAGAATGACTGTGTGGAGGGCCTGATGAAAGCAAGGTGTGTGCGGCTGCATTGGAAGCAAGGGTGTCTCTTGGTGAGGCATGGAGTCCCAGGCTTCCGTGGGCACTCAGGGTGCACTGATCAGCCTGACTTGGCTGGGACCTTCAGTCTCCAGGAGGTTAGACAGAGCATCCTTCCCACCAGACTCTGCTCAAACAAAAGTGAATTTTCGGGAATCCCTGGTGCCCTCTGAGTTGGGGCATGCTTATCAGAGAGGCATTTCTGGGCCCCCTGTGAGCACACACACCGCGGCTCTTCAAATGAATGGGCGGTGATGGGTCCTTGGAGTGCTGGGGCCTGGCTTTCCGGGTGAGTATGGACACACCCAGGTGTGAATGCTCCCACATGTTGTCACAGAATTTGACCCACTAATTTCAAGCAACCTTAGAATCAATGCCATTAAAGAAAATCATCAGGATCAATTGGAGCTGGTGCCTACTTATGGATGGGTGATACATTCCCAGCTGAGGGAGCTGGAAATGAACCTTGAGGGGTGTATTTGAGTTGAGTGATGTCTGGGAAAAGCAAGTGCAAAACCTGAGGCCTGAGCCTGTCCTGGCTTGTTTGAGGAGCATCAGGCAATCCAGAGGGAATGAAGGCTGGGGAGAACAGAGGGTGTGCTTAGAGGCTGTAACTTTGTGGGCTTTGTCATTTCTCTGAGTGAGGTGGTCTGACCTGCACTGTAGAAGGATCCCTCTGGCTGCTGCTCTGTGGGGAGGCTATAAGGGATGAGAGTTTAAGTGTGGAAATGTGTTAGGAGGCCTGAGATGAGGGTGGGCTTGGATAGGATGGAGAGCAGGCTCAGATAAGAGGTTGATCTGGGTAGACAGTATTCCAAGGATAGATCCATCCAGATTTATTGATGGACCGGATGGCGACTGGGAGAGGAACATGACCATCAAGTTTGATTCCTGGGTTATGTGGAGGACAGCTCGGGTCTGAGAGGTGACAGGCATGGGTGACAAGGCATGTGATGGAGAAGGTGTGTCCAGGCCGGGCAGTGATGGTGGGTAAATTGGAGGCACTGCAAGTATGTCTGCCTCAATTTCTGGAGAGAAGGGCCAAGCCTGTGATGAGGACCACACTGAGCCCCATTTCTGGCTGATTTTGGTCCAGAAATGGGTTCTAAGCTGAGAACAAATGCCTGACGTTGCCTCCCTTTGTCTCTGCCACCCGGGGTGCAGGCTGGGGTTCTCCTGCTTCCTGATCGTGTCAGGACCCTCTATGGCTCTGCTCAAGGAGGTCCCCCCTGCTCCCTAATGTCTCAGGCCACGTGAGTTTTAGTTGGTTTCATATTTGTACCATGCCTTTCAGCTGAGATGTTTATTCTTGTAGCTTCTTTTATTATTCTTATTGTGTTGTCATTTTTAGCTTTTTCATTATGTGTTTTACCCTAAGATTTCCCGAGACTTGTATGGATTCTCCAGCATTTCTGTAATTGGTACCTGGAGGGTAGGACAGGGGAGAGATTGACTGTCTGAGCCTTGCAGCACAGCTGTTCTCCTGGGTCATTTTTACCTTTCTCTGGGTTGGAAACTTAATTTCTCTTTTTTTCTTGGTTTTCATTCTCACTTTGTTGGAAAACACTTCTTAAGAAAGTAAATTTTAGAATGAATTTTTTTTTTAAGCATTGTGGTTCTAAAAATCTATTTATTTTGCCCTTACATTTTCTGATAGTTTGTCTAGGTAAAGACTTGTACAGCTGCATATTTCTACTTAGAACCTCATAGGAACCCTCCACTGCCTTCCAGGATCCTGCGTTTCAAGTGTCTGGTATTGCTGAGATGTTTGAATCTTTCTGGATAATGTATTCTTTTGTCCAGAAGAATTGTATCTTCCTTTGACTCCAGCAAATTTCTCTGTATTACTTTCTGGATAATCTTTCTTCCCTTTATTTTATTTGCTCTACTTTTTTGGAAAGTGAAAGTGAAAGTGAAGTCGCTCAGTCATGTCTGACTCTTTGCGACTGCATGGACTGTAATCCACTAGGCTTCTCTGTCCATGGGATTTTCCAGGCAAAGGGTACCTGAGTGGGTTGCCATTTCCTTCTCCAGGGGATTTCCCTAACCCAGGGATCGAACCTGGGTCTCCTGCATTGCAGGCAGACATTTTACCTCTGAGCCACCAGGGACCTAACAGAAGCAGAAGATATTAAGAAGAGGTGGCAAGAATACACAGAAGAACTGTACAAAAAAAGATCTTCACGACTCAGATAATCACGAGGTGTCATCATCAAATTAGAGCCAGACATCCTGGAATGTGAAGTCATGTGGGCCTTAGGAAGCATCACTACAAACAAAGCTAGAGGAGGTGATGGAATTGCAGTTGAGCTATTTCAATTCCTAAAAGATGATGCTGTGAAAGTGCTGCACTCAATATGCCAGCAAATTTGGAAATCTCAGCAGTGGCCAAAGAAAGGCAATGCCAAAGGATGCTGAAACTACTGCACAATTGCACTCATCTCACATACTAGCAAAGTAATACTGAAAATTCTACAAGCCAGGCTTCAACAGTACATGAATCATGAACTTCCAGATGTTCACGCTAGATTTAGAAAAGGCAGAGGAACCAGAGATCAAATTGCCAACATCCGTTGGATCGTTGAAAAAGCAAGAGTTCCAGAAAAAACTCTACTTCTGCTTTATTGACTATGCCAAAGCCTTTGACTGTGTGGATCACAACAAACTGGAAAATTCTGAAATAGATGGGAATACCAGACTGCCTGACCTGCCTCTTGAGAAATCTGTATGCAGGTCAGGAAGCAACAGTTAAAACTGGACATGGAACAACAGACTGGTTCCAAATAGGAAAAGGAGTACTACAAGGCTGTATATTGTCATCCTGCTTATTTAATTTATGTGCAGAGTACATCACGAGAAACTCTGGGCTGGATGAAGCACAAGCTGGAATCAAGATTTCCGAGAGAAATATCAATAACCTAATATATGCAGATGACACCACCCTTATAGCAGAAAGCAAAGAAGAACTAAAGAACCTCTTGATGAAAGTGAAAGAGGAGAGTGAAAAAGTTGGCTTAAAGCTCAACATTCAGAAAACTAAGATAATGGCATCCAGTCCCATCACTTCATGGGAAATAGATGGGGAAACAGTGGAAACAGTGGCTGACTTTATTTTTTTGAGCTCCAAATCACTGCAGATGGTGATTGCAGCCATGAAATTAAAAGACACTTACTCCTTGGAAGGAAAGTTATGACTAACCTAGATAGCATATTAAAAAGCAGAGACATTACTTTGTCAACAAAAGTCTGTCTAGTCAAGGCTATGGTTTTTCTAGTAGTAATGTATGGATGTGAAAGTTGGACTATAAAGAAAGCTGAATGCCAAAGAATTGATGCTTTTGAACTGTGGTGTTGGTGAAGACTGTTGAGAATCCCTTGGTCTGCAAGGAGATCCAACTAGTCCATTCTAAACGAAATCAGTCCTGAATATTCATTGGAAAGACTGATGCTGAAGCTGAAACTACAATACTTTGGCCACCTGATTCAAAGAACTGACTCATTTTAAAGACCCTGTTGCTGGGAAAGATTGAAGGCAGGAGGAGAAAGGGGTGAAGAGGATGAGATGGTTGGATGGCATCACCAACTCAATGGACATGAGTTTGAGTAACCTCTGGGAGTTGGTGTTGGACCAGGAGGCCTGGCGTGCTGCAGTCCATGGGCTTGCAAAGAGCCAGACACAACTGAGTGACTGAACTGAAGTGGACCTTTTTGGAAAGTTTATTGGTCAGTTGTTGGAATCTCTAGGTTGATCCTCTCTATGATTTATCTTTATTTTGCTAATGTTTCTGTCTACAATTTCAGAAATTTTTTTTGTATTTGTCTTTCTATTAAATTATTTATTTTGGCATAGTGTGTGTAACATTCAAGAGTATTTTCTTGGTCCCTGATTTTTTTTTTTTTTAAATGGCAGACTGTTCTAGGAATTCTGTCCTTATCTTTTCAGATCTCCCCAGAATACTAATTGGATGTCTCTCTTCTTAAAGTTACGTGTGAGATCTGTTTATTAAATTCCAGTTCTTTTGTCTGAGACTGTCTTGCTTTTTCCATTGGCCTTTCTCTTCTTCTAGGCTTTCTTCATGAGTGGTGGTCCTGGGATCTCTCATATTGGAGAATAAGATAGATACATAGATACCCTGGAAACTCAGGTTTCTGGGAAGTGCAAGTCCGTGGTCAGGAAACCTGAAAGGTGACAGGGGCTGTTATTCTGAGTCTTGCGGGAGATGAGGACTGTCATGGGTGCCAGCCTGACGCCTGGGTTCTTTCCACCCTCTGCCCTACTCCATGACCACCCTTCACTGTCTTTTCTCCTGGTCTCTCATCATCTTCCTTAAGTCAGACATGTGGAGGCCTGAGGCTGTGTTCTGGTCCTTTTCTTTCCTCCGTCTTCACTCACATTCACTCCAGGGCTTCATTTGAGCTTATAGTTTGGAGACACAAGTATCCCTCCAGCCTGGAGCTCTCTCCTGAGCCCAGGACTCGGCACCTAGCTGCCTGTCTCATCTCTGTCTGGATGTCTAATGGCCATCTCAAGTTTGACCCACCTTCATCCCCTTTCTCCCAGCTCAGTAAAGGGCAAGCCTCCTTACTGCTGGTCAGGGAGAATGCTGAGGATTTCTCTGGACACCGCCTCTTTCTCTCTCCTCTCTTTCTCTCCATGTCTCTCTCTCTTTCATACTCCGTATCCAACCCATCAGCAAAGCCTGTTAGGCTCTTTTCATCCAGAATTTCACATCCTCTCTCGCCTTCATTCCTGCTACGTCTATCATCACAACTTACCTGAACTGAAGTAACCTCTTAACTAGCTCTAACAAGTCCTTGCTTCCTTGTTTATGTGGGGACTTCTGAGTGTCTTCCGTGGCCCTCTCCAGCCCCTCAGCTATGTATTTGCTCTGCATGGCCTCAAGCTATGGCCAGGACTAGATCTTGCTGATAAAGTGTTTTCAGCCCTGAGATCCAAGACCCATAGAGACGCCACAGGTCATATTTATTCAGTGAATGGCTGTTGAGTCTTTGATTTCAGATGCTGGCTGGCTGCACCACAGCCATTTTTCCTTTACAAGCACTCCTGTTTTGTTCAGATATCAGCTCCGGCAATGTGCTTAGGAGATGGTGGGCCCCCAGGCTGATGAGTACCTCACAGTTGGTTCAAATCAATCACAATAATCCCACTCCTCAGTTCACGGCTATTTAAGTGGTAATGGGGATGCAGGGGCCACGTAACTCAGTTCTGGAAGAGGGGGCCTGAGGGACTCACTTGGGGACCTCTGGGAAGATGTTTTCTTCTCTCATAAAGCCATTGAGGGCTTCCCTGATGGCTCAGTGGTAAAGAATCTGTCTGCAATGCAGGAGATGTGGTTCAATCCCTGGGTCGGGAAGATCCCCTGGAGAAGGAAATGGTAACCCACTCCAGTATTCTTGCCTGGGTAATCCCGTGGACAGAGGAGCCTGGCAGCCTACAGTTCATGGGGTCGCAAACGAGTGGGACATGACTTAGTGACTAAACAACAACAACAAAACCACTGAGCCTCACGGGAAGAAGGCTCTTTCTGTCACTGTCTGCCTTTCCTCCTGATTTCTGTTATGTGAGGGTATAATGAGCCATTCTGTTCTCACAAGGAAAGGCCAAGTGGCCCAAAGCTCTTATGTGTTTTGTTTCTTATACCCAGGTGTACTGTAGTTGTTCCACCCCAACCCCCATGCCAGATGTGGAAGGGGACTCGGGTGTCCCGAGTCAGTCCCTGGATGAGCGTAGGAGGCCGTGTGGGAGATGGCAGAGAAGGCTTTGCAGAAGCCCTTTCGCTCTGCCTTTGTCTCCTGAGGAGTGGAGGCAGGGGAGAGACTGGAGGGAAGAGTTTCAGCCTGGCATGGCCTGGTTGAAAGACTTCAATCCAAGAGTAGATACTATGTTGTGGCAAGGGGTTCTGTACAGTCACGAGGGTCTGACTATTTTCCCAGACTGACAAAAAGCCTGTCGCCCAGAGGGCCTGTGTTTGGTGGTAATGTGCCCACTGGGGTGTGTCTAGATCAAGGGAAGGGGCTGAGTTTGGTATTTATCATTACAGAGTGATGACCGTGGACAGCTATAAAACTCAGAATTGAGAAATCCCAGAGATGAGAAAAAGAATTCTGTGGGAGGAGGTGGGCAAAGCTCTTGAGGATTAGGAATGAGAAGGCTCCTTAGAGTTTCCTGAAATATTGAGGGCTTTAGATCTTCAGCAGAGCTTGCAGGGTCAGGCCAGTCTTCTGCAGACTTAAGCATTAGGGAGACCATAGCTGGTGTGGTACCTGCCCCTGGCATCCCCTTCTATTTACCTGGATCATTATTAGCTGGTGACAGAGTGGCAGACAGAATACTGCCCCTCCCCCACAAGTTCTTACTTGAATTCCAGGGGTCTATGAGTATGTTCCTTCACATGGCAAAGGGATTTTTGTGGATGTGGTTAAATGAAGGGCTTTGCAATGGAAAGATTATCCTGGATTATCCAGGTGGGTCCAGTCTAATCTTGTGAGTCCTTAAAAAAGTGAAGACAGAGGAGGAAGGTCAGAGAGACACAATATGAAAAGGACTCAACTTGCTGTCATTGGTTCAAAGATAGGGGTTTGAGATTGGTTTGAAGAAGGAGCCAAAAATCAAGGGATATGGGCAGTCTCTAGAAGTTGTAGCTAGCAAAACAAACCAAAACCAAATGAAACCAACAAGTGCTTCAGTCCTACAATCACAGGAATCAGATCCTCCCTTGGAGCCTCCAATAAGGAGCCAGCCTTGCCAATACCTTGACTTTAGTCCTGTGATAACAGGCCAGGGGGATGTCTGATTTCCAGAATTACAGGATAATGACTTTGAGTTATTTTAAGCCACTAAAGCTGCGGAGATTTGTTATGGCTGCATATGGTAAAGAATTCTCTCTGCAGTCCCAGGTTGTCCAAACCCTCCACTTTCCAAAGGGCTTCATGACTTGCACTTGCCCAGATCCTGGGAGATAACTTCTGAGTTCTTGGAATATACTGTCTGCTAAGAGGAGCTATCTGAGACTTTGAGCCAGTTATGTCAACAGTGCGATTTAAGGCTATCTTAGTCTGCTAGGGCTTATATAACCATACAAACCACCCAAAGGTTGTGTGGCCGAAACAACTGAAAGGCAACATCTCACATTCTGGAGGCTGGAAGTCCAAGATCAGGATGTTGGCAAGCCTGGTTTCTCCTGAGGCCTCTCTCCTTGACTTACAGATGGCTGCTTTCTCACTGTGTCCTCTTGGGGTCTCTATGTGTCCCAATTTTTTCTTCTTATAAGGACACTGGTCATATAGGATTAGGGCTTACACTACCAGACTCATTTTAACCTAATCATATCTTTAAAGTCTGTATCTTCCAATACAGTCACATTCTAGGTACTGGTGTTAAAATTTCAACATATGAATTTGGGAGGGGACACAATTCAGCCCGTGACAATGAGAAATGTCTGTCTTTCTTTGCCTAGACCCCTGGCCATACTATATGTAGTTTGACTTCTTGGGCAGGGGGATGGGCTGGAAACTGAGTAGCTAATGTCAGCCATGTGGGCTCTCCATGCCTGTCTGACTGGCTTCCATGAACACCCTGGATGGCCAAACTCCACACATGTGGTCACACATGTTAGCTGGGAGAATTAACTGCTGTGAATGCAACTCCGCTGAGAGTGGACACCTGGAAGCTGGTGACTGGTCTCTCCCAGACTTGTCCTATATAACATTTTTCCTTTGTTGATTTTAATCTGCATGTTTTTCATTGTGATAAACCATAGCCATATTAATAGCTTTTCAGAGTTCTGTGAGTCCTTATAGTGAGTCAACTGAGGGAAGTCCTGAGAACTCCTCAACAGAAGCAGCAATAGAAAGCCAATACATGTTGCAAAGAAAGACAAATTCTGAAGGGGATCAAGGTGGTTAATCAGTTAAGATGTTACCTTCCCTGGAGGCCCTTGATATGGATGTCGGCTAGGTCTTCACTGGCGTGAGTGAATGAAGGGGCTGACTAACAGGATCTGAGCATCAGGGCAGAGTTGGCAGGTGTTTCCCTCCTGGTGGAAAGCACTGTTACATCTCCCAGGACCAGCTAATTTTTCTTTCAGAGAAATGTGTTCTAAAATCACTCAATCCAACTTGATGCTTTTGAATTGTGGTGCTGGAGAAGACTCTTGAGAGTCCCTTGGGCAGCAAAGACATCAAACCAGTCAATCCTAAAGGAAATCAATATTCATTGGAAGTGCTGATACTGAAGCTGAAGCTCCAATACTTTGGCCACCTGATGGGAAGAGCTGACTCATTGGAAAAGACCCTGATGCTGGGAAAGATTGAGGTTAGGAGGAGAAGGGGATGACAGAGGATGAGATGGTTGGATGGCATCACTGACTCAATGGACATAAGTTTGAGCAAACTCTGGGAGGTAGTAAAGGACAGGGAAGTTTGGTGTGCTGCAGTCCATGGGGTCACAAAGAGTTGGACATGATGGAGCAGCTGAAAAACAGTCCAGCTCAGTGAGAAGACCTGTTTCCCTCTTCCTGAGTGCAATGGCATCAAAGTTGTAATCTGTTTAGTCACTCTCAGAAAGAGAACTAGGGTCTGCAGCCTTGACCCTGCTGCCTCACAGCAGCTCTTGGGAACATCAGGAGCAGCGCTCTGCCCCCACTAATCCTGTGGGGCTGGCCACGTGAGCTATGTGTGAGTGAGGTGTTTCTTTGCTAGGAGCTCATGAATGGCAGCGGATGACCCCGGGAGACTCGCCTGTGGCTCCTCAGCCTTGCGCCTTCAGGACTTATGGCCCTTCCTGCCCGGGGCCTTCTGCTCTGTGTGCCTTTTCTCTCTTTCCTTCTTCTCATCAGCTTCTACACCCCTCTCTGCTCTGTGTTCAGGAACTGTAGCTCTGATTCATCCCTGACTACAGCACTATTGCATTTTCCACAGGCAAGCAGCTGGGATGTTAAAACAGTTAAGTCAAAATGAACACCCCAAGATGTCATAGGGTGACGGAGGTCATTGGATGTCACTTTCAGATGCCTATTCATGGGCAAAGACGTGTCTCGGACAACGGCACTGAGGTGGGAGAAACACGGGGCAATTCGCCTTGCTAGAAACAGTGCCAAGGGCACTAGGGTGCATGAGGAGGGTGTGGGATTGTAGCGCCGCCTTCCTTGGCAGGAGGGCCAAGAATGAGCCGGTGGAAATGTGCCTCTCATTAGGAACACACAGCCCGGCTGACCACACACCAGGCTGCTCTCTCTGGAGGTGGAGAGATGGCTAGAGTCATCTCTCTCCTTAACAGCCCTGAGCTCTGCTGAGTAAACACTTGCCTTCCCAGCTGGTGCCCTGCCCCGTGAGGCTGTGACCCTGAGGTCCTGGCAGGTTCCTACCCCTCAGGTAGGACCTGCTGGGCTGCTGATTTTCTCATCCCTTCTCCGACTTCTCTGGTTCTCAGCAAGATGAGGGAGTGCTAGTCAGGCTCTATAAAAGTTACTTGGTATAACTGTCTTTTCCAGTCTTGGCAAGGCGGTGCGACCACCTTTACTGATAAGTTCTGAGGCTCAGAGAGGTCAGGGCAACCCAGCCAGGAGGGACTCTGGTTTTCCTCCTCCAAAGTACCCTCCCTAAGTGTTCTGATCTGGTCTAAGGGGGCCCTGCTGACCCTCTGGGGATCTGGAGACTGCAGACCTCCCTACCTGGGCTCCCCATTGGTCCTCTCTGGGGGTCCTCCGGGCACTGAGCACCCTCCATCCATGGGAGTGCTGTGTCACCTGGGCCCAGGTACCCAGCCTTCTCTCTGGCTCTGGAGTGGCTGGTAGTAGCTGTACAGGCTCACCGGGCTCTGGTTCCTGTGCCTGCCCTGGAGAGCATAGAAGGGGGTCCCCTGGACCCTGCGTCTCCTTCTCTCTTCTCCCCAGCCACCATGTCTGGACATTGGGCCACATGGATCCAGGCAGAAAACCCATGTACTGCCCTCTTGGGCCCCTCTGTGTTCCCCTTCTGTTGTGGTCCTTCCAGGCTTGGGTCCCTGGCTGTTCTTGTGTAAGAGTGGCCTCTCTCCCACCTCGGTACCTGAAGCAGTCACTCGTGTTGTATCACAGGCCTCCCAAGCTGAGTGGCATATGAGCCCCATCAGTAAGACTCATGATTCTGTGGGTCAGGAATCCAGACAGGATACAGTGGGGAGGGCATGTCTGGGGTCTCCTTAGGAAGACTTGAAGGCTGGGGCTTAGACCATCTCAAGGCTCAAGTGCTTGGCGTATGATGCAGGCTCTGAGTGGGGTCTTGGCTAGGGCTGCTAGTGGTCATCTTGGCACGTGGGCCTTCCCAGTGGCTGATCTGGGCTTCCTCACAGTGTGGCAGCTGGGTTCCCAGGGAACCAGGTGGACGTTGTATTGCCTTTTATGACTTAGCCTTGGAAATCCTGTGGTATCACCTCCCTGTAGCCACAGACCTTCCCAGGTTCAAGGCAATGGAAACACAGACTCGACCTTCTCAGTGCCAAAGTCACACTAGGGGAAGAGAATGTGGGCTGGGAGAGACTGTGCTGCTGCTTGAAAATGCACTCTGCTCCCACCCACAGATGGCAGAAGTTCATGCAGTCATTCATTTGCATTGTCCAAGCTCCTCGTGTGTGCTAGATGCTTGCCAGCCTCTAGGGGAGCAGAGAAAACACTGCAACAGAGTCTTAAACCCTGAAGCATGCAGTCTAGTGGGAAAGACTGAGAGAAAACAGGGCAAAGTTCAAGGTTCATGTGGACTAGCATCTCCCCCTCATAGAACATTGTTAAAAATCCACCAGTTCCAAAGGCTGTGGTCAGTATGCTTCAAATCCCTGATATGGGACCTGACCAGGGATTTCAACATGCTTTCTCTCTCTCTCTCTTTTGTGCTAGCTGGTTATTACACTAGCAGAACCTCAAAGAATGGGCCTAGGCTCTCCTTCTGTAGAAGACCTGACATCTCTCACAGTGCAGGTGAAAAGCTTTGATGACCCATTCTCTCTTTCTCTCTTTAGCCTATACTCACTCACAAATTCCTTCAGCACACATTCATTAGCCATTGTCAGTGGAGATCAGATCTTGCTTGGACCCTCTGGCTAAGAATCCTTAGCAAGACCCTCAGGCTACCTTAGCCACTCCTGCAGCCTACACACTTCCTGGCTTTGAGAATGGATATGGTCCATGTGAGTCCTTGGGGGAAGAAGAGAGGTGCCTGGGGAGTAGATGAGTGGAAGGTCCCAGAGGAGGAGAGAGAAGGGGCCCACAGGTGAGTCCTGCATTCCAGAAGCTTCTGTAGGTGCAAGTGGGTTGGCCTTGGGGTTAGGGAGAGCTGGATTTGTGTCCCTGCCCCATGCAGGTGGGGAGGTTCCATTTACTCTTATCTTGTTGGAGAAATACATCAAGCAGATAGAATAAAGCAAGGGTAAGCTGGGCTCCATGTATTCTGTGAGGTTTTTGAGTACCTTTGGCGGTTTGCTGAAACCTATAGCCCCTCTTCTCGAAATAATGGTTTAAATGCATTAAACAAAAGCCATAGGGTTATAAAGAAAGCTAATTGTATTGAAATATAGTTATCAAAACACTTAAAAAGCAAGTTTGAGATTCAGTAGCATATGCGTTTCTTCATTAACACATTTTACAGCAAGCTCTATGACAAGCAAGTTCCAATGACTGCCATAATTTCAAAGTAGTGAGGGGGTAAAGGATATTCTGAGATGTCTGCTACACCTGTGATGTCAGAGAAAATACCCGAGATCTTTTAAAATGACAGTCACAGAACCACTAAGCCTACTTGGGTTTGTTGCTCATATTCATCATGGAAGCTAATTTCAGCTTAAAGTTGGTGAAAACAAAGATGTGACGCTCTTCCTCCCACGTTTGAGGGCTCCCCTGCATCCTATCCTTAGCCTCCCTGTGATGGCGAAGAGGGTGACTCAGTAACCATTTTGCAGCCTGCCCTGCTCCAGCTGCCCTGGGTCCTTCCTGTGGTGGGGATCCTCACTGAACTGTGAACCTCTCTATTTGGTCTGAGCAGAGGCGGAACAGCCCCCAGAGATCCATTTTTCTCCTGTTCTCAGCAGACACTTCTCAGATTACACTGACATTTGGGGCTTGGGTTTCAGCCACATTTTTAAAAATTTCTCTTCATTTGTACAGAAACCTGAGAAGCCTCTGAGGTCTGATTGCATCATTAATCATTGTGGGAGTTCTGTGCTTGTGTCCCCATGTGGGAAATCTGTTCTTTGTTTCCTTTTTCTCCTTGGAGTTTTGCTCCCTGCCTCTGAATGAGGATTAGACAAGTCATTGCTTCTCTGTTCTGTGCCTGTTCTCACCAGGTCACCAGGCTCCCCTTTCCCCTCCCTAATCATCCCTATTTCTCCCCATTCTCAGAAGTGGAGTCCAGCAGTGGTTGAGTCAATTTGCATCCCCCCTGTGGTCCAAGGAAGGGGGAGGGAAACACACACACACACAGTTTCTTTGTTCTTTGCTAAGAGCTGCTTAGCTTACTGCAAAAGTGCTAATTAATTAGGGCAAGATTCAATCAGGGAAAATTATACAATGGAGATAAATGGTTTTGAGAAGGAAAATGTCAGAATTGCTCTGTATTTCCCCCCTTATTTTGTCCACTAAAATTTTTAATGAAGAGTATACGGAGGTGTCTTAGCCTTCAAAAGCTCTTCTGGCTTGACTCCAAAAAGGCTCCTCGCCCTGCCTTAGGGATCTCTGCCCACTAGAGCCCAAGGCAAACCAACCTTCTCTTAGAGAGGAGCAGACCTGCCCTGTGCTCATCTTCCCAAACACACACTCTGGCCCCATTCTCCTCCCAGAGGAGAGAGGGGAGGGGCCTTGTTTGCTTGTTAATGATGCCCCCTTTCCCCTCCTCCTGCCTCTTTGGTCCTAACACTCTAAAGAAGCAGAGACATCTGGCCAGATGTCCCTGTCCCTTTGTGTGGGTGGTCCTCTGTCATGAATAGGAGCACTCTGAGCCTGGATGGGGTGGGACACTGAGAAGCTCATGGAAACACACAGACAGACAGACAGACAGACAGACACACACACACCTCGGCTTCTCTATGAGGCATCCCTTCACTCAGCTTGAATTCTTGAACTGTTGAGTCTGAGGCTTCTGTGTTCAGAATCAGTCTCTGCACTGAGTCTCCTGGGGGCCGGGAGTGGGCATTCCCCACCTTGGCTTCCTATTTGCATAACTAAAGGAGCCACCCAGAGGTTTTGTTAGGAACAAAGAGGTGGTTGCACCTAGAGGTCAATTCGTCTCCCTGTGAAAGCTGACTGTACTGGCAGTTGGTTTTTAGCTCTCATCTTCCTTGTAAAGAGCACCCTGATGGGAGAGGCAGATGTCTCGGACAAAAGCAGGGAAGGCTCCATGTGTTTCAGGCAAGATCTTCTTTTTCGGTCCTTCTGCTTTGGTGGTGAAGAGCCACTTGGAGCCTAAAGTGGCCCTGAGGTTGTCTGGCTTCTTTGTACAGCAGAACAAAGAACCTCTTCCAGACGGGGCTGGTCTTATCCTGGGCAAACAACCCTACCTTGGACTTGTCATTTACTTGTCCTTGGGCTTGATTGTTGCCAGAAGGGGGACCCCTCCCAGGGCCCAAGAATGGGCTCTTACTCTCAGAAATGAGTAAAGTAAATGACTTTACTGGAAAGGGGTGCCGTGGTGTAGACCAGCAGGGTAAAGAAGCCAGGAGAACTGCTCTGCCATGTGGCTCAAAGTCTCAGGATAGTGGGGGTTAACTTTCCAGGTTGTCTCTGGCTAATTGTCTTGCTTGGCCCATATTTGATCTGACTCAGGGTCCTTCCTGGTGGCACGTGCATCTCTCAACCAAGAAGGATTCCAGTGCAAGGGCTTCTGGGAGGTGGGCAGGGCTGGTGTCTCTTTCCTCTTTGGGCCCCTCCTGAATTCTCCCAGTTAGTTTTTGGCAACAGCACCATGTTCCTTATTGGGACTTCTTGTGAGACAACTCTTGCAAACAGTTATTATTGTGCCTGGCCAGGGTGGGCAGTTTCCAACCAGTGGCGGGAGAAAGGGAGGTAGGAAGAGGAGAAAGTAGAGGAGGAGAGAGAGAAGGGCAGAGGGAGGATGAGGGGAGGGAAGAGGAGGTGGGGAGGAGGAGGAGAGAAGTGGAGGCAATTCCCCTTACTCCTGGATAGGAAGAATGTCTTCCTGAGTATCACTCTTTATATCTTCCAAAGCCACCTTAACCTCCATTCCAACTGATTTCTGGGGGAAATGGGGGGGGCATAGAGGGGGCACCTGGTGTGACTTTTTCCTTGGGAGGAAGGCTGAGAACCCACATTCCTATCCTAAGGCCTCAGTGTATCAATCTGAAAATCTAGGTGCTGGGACCCTGATCCCTTCCCGCTCTGACACTCTGAACGCATGGTCTGCTTCCAGTGTGGTGTGGGTGTTGGGAGATCTGTGTGTGTATTGGGAAAGTGGGCTTCGACCAAGACTGCTTACATCCTGAGTGCTGCTGAATGGCTGGGAGGAGCAGGCCCCCCTTCTGCTCTCTGGCTTCCAAGCATTTCCCTTTTCTGTGGGAACTTGTTTCCCTTCTGCTTTTCCAGGGGATACATTTGCAATTTTAATGCTGCGTTCCCGGGGATTTGGTTGGTCTATTAAACAAAATGATTGATTGTAATGGGACTTGTTTGCTGTTCGGCCACTGCATGACAGACACCTAAGCATGTGCTGTCCTGCAGAGATGGTCACCTCATGGACCATCCAGACCCCCTCTTCCTGCCCCAGATGAACTGGGCCATGACCAAGACACCAATAGGATCATTCCACAGTGTGCATTTACCTTGATTTAGGAATGCCCTTGCAGATTTGGGGAGTTCATCTTTCAGTGTCTTGTCTTTTTGCCTTTTCATACTGTTCATGGGGCTCTCAAAGCAAGAATACTGAAGTGGTTTGCCATTCCCTTCTCCAGTGGACCACGTTTTGTCAGACCCACCCGTCTTGGATTGCCCTACATGGCATGGCTCGAAGTTTCAGTGAGTTAGACAAGGCTGTGGTCCATGTGATCAGATTGGTTAGTTTTCTGTGATTATGGTTTTCAGTCAGTCTTCCCTGAAAATTCTTAAAGAGATGGGAATACCAGACCACCTGACCTGCCTCCTGAGAAATCTGCATGCAGGTCAAGAAGCAACAGTTAGAACTGGACATGGAACAACAGACTGGTTCCAAATCAGGAAAGGAGTACATCAAGGCTGAATACTGTCACTATGCTTATTTAACTTATATGAAGAGTACATCATGAGAAATGCTGGGCTGTATGAAGCACAAGCTGGAATCAAGATTGCTGGGAGAAATATCAGTAACTTTAGATACACAGATGATATCACCCTTATGGCAGAAAGCGAAGAAGAACTGAAGAGCCTCTTGATGAAAGTGAAAGAGGAGAGTGAAAATGTTGGCTTAAAACTCAACATTCAGAAAACTAACATCATGGTGTCTGGTTCGTCAATAAATGGGAAACTGTGGAAACAGTGACAGACTTTATTTTTGGGGTTCCAAAATCACTGCAGATGGTGACTACAGCCATGAAACTAAAAGACACTTACTCTTTGGAAGAAAAGTTATGACCAACCTAGACAGTATTTTAAAAAGCAGAGACATTACTTTGCCAAAAAAGGTCCATCTAGTCAAAACTATGGTTTTTCCAGTAGTCATGTATGGATGTGAGAGTTGGACTATAGAGAAAGCTGCTGCTGCTGCTAAGTCGTTTCAGAAGTGTCCGACTCTGTGCGACCCCATAGACAGCAGCCCACCAGGCTCTCCTGTCCCTGGGATTCTCCAGGCAAGAACACTGGAGTGGGTTGCCATTTCCTTCTCCAATGCATGAAAATGAAACGTGAAAGTGACTTCCCTCAGTCGTGTCCAACTCTGTGCAACCCCATGGATTGCAGCCCACCAGGCTTCTCTGTCCATCGGATTTTCCAGGCAAGAGTACTGGAGTGGGATGCCATTGCCTTCTCCAAGAGAAAGCTGAGTGCCAAAGAATTGATGCTTTTGAAATGTCGTGTTGGAAAAGACTCTTGAGAGTCCCTTGGACTGCAAGGAGATCCAACCAGTCCATCATAAATGAAATCCGTCCTGAATATTCATTGGAAAGACTGATGCTGAAGCTGAAGTTCCAATACTTTAGCCACTTGATGCAAAAAGCCAACTCATTGGAAAAGACCCTGATGCTGGGGAAGATTGAAGGCAGAAGGAGAAGGGGATGGCAGAGGATGAGATGGTTGGATGGCATCACCAACTCAATGGACATGGGTTTGGGTAAACTCGGAGTTGGGGATTGACAGGGAGGCCTGGAGTGCTGCAGTCCTTGGGAACACAAAGAGTTGGACACGACTGAGTGATTAAACTGAACTGAACTTGCAGATTTGACAAATGGCCAGTGTGTAAAATTGGTTAGGGGAATACATGCTCTGAGAATCCTGTATATTTCTTAACCTTAAATGATTTAATGGAGGCCAATGTGAATATGCTTGAAACCTACTACACCATAGCTCAGTTTATGTTTTATAGCTAAACACTGGAAATGAACTAATGTCCCCTCCAAGCTACAGATTTCCTATATCATCTGCATTAAACTGTTGGCAATCAAGCTGCCTGCTCTTTTTGGGGAGAGGGTTACCCTGAGCCTCTCTTAGAGCCTCTGGATACTGTGGGCCCTTAAGCCTGTGCAGCAGACCACAGCAGGAGGGAGGCTGGGATGAGGAGGCCAGCATTCAGCCTTTTGAAGCCCCCTTCCCAGGCCAATGCAGGAGACCCTGGTTTGATTCCTGGGTTGGGAAGATCCATTGGAGAAGGGATAGGCTACCCATTTTAGTATTTTGGGGCTTCCATTGTGGCTCAGCTGGTAAAGAATCTGCCTGCAGTGCGGGAAACTGGGGTTTGATCCCTGGGTTGGGAACATCCTCTGAAGAAGGGAAAGGCTACCCACTCCAGTATTCTGGCCTGGAGAATTCCATGGACTGTATAGTCCATGGATTGCAAAGAGTTGGACACAACTAAGTGACTTTCACTTTCACTTTCTCTCACAGGCCAATGTCATTTCTTAAACTCTACTTATAACTCAAGCATACATATAGATCAAGATGGAAAGCTTCCTGCACAACTGGATGGTTCTTGCAGATAAGGACTGGCTGTTTCTCAAACCTCTGCCATTGGCAAGGATCTGACCAACCAGAATTGTGCCCTGACCACTGGATGTTGAAGGGAGTTGGGCAGCTGGCATGACCCCACCCAGCTGCCACCTTGAAGCCTCCATATGTGAGTCATCTGAAGACCTTGGCCAAAGATGAGGAGACAGCCTCATATGACCAGCTTCCAAGTCCCTGGAGAGAGAAAGCTCTCTGGGTGTGTGAGGCTGGGTTCTACTCCAGTGGTGTGTCCTTGCCTCCTCACACAATCCTGGAGCACAGGGACATGGGCTGCTTTCTTCCTGCCCAGTTGGATAGGGGGATTTTATGGAGGCCTTGAATCTAATTCTACGATTTGAGCTATGACAATAGCTGGCACATGGTTGACACTTCCTAGATGTTTAATGAATAATAATAATTATCCTAATGATAGACCTTTGCTTGCTGACAGCCTGCGTTGCCTCCTCCCACGGGCTGCCATCTCCTACTGAAGATTCTGTCCTTTAAGCCCACCCGTTTGCCCTCTTCCTTCACAGCTCAGTATCCACGATCTGAAATGATTAAGACCTTGCTCAATGTGCCAGCTGAGTTTCACCTCCGTAGATGTCTCTTTACAAGGGCCATGGGCAGACACAACTCTCTTTCCTTCTAGGATTCATGCTGTCTCTCTTGCAGTATTTCTCTGTGGTCAAAGGGACCTCTTTAGGACCTCTGTCAATCCTAAAGGGATCCTAATCGACACTGAATATTCATTGGAAGGGCTGATGCTGAAGCTCCAATACTTTGGCCACCTGATGTGAAGGGTCAACTAATTAGAAAAGACTCTGATTGGAAAAGATTGAAGGCAGAAGGAGAATAGGATGACAGAGGACGAGATGGTTGGGTGGCATTACTGACTCAATGGACATGAATTTGAGCAAACTCCAGGATATAGTGAAGGACAGGGAAGCCTGGCGTGCTGCAGTTCATGGGATCACAAAGAGTCAGACATGACCGAGTGAACAACAACAACAGGGACTTTCGCAAAGTTCACAGAATTCCCCAGAAGAAGAGCCAGTCTGGTTTACTGTGGATACCAAACAATATAGTTTTCTGGGATGTTCAGAGCAAGAACTGTCTTCTGAGCATCAGGCAGGCCTCAGCCTAGGGAGACTGGCACCCTGTCTCCAAAGGGGGCCACATGCATGGCAAGGAAAGCTAACAATTATCACAACCCTGCTGCCTTCAGTCGACTGCATGAATAGCTTGTAATTAGCAGGTTTTTTGTTGATGCTGCCAAAGGCTTTGGAAACTGTCTTTTTATTTTCCTCTGGAGTAGAAGCTCTCTTCATGGATTGAGCAATAGGAAGCTACTGTCCAGATTTTGTGGGATTATTATTAGATTTCTCAATTTTTCAGAATCTGACTAGGTAAAGGTTTCATGGAGGGAAGTGTAAGACCGAGAAACTTGGTTCTTTGAGAAAAAATGCAGCTTTTCAAATTATGTTAACTATTTTCCAAATAAGCAAGTCTTCACATGTTCATTTAAGATTGTTTTTGAGAAGTTATCTGTGATGGATAAGTTTATGTCAACTTGGCTGGGACATAGTTATTTGGTCTAGGTACCTAGATATTTGGTCAAATACAATTCTGTGTTTCTGTTGAGGGTGTGTTTGGGTGAAATTAAAGCAGATTGACCTCTGTAACAGGGCTTCCCAGGTGGCGCTAGTGGTAAAGAACCTGCCTGCCAATGCAGGAGACGTAAGAGATGTGGGTTCGACCCCTGGGTCAGGAAGATCCCCTGGATGAGAGCATGGCAACCCAGTCTAGTAATCTTGCCTGGAGAATCCCATGGACAGAGGTGTCTGGCAGGCTACGGTCCACAGGGTTGCAAAGAGTCAGATGCTACTGATGCTATTTAGTGCACACACACACAGACACACCCTCTGTAATGCACATGTGTGCGTGTGCATGTGTGTGTGCTTAGTCGTGTCTGACTCTTTGTGACTGTAGCCCGCCAGGCTTCTTTGTCCATGAGATTTTCCAGGCAAGAATACTGGAATGGCTGCTGTTTCCTTCCCCATAATGCACATGGGCCTTGTGCATTCAGCTGAAGGCTTGAATAGAACAAAATGTCGACTCTCCCTCCCTAAAAAAACAATTCTTCCTGCTTGGTAGCCATGGAATTGGAACATCACCTTTTCTTGGTTCCTTAGCAGTTTTCACTCTGCAGATTTTGGACTTGATAGCCTCCATAATCATGAGTGTGAAAGTGAAAATCACTCAGTCATGTCTTACTGTTTGCAACCCTGTGGACTATACTGTCCGTGGAATTCTCCAGGCCAGAATACTGGAGTGGGTAGCCTTTCCCTTCTCCAGGGGATATGCCCAACCCAGGGATCAAACTCAGGTCTCCCGCATTGCAGGTGGATTCTTTACCAACTGAGCTATGAGGGAAGCCCCCATAATCATGAATTAATTATTTATAATAAATCTCTCTCCCTCTATCTCTCTTTATATATACTGCCTATTGGTTCTGATTCTCTGGAGAGAAGCTTGGTGCCCTGTGTGATATTATGGGAAGAGCTTTGGACATATTAGACATCCAACTCCTCTATTTAGCACTTGAGACACTGGGACAAATCACTGAACATCTCTGAGCTTTAGTTTTTGTCACCTGGAAAATGGTCATTTTTGGGAATGAGTACTCAGATGCATATTAGAGGAATGCATTCCTGATCACACATTCTGAGCCCAGAGCAGGCATAAAGGAAAGTAGATTGTCTTCTCATAGTTGAGTTTCTTGTGTTTCAGGCCCACTGTAGCTGGATCTGCCCCTGTGCAGGAGAGACCTCTCCCCCTTGCCCTATACCAGCAGGCAGCAGCTGACACTTCCTGTGGGTTCACTCTGTGCAGAGGACATCTCTGGTGTTCATGCCTCTACTGGCAGATGTTCCTTAGTGGTCCAGTTTTTTCCATTAGCCATACTCACTCTTCCTCCTAGTTCACCTGGTTTTGGACCCTTGGTATCCCTGGTGGTGGACATTTCAGGGGAGGGAGGGGCACTGGGCCTCTCTGTCCACTGCACTGCTACCTCTGGCCAGGTCAGCGCCAGTCCTCTGACTGACCCGCCCCTGTCTTCACCCTTGACTGGCCCAGTCCCTCTCTACCAGTCACCAAATCATCACCTGAGCATCTCATCCTCTTTAAAGATATCTGTGGTCTCGCTCCCAGGGACAAGACCGGAATCCTTACTGAGGCCTGAGGGGTGATAGGGACACATTCCCACCCAGCCCCAGCCACATGAGCACCACCCCTGGCCCCAGCCACCTGGGGGGCCCTGTGCAAACTCCCCCCACCTCCCCTGACTCTGTATACTGCTGCCTCTTCACAATGCAGGGGCTTCAGTTGAATTTTGTGTTAGGGAATCTTTATGATCATCTGGGCCTACTGATTTTTTCTAGAGAAGATTTTAAACTAGCACTTTAATTTTTTTAGTGATACAGGTTTTCTTTGGGCTTTTTATTCTTTTTAAGTCTGTTTGGTAAATTTTATTTGTCTAAGACTTTGTAAATTATTAATTTACTTTTCTATTTTTAGATTTTTGCTCTATTTGTACTTATGTTATGATCTATCCTGATTTTATTTATGTCTCCTTTAAAAATTTTGTATTATGCTTGGCAGAAATTTGTCTATTTTATTAACTCTTTCAACAAAACAACTTTTGGGTTTTATATTTATTTTCTATTCCACTAATTTTGTACTTATTGCTGTTGTTTCCTTTCTTCTTTTTGGTTCCATTTTGCCATTATTTTTCTAAACTTGTGTGTTGGACATCTGACTAGTTAAATTTGTAGCTATTATTATTATTATTTATGCAAGTATAACATACCCAGTGTATCTTATTTCAACTTTCTTATTCTTAGAAATCAGAGTAATTAGTGTATAGTTTCCTTAAAGGCCATCCCTTTAAAGTGTATACTTCACTGAGTTTTGACAGGTATATACAGTCATATAACCACTACCACAAATAAGATATAGAACATTTCTATCACCATCCCCAAAGTTCCTTAACAGCCCTTTGCAATCAATTCCCTCCTCCCACTCCAGCCCCTGACAACCATTGACCTGATTTATTCCCTATATTTTACCTTTTCTAGAATGTCATTTAAAAGTAAACTTAAGTACTATCACTTTGCTTTTCCTTTCATCTATAATTTCCCTAAAAACATTTGTGAGAGTCATCCATGCCCTCGCCATCCAGGATTTTATTCATTTATATTGATGAATAGTATTCCATTGTTTGCCTGCATCACAAATGTTTGTTTCATTAGTTGCTGGACATTTGGAAAGCTTTCATTTGGGTAGTTATGAATAATCTTTGTGTGGACATATGCTTTTCTTACTTTTGAGTGAATGCAGGGAAATGAAGTGGAAATGCTGGGTTGTATGATAAGGGTATGTATAACATTATAAATAGCTGTCAAACTCTTCCAAGGTGGCTGTACCATTTTTCATTCCCCCTAACACTGTATGAGAGTTCCAGTTGCTCCTCATTCTTGCTAGAATTTGATTTGGTTACTCATTGTAATTTTAGCCATTTAGTGGGTATGTTGTGATATTTCACTGTAGTTTTAATTTCATTTCCTGTTATGAATGGAATTGCATGCATCCTCCCCACACACAATTCATATGTTAAATTCCTAACTTCCAGTACTTCAGAATGTGATTGCATTTGGTGATGAACCTTTAAACTAATCACAGAAGTGATTTGGGCCCAAATCCAGTCTCACTGATGCCCTTGTAAGAAGAGGAAATTTGGACACAAAGAGACACCAGGTCCAGAGAGGAGGTACAGATGGCCAGTAGGCACACAAAAAGGTGCTCAACCTTGCTAATCACTAGAGAAACGCAAATCAAAACCACGACCATAAACTGGCACTTGCCACAAGTGTTTGCTGTCTGCCTCTACAAGGGTTAAACCATGTGCTGCTACTGACCTCCAACACCGCCTGGAGGAGTTCAGGGTGACTTGCAGAAATGAGGCACCCTGTGCTCCCAGAAAATTGGCTGGACAGATCTTTAGATAGGTAGATATTCTCAGGAGCTTTATGAGCCCAATTCTTGTATCTCCTCCTATCTAGAAAAGCACTAGAATCCATGGTGATGACTATTTTTCATGATTAGCAGAAGCTTCACAAGACCAGCAGGCATTTTCTGTAAAATAAATGTGCTTGATTGCATATACTCTTCCTTTACCAAAATCACATATATACTGTCCTTCCCCCTACCTCTTTAGAACAGCTTCTCAGACTTCAGTCCTCATATTGCCCCAAATAAAACTTAACTTGCAACTCTCACGTTGTGCATTTTTTTTTAAAGTCAATAGGCTCACAAATGATGAACTGTCTCAGAGTAGACTTCCCTGCTTCACCAACTCTACAAGGAACCAGAATGTTGGTACCAGCAGCAGCCCCTTGTGCCCGTCTGCCTTCTCAGGGAGTGCAGACAAATCTGGGTAAGGCTCTTCCGGTTCTTGGATCTCCTGTATTGGTTGAGATCCTGAATTTTATTTGGCAGTGGAGCAGGTTACCTGCCCCATCCCAGCTGAAAGACACTGTTGGGGGCCAGTTGAAATACACCAAGGCATACCCACTCACTCAGTGTCACTCAGTGTCATTGGCTCAGCTGAGAAACACCACGTTTGCTCAGTTGTAGGAAACTGAGTTGTCTGTGCTGAGTAGTTAGGTAAGAGGCTGATATAATACTTTTCCTCAGTTTGGCTGCCTTAATAGAACTTGTTTGGATAAAAGTGAAGGGTAAATTTTATCCTTGAGCAATTTGACTTTTATAGGAAATGTATGTGCTTAGTCACTCAGTTATGTCCCACTCTTTGCAACCCATGGGGTTGTGAAGAGCCCTGCCAGGCTCCTCTGTCCATGGGGATTCTCCAGGCAAGAATACTGGAGTGGGTTGCCATGCGCTCATCCAGGGGATCTTCCCAGCCCAGGGATTGAACCCAGATCTCCCATATTGCAGGTGGATTCTGAAATGTTGTTGCTGAGCCATGAAAGATGCCAGGATTCTTGGCCTCCAGAGGAGAGGAATTAAATCCGGGGCCAGTGATGAGGCTTGATTGCTCAGAGCTTTTGTGTATTAGAGTTTTATTAAAGTATAAAACAGATAGGGAAAGCTTCTGACACAGACAGCAGAAGGGAGCAGAAAGAGTGCCTGCCTGCTAGTTTTAGCCAGATGTTATATAGCTACTAGCAGGCTGCTAATTAGTGAAAGGGAATGTCTTAAAACTCAGAGACTCGTATCTGGCACCTCACACACAACATGCATTTTGAGATAACATTGGCACAAGGTGAGTTGTCTCGGGCCATAAAACGATTGACGTGAGTCTTGAAGAAAGGCAGGTCTCCAAGCAAATACATAGTTTCATTAACAGATTAGGAGAACAATTATATGAATAAAACATATTCATTTGTCAGGTTGGTTCTGAGTCTTAGATCCAACCAGCTTGAAGAAAGAGTCTAGGGTAATATACAGTTCATTAACATAGCTTAAGAAAAACATTTCCATAAGAAAAATGAATTGGTTAGCTCAAGGTTTGAGAGAAGTTAACTTCAGGTGGAACCAGATGTCATCATGGCAACACAGAATTGTGAGAGAAACCTGCTTTTAATTTTGTTTAGAGAACGGAAAAAATCTTACACTTGTAGTTTGTTTCTTCCTGCTGCTTAAGGAAGAGATAAAAAACATCTGACACTTGCAGCCTGCTTCCTCCATTTGGAGACCCCTAACCTTCCTGCCTGGTACTCTCTCAATTCTTTACCAACTGAGTCACCAGGGAAGCCCAAGAATCCTGGAGTGGGTAGCCTATCCATTCTCTAGCCGATCTTCCCAACCCAGGAATTGAAACAGGGTCTCCTGCATGGTAGGTGGATTCTTTACCAGCTGAGAGCTACCAGGAAGCCCTAAAATGGGGAAATGAGAAGTGAAGTTGCTCAGTCATGTGCTACTCTTTGTGATCCCATGAACTGTATAGCTTACTAGGCTCCTCCATCCATGGAATTTTCCAGGCAAGAGTACTGGAGTGGGTTGCCATTGCCTTCTCCAGTGGATCTTCTTGACCCAGGGATTGAACCTGGCTCTCCCTCTTTGCAGGTGGATGCTTTATCCTCTGAGGCACCAGGGAAGCCCAAAATGGGAAATAGATCCTCTCAAACACAGAAACAAGGGAAATCAGAAAGCAGCTGCTAACACTCCAGCCATGGTTATGTGCATACAAAATTATACTTGCAAGTACCTACTTATTGGAGGAAATTATACTGAAGGGGATCTCAACCTAAAATAGCCAAATTGGGGTTCTTTTGATATTCCAAAATTCGTATTTTTGTGAACACATTTATTAATAGAAAAAGCTGGCTGTCAGATCAAACAGACTAAATGGAATGCTTACTTTGGTATCTCAGTCTACCATGTTGCTGCTGCTGCTGCTAAGTCGCTTCAGCCATGTCCGACTCTGTGCGACCCCATAGATGGCAGCCCACCAGGCTCCGCCGTCCCTGGGATTCTCCAGTCAAGAACACTGGAGTGGATTGCCATTTCCTTCTCCAGTGCATTAAAGTGAAAAGTGAAAGTGAAGTCGCTCAGTCGTGCCCGACTCTTGGCGACCCCATGGGATTTTCCAGGCAAGAGTACTTAGAGAAAAAAAAAAAAAAAAAAAAACCAACTCCTTAGAGTTCTTGCCCTGAGGGAATAACTCCTACTAGGAGAACCTGACTTTACTCACTATGCTTTGAGACCAGATCTCTCAGGATCACTTATTTTATTTAGATCAGCTAATTCCTGAAAATCCAAAATTCTCCAAGCCAGGCTTCAGCAATACACGGACCATGAACTTCCAGATGTTTAAGCTGGATTTATGAAAGGCAGAGGAACCAGAGATCAAACATCTGTTGGATCATAGAAAAAGTGAGAGTTCCAGAAAAATATCTACTTCTGCTTTATTGACTACACCAAAGCCTTTGTGTGGATCACAACAAACAACATTCTGAAAGAGATGGGAATACCAGACCACTTGACCTGCCTCTTGAGAAATCGGTGTGCAGATCAAGAAGCAGCAGATAGAACTGGACATGAAACAACAGACTGGTTCCAAATAGGAAAAGGAGTACGTCAAGGCTGTATACTGTCACCCTGCTTATTTAACTTATATGCAGAATACATCATGAGAAACGCTGGGCTGGATGAAGCACAAGCTGGAATCAAGATTGCCGGGAGAAATATCAGTAACCTCAGATATGCAGATGACACCACCCTTATGGCAGAAAGTGAAGAAGAACTAAAGAGCCTCTTGATGAAAGTGAAAGTGGAGAGTGAAAAAGTTGGCTTAAAACTCAACATTCAAAAAACAAAGATTACAGCATCCAGTCCCATCCCTTCATGGCAAATAGATGGGGAAACAGTGACAGACTTTATTTTCTTGGGCTTCAAAACCACTGCAGATGGTGAGTGAAGCCATGAAATTAAAAGATGCTTGTTCCTTGGAAGAAAAGTTATGACCAACCTAGACATCATATCAAAATGTAGAGACATTACTTGGTCAGCAAAGGTCCATCTAGTCAAAGCTATGGTTTTTCCAGTAGTCGTGTATGGATGTGAGAATTGGACTATAAAGAAAGTTGAGCACTGAAGAATTGATGGTTTTGAAATGTGGTGTTGGAGAAGACTCTTGAGAGTCCCTTGGACTGCAAGGATATCAAACCAATCAATCCTAAAGAAAATCAGTCCTGAATATTCATTGGAAGGACTGATGCTGAAGCTGAAACTCCAATATTTCACCACCTGATATGAAGAACTGACTCATTGGAAAAGACCCTGATGCTGGGAAAGATTGAAGGCAGGAGGAACGGGGGATGATAGAGGATGAGATGGTTGTATGGCATCACCAACTCGATGGACATGAGTTTGAGCAAGTTCTAAGAGCTAGTAATGGACAGGGAAGCCTGGCGTGCTGCAGTTCATGGGATCACAAAGAGTGAGACACAGCTGAACTGAACTGAACTGAATCCCTGAAACAGAAGGAAAATAAAACGGGACTGAAGACTTTTAAATTTATTCCAAGTGTGATTTATAATTAGTATATTTTATACTGTGATATCTGATTCATGGCTAAGTGTAGAAAATGAAACTAGATCTCACATTCTGTCTGGATATGTGTATGTCTATGTGGGAGACCTGGGTTCAATCCCTGGGCTGGGAAGATCCTCTGGAGAAGGGAAAGGCTAAAAGGGCTTCCCTTATAGCTCAATTAGGTAAAGAATCCACCTGCAATGCAGAAGACCCCAGTTTGATTCCTGGGTTGGGAAGATCCACTGGAGAAGGGATAGGCTACCTGCTCCAGTATTCTCAGGCTTCTCTTGTGGCTTAGCTGGTAAAGAATCCGCCTGCAATGCAGGAGACCTGGGTTCGATCCCTGGTTTGGGAATATCCCCTGGAGAAGGGAAGATCTACCCATTCCAGTATTCTGGCCTGGACAATTCCAGGGACTGTATAGTCCATGGGGTCGCAAAGAGTCAGACACAACTGAGCGACTTTCACTTTCACTTTCAGTATGTGTATTTGTGTTTGGAATATATTACTGAGGTTAATTTGTAAATGAGCTAAGAAGAGTAAGTGAGCTTACAAATCCAACAATTCTAAATACAAGAGAATTAACCTAAATGAATTTCAGGTTCACATGAACTGGGAAATGTTCAGAAAAGGCAGAGGAACCAGGGATCAAATTGCCAACATCCTCAGGATCATGGAAAAAGCAAGAGAGTTCCAGAAAAACATCTATTTCTGCTTTATTGACTGCGCCAAAGACTTTGACTGTGTGGACCACAATAAACTGTGGAAAATTCTGAAAGAGATGGGAATACCAGACCACCTGACCTGCCTCTTGAAAAACCTATATACAGGTCAGGAAGCAACAGTTAGAACTGGACATGGAACAACAGACTGGTTCCAAATAGAAAAGGAGTACATCAAGGCTGTATATTGTCACCCTGCTTATTTAATATATGCAGAGTACATCATGAGAAACGCTGGACTGGAAGAAACACAAGCTGGAATCAAGATTGCTGGGAGAAATATCAGTAACCTCAGATATGCAGATGACACCACCCTTATGGTAGAAAGTGAAGAGGAACTAAAAAGCCTCTTGATGAAAGTGAAAGTGGAGAGTGAAAAAGTTGGCTTAAAGCTCAACATTCAGAAAACACAGATCATAGCATCTGGTCTCATCACTTCATGGGAAATAGATGGGGAAACAGTGGAAACAGTGTCAGACTTTATTTTGGGGGGCTCCAAAATCATTGCAGATGGTGATTGCAGCCATGAAATTAAAAGACGCTTGCTCCTTGGAAGAAAAGTTGTGAGCAACCTAAATAGCATATTGAGAAGCAGAGACATTACATTGCCAACAGAGGTCCGTCTAGTCAAGCCTATGGTTTTTCCAGTGGTCATGTATGGATGTGAGAGTTGGGCTGTGAAGAAAGCTGAGTGCCAAAGAATTGATGCTTTTGAACTGTGGTGTTGGAGAAGACTCTTGAGAGTCCCTTGGACTGCAAGGAGATCCAACCAGTCCATTCTAAAGGAGATCAGTCCTGGATGTTCATTGGAAGGACTGATGCTAAAGCTGAAACTCCAATACTTTGGCCACCTCATGCGAAGAGTTGACTCATTGGAAAAGACTCTGATGCTGGGAGGGATTGGGGGTAGGAGGAAAAGGGGACGACAGAGGATGAGATGGCTGGATGGCATCACCGACTTGATGGACATGAGTTTGAGTGAGCTCCGGGAGTTGGTGATGGACAGGGAAACCTGGCGTGCTGAGATTCATGGGGTCACAAAGAGTCAGATACGACTGAATGACTGAACTGAACTGATTTAAGGTTTGTTTGTTGATTTATTTAATGTAGGCACCTCTAAGAGTCATTAATATTAAGCGTAACATTTTCGTTGTACCTAGGTTTAATATGTTATGTCTGTTACAAGTTTGTCAACAAGGAAATTAACTTGAGTGAAGAAAGTTTTAAGGAAAGAAAATGTAAATGAGATAGGAGCTTTTAGATAAACTCTGTTAAGTATAATTATACTTTAGGAATGTCTGTCTAAAATAGTCTTTCCAGATTTGGGTAACTTGAATTTCTAAGGGTTGTTCTAAACTGAGTAATGGAAGTTTATTGAATAGATAGATCATTCCAAATAAAATAAGATTCTGAAACATTAATTACTGAGCACTAGCTTCCTCTTATAGAGAAACTAAAGAGATTTTGAACAATTAATGAATAATGTTTGGTGCCACCCTGAGATGTTCTCTATAGGAAAGCAAATGTTTTTAGAAATTGCCACTGGTATTTATGTTCACCAATCAACAGAATGCTAATATAAAGGTTAGTTCATGGTTGCTCAAGGAAGTAGGATGTGTGTCTTTAGAAAAGAAGGTATGAGGAATGGAAATGCATTTTGTTAAGGGAAAAGGAAGTAGGTCTGACTTACAGGTATCTTTTTCTGAATGGGAAAATAAAATTATGAATAAAGAAAGTGATAAAGATTTTGTGGAAAGTGGACCCTGAGAAAATGAGTTTTGTACATGGTCAGTTTTGACCAAGATTAAAATAAATTTAACTGAGTAAATGAATTTAAAAGTAAACTGGCACAAAACTTGAATTTGACTTTTTTATCTGTAAATGGTACAAGCTTTCTTCAGTTGTGGAGCTGCCTATGATAAAAGATTTTAAGTCTGTTTACCTCTTAAATGATCTGTTCTGTATTTGCCTTTAAAATCTTTTATTGCTACTTTGGCTAAGTGAATAACTATTGTTTCACAAGTGACATATGATCCTAGCTGACTGAGTGTTCTAAATCCTTTCAATATTCTTTAACAAAACTTCCTAAAAATCGCATTCTAATGAAATCTTTTTGAACTCTGACTCTGGGATGCTTCAAAGGGCCTCTGAAACATCCCAAAGAGAGATATTAATCTAATTAGATTCATTTGGTATGTTGAATTGCATGGAAAGTATTGTCAAATGAATAATAAATCTCCTCAGGTTATATGGTATGGTAAATGTTACTAATATAGATATCCTAGACATTATATGGAGTTCCTAGAATTCTGATATGTTCTGATAAAATGTTATCAGTCATAATTCTAGTTACTAACATAAAGTGTTGTCACAGCAGTAACAAAGTTTCAGATTTTAAACATGCCTTAAGTCTTTTATCATTACAGAGAGTTACGATTTTATTCTGATGTGCATTTGTAAAAATTCTTCCTCTTCAAAAAATTTATAGAAAGGACTTTTGGATAAATACACGTTTCTGACTTCAGACCATAATGCTGAACTGGGTAAGAAATTAAAGGATTCTAACGGGAAATCTGATGATTTCACAAAGGTTAACAAAAGGGCTGAATGCACTAGTGATTATGCTTATAATTTTTATGGTTTCTGTCTGAAAAATTGCTAGTTTGAATCTGTGTTTTACAGGTATAAGGAAACCTTCCCTTCAAACTAATTATGACTTAATAGTAATTTGGTAAATTAAATTTTTGTAAACAGAAACACTTGTCTTTTTTTCTCTACCATTCCCTCCAGAGATTATAAACTCTTAGGTTTCCAGCAGCTTTACCAGATAACTTAGGGAGGAAGGCTTACCTCATCAGTACAGAAATCTCCAGGTATTTTGAGGACCTTGAGAAGGGAGGAATTCACCTAGACCCATTAGGCTAAACCTGTGATAAGCGTTTGCCATAACTTTCCTAGTTTTGAGAAGTTCTTATTTTTTAACGTTCAGTCTGAGACTCTAAAACAAGTTTCAGCAAAGCAAAAAGGTCTATGATCAGTTATGATTATATACATTATCAGCCCAAGGATTTTTTTGAGACCAGCTTATTTTGCAACAAATTAGTGTTAATTGAATATATTTAGTGAAATGAATGTAATTTGAGAGAGAAAAAGATTGTTTCAATGAATGTTAAATCAGTTTTGTGAATGGAAGCATGTATTTACTGACTCAGTTTCCAGATAGTTCTTTGCTGTGATGCCCTATTAATGTCATTAATTGAATCATTAAAAGTGCACTCTAAGCTTTGTTTCTGAAGCTTATCTCAGTTATCTTTGCATGAAGATCATATGCCCCATAATCTGCATACTGGAAAGGATACGGTTTAAAAGACTCTAACCTGGATGGAAGGACTTCTTATCAGGTACTCTTGACTGACAGGGAAACTGACCCTTGGACTAATCCCAGCTTCTAAAGGCCCCCACACTGGACTAGTCTCTAATGAGGACGGCTGGCCTCACACTCACCTTAAAACAATGTTCAAACACAGGATACTACACCTACACCAGGACAAAAAGAAGACTATCAGAAGTAGACAGCTTATCCAAGATGTTGGCCCTGCTTCATATGATCGTTTATAATGCTTTCTTGATTTCTTGGTTGGTTGGTTGGTTTAGTCACTAAGTCATGTCCGACTCTTGTGACTCCATACACTGTAGTCTGCCAGGCTCCTCTGTCCATGGGATTCTCCAGGCAAGAATACTGGAGTGGGTTGACATTTCCTTCTCTTGACTTCTTAGACCTTTGCATATAAATCAAATTCTTTTCTATCATGGACACAATAATTTGCTAGTTTAAAAAATCAATCCCATTGTTGGGTTGTGGCCAATGACCTGTGTCTAGTACTTCTAGATTACCTTGGTGGATTTTCCCACTCCAAGGCTCTAATTGGATGACTCAAAAATTTTTATTTTAGAAGAAAGAAAGTTCAGTCCTGTTCAGGTTACCTTTAATATTACTAAGTGGGATCCTCTCATCTGGCCAGTTAATAATGCCTGCTCTGACCATAGCTATTATATGAGTTTTCCTTTAAGTTACTCAAGCTCAATCAGAGCAACAAGCAAAAATTCAGCCAAGGACTAAAACCTCCCACAAGTATGGGATGGATTCATGTGGTTAACACCAGGCTGTGGTCGTTTAAGATTTAAAATCCTCCTTTATCCTGGGAATGATTAAACTATACTAAAGATAACCAGCATAGGAAATTTCCCAATACTGGGAAATTGGGACCTTATGGACAGTGCCAATATAATTTCCCTGAAAAATAAAGATTGGTACAGAATAGTCTAAGTCAGATGACCTGAGAATAGACTGGGACACCCTAATCAAAGTTCTCAGCTTAATTCTTACTTATGGCTTTAATAATATTGTTGTGCTATTTGTACTTTGCCTGTTTTACAAGCTTGTTGTTCCTTGCATTACCAAATGTGTGACTAAACTCCAACAAAAATAATGATGACTAGGCAATGTGAAGCAGTTGATCAAATACATAGTTCTCTATGTAACCAGTGATTATAATAGTGTAACTGTAGATATGGGAAGATACAACAAGAGAGAACTTTTCCTGAACTATAACAGGTTAAGTAAGACAGGTTAGTCAGAGCCCTTTGATTCCTGTTGGTAAGTCCTAGTCCAATAACAGCACATTCAATGGCATGTCTGAGAAATCTTTGTCAGACCTGGGAATGTGACTTTCTAGCAATGTAGGATGAAATGCCTTCCAAAGTATGGTTGAATTTATTACCATGAGGCAGCCCTATTAACCACAAACTGTCACTTTGCCAGGAGTATTTGCTATCTATCTCTGCAAGGATTAACTCATGTGCTGTTGCTGATCTCCAACACACCCTGAAGGAGTGAGCAGAAATAAGGCACTCTGTGCTCCCAGAAAACTGGCAGGACAGGTCTTCAGATACATAGATATTCTCAGGAACTGGTTTTATAAGCCCAGTTCTTATATCTCATATTTAGAAAAGCACTAAAATCCTTCATGATGACAACTATTTCTCATGACTACCAGAAGTTCATGAGACAAGAGGAAACTTTCTAAAATATAAACATGCTTGATTGCATGTACTCACCCTTTACCAAAATCATATACATACTGTCTTTCCCCTCTACCTCTTTGGAACCATTTCTCAGAGCTATCTGAGGTGTTGTCTCCCAGGCTGCAGTCCTCATATTGCCCCAAATAAAACTTAACTTCAACTCTCACGTTGTGTATTTTTTTTTTTAAGTTGACAACCTCACACCAGTTCAGTTCAGTTCAGTTTCTCAGTCCTGTCTGATACTCTGCAACCCCATGGACTGCAGCATGCCAGATTTCCATATCCATTCACCAACTCCCAGAGCTTGCTCATACTCATGTCCATCATGTCAGGAATGTCATCCAACCATCTTATCTTCTGTCATCCCCTTCTCCTCCCACCTTCAATCTTTCCCAGCATCAGGGTCTTTTTCAATGAGTCAGTCCTTCACATCAGGTGGCCAAATATTGGAGTTTCAGCTTCAGCATCAGTCCTTCCAATGAATATTCAGGACCGATTTCCTTTAGGATTGACTGGTTTGATATCCTTGCACTCCAAAGGACTCTTAAGAGTCTTCTTCAACACCACAATTCAAAAGCATCAATTCTTCAGTGCTCAGTTTTCTTTATGGTCCAACTTTCACATCCATACCTGACTGCTTGAAAAACCATAGCTTTGACTAGACAGACCTTTGTTGGCAAAGAAATGTCTCTGCTTTTTAATATGCTGTCTAGGTTGGTCATAGCTTTTCTTCCAAAGAGTAAGTGTCTTTTAATTTCATGGCTGAAGTCACCATCTGCAGTGATCTTGGAGTCCAAGAAAATAAAGTCTGTCACTGTTTCCATTGTTTCCCTATCTATTTGCCATCGAGGGATGGGACCAGTTGCCATGATCTTAGTTTTTTGAATGTGGAGTTTTAAGCCAACTTTTTCACTCTCCTCTTTCACATTCATCAAGAGGCTCTTTAGTTTTTCTTTGCTTTCTGCCATAAGGGAGGGGTCATCCGCATATTTGAGGTTATTGATATTTCTCCCATAATCTTGATTCCAGCTTGTGCTTCATCCAGCCCGGCATTTCTCATGATATACTCTGCATATAAGTTAAACAAGCAAGGTGACAATAAAAGGCCTTGACGTACTCCTTTCTCTATTTGGAACCAGTCTGCTGTTTCATGTCCAGTTCTAGCTGTTGCCTCTTGATCTGCATACAGATTTCTCAGGAGGCAGGTCAGGTGGTCTGGTATTCCCATCTCTTTCAGAATTTCCCACAGTTTGTTGTGATCCACACAGTCAAAGTCTTCGGCATAGTTAACAAAGCAGAAGTAGATGTTTTTCTGGAACTCCCTTGCTTTTTCTATGATCCAGATGTTGGAAATAAGATCTGTTTCCTCTGCTAGGGTGGCTTTTATCAAAAAGAGAAGAAGAGAATTTTGGGGCATCCAGTAGCTAGGACTTTGTGCTTCCACTGCTTGGGTTCAATCCCAGTCAGTGAACTAAGATCTCATAGGATGTGATGTGGCCAAAAAAGGGAAAAGGTATCTTAAAAAAGAAAAGACAAGAAGTAACAAGTGTTGGTGAGGATGTGGAGTGTACTATTGGTGGGAATGTAAATTGATGTAGCCATTATGGAAAAACAGTATGCAGATTCTTCAAAAGATTAAGAATAGAACTACCATATGAACCAACAATTTCACTTTAGGGTGTTTACCTAGGAACATAAAAACGCTAATTTTTAGAGATATATGTACCCCATGTTCAATGCATCATGTATGATAGCCAACATATGAAAGCAATAAATGTCCAACAACAGAATAAAGAATAGAATAAAGAAAATGTCACACACACATATACACATAATGGAATGTGGTTGAACCACAAACAAGAACGAAATCTTACTCTTTGTGACAGCATGGATGGCCGTTAAGCACATTATGCTAAGTGAAATAAGCCAGAGAAAGACAAATATGACATGATCTCATTATTTGTGAGACAGAAAATAAAAGAACCATCCCTCCCCCCCACCAAAACACACCAAACTTGGTTGTCAGAGATGGGGTGGGCGTTAGAGGAGGGAGATATGGCCGAAAGAGGTCAGAAGTTACAAACTTTCTATTATAAGATAAATAAGTACTAGGCATGTAAGATACAGCATGATAACTATAGTTAATAAGACCATACTGCCTCTTTGAAAGCTGTTAATAGCGTAGATTTTAAAAGTTCTCATCACAGAGAAAAACCCATGTTTATGATTATGTAAGGTGATAAATGTTAAATAGACTTATTGTGGTGATCAGTTCACAATGTAACCAAATGAAACTAATATAGTGTTAAATGTCAATTATACCTCAAAGAAATTAAAAAAGAAAGAAAGAAAGATACCGGGGGATGCATACACAGAGAAAAAGCCGAGGTGAGGACACAATGAAGAGGAAGCTGCTGCAAGGGACCACCCAGGACAGCTGCCCCGGAGACACTAACTCTCTGGCACCCTGATCTTGGACTTCCGGTCTCCCGAATTGTAAGCAAATACATTTCTGTTGTTCAAGCCACCTGATCTGTTACTGATCTGTTATGGCAGCTCAGAAGACTGACACACTTCTCTAATGAGTAGTGACATCGTGCATTTCTGTGTGCTTGTTTGCTATTCATAAATCTGTTTTTGGTAGTGTGCCTGTTCAAATATTTTGCCCATTAAAAAAATTGAATTGTTTTTCTTATTATGAGGTTATAAGCATTCTTTATGTATTCTGGAAATGTCTTTTATCAGATAAATATTTTGAAAATATTTTCTTCCAGTCTGTAGCTTTACTTTCATATTTTAAAAACAATGTCTTTTAAAACCAGGTTTCAATTTTGTAAAAGTCTAATTTATAATTTTTTTTCATTTATGGTGTATGAGATGTTACTTAAAACATTTTTTGCCTAATCCAGGAACACAGACATTTCTCTCTCTCTCTTTTTTTCTTTTCTTTTAAATGAGTTTTACTGTTTGGTTCAGCTCCATTTTAGTTTTATGTCTTTTTTTTTTTTTTTTTTTTGTATATGGTGAAAGAATCATGATACATTAAAAAATAAGGATGTCCAATTGTTCTAGCATTGTTTGTTGAAAACACTCTCCTTTCCCCATTGAATTGCTTGCTGTGTTGGTTGAAACTCGACTGATGGATCAGTGGTTGGACTCTCAATTCTCTTCTGTTGTTCTCTGCATCTAGCTATATGTCTTGATTATAGGAGCTTTATAGCAAATATTTAGGCTAGTTGTCAGATTCCTCCAACTATTTTTTTTCCAAAATTGTTTTGGTTACTCAGGATCTTTCAATATAAGTTTTAGAATCAGGTTGTTAATTTCTGCATAAAAGCCTATATACACTCTTAATGGCTTTGCTTTGAATCCAGATCAATCTGGGAAGAACTGTCATCTTAACAATGTTGAGTCTTCCAAAGCATACATGTTATGTTTCTCTGTAGTTTTAGATCTTCTTTAATTGCTCTCACCAATGTCTGGGGATTTTCAGCATACAAATATTACACGTGTTTTGTTAGCTCTATCCCTAAGTATTTGACGTTTTTTTAATACTTTGATAAATGGTATTTTAAAAAATGTTTAAAATGTATTGTGATGGCCAAAAAGTTCGTTTGAATTTTCTGCAACATAGTACAGAAAAGCTAAACAAACTTTTTGGCCAACCCAATATATTTTAATTTCCAATTGTTTGTTGCTAGTTTGTAGAAGTACAGTCAGAATTTCCCTCAATTCCCATTGCCTTCCCCTCCAAAGACAGACTCTCCCAGTTCTTTGCAGTGGTGAGCAGAAAACCCAATGCTTGTTCTTTTGTGGGGGATGGGCAGGACAATCGGAACACTCATCTGATATTGTTATGTACTTGCTATCGCTTGTTTCTTTCTGTATTTTCTTGTGAAGGCTTTGATGAAGTTTATTCACAATGGTTAGATGGGAAGGAAATGCAGAGCACCTCAAGCCTCCTCCCTCCCCTCATATACAATTCTGCCTCACCCCATGGGGTCTCAAATCCTAAAAGATGATGCTGTTAAAATGCTGCCCTCAATATGCCAGCAAATTTGGAAAACTCAGCAGTGGCCACAGGTCACTGGAAAAAGTCAGTTTTCATTCCAGTCTCGAAGAAGGGCAATGCCAAAGAATGTTCAAACTACCACACAATTGCACTTTTGTCATGCTCAAAATTCTCAAAGCCATGATTCAATGGTATGTGATCCGTGAACTTCCAGATGTTCAAGGTGGATTTAGGAAAGGCAGAGGAACCAGAGATCGAATTGCCAACATTTGTTGGATTATAGAAAAAGCAAGAGAACTCCAGAAAGACATTTACTTCTGCTTTCTTGATTACACCAAAGCTTTTGATTGTGTAGATCACAACAAACTGGAAAACTCTTTAAGAGATGGGAATACCGGACCACTTTGCCTACCTCTTGAGAAATCTGCATGCAAGTCAAGAAGCGACAGTTAGAACCGGACATGGAACAACAGATTGGTTTCAAGTTGACCATCTGCAGTGATTTTGAAACCCAAGAAAATAAAGTCTGTCACTATTTCCATTGTTTCCTTATCTATTTACCATAAAGTGATGGGACTGGATGTTTAGTTTCTTGAATGTTGAATTTTAAGTCACTGCAAATGCTGACTGCAGCCATGAAATTAAAAGATGCTTGCTCCTTGGAAGAAAAGCTATGGCCAACTTAGACAGCATATTAAAACACAGAGACATTACTCTGCTGCCAAAGATCAGTCTAGTCAAAGCTATGGTTTTTCCAGTAGTCATGTATGGATTTGAGAGCTGGACCATAAAGAAAGCTGAGTGCAAAAGCACTGAAGCTTTTGAACTGCGGTGTTGGAGAACTCTTGAGAGTCTCTTGGACTGCAAGGAGATCCAACCAGTCAATCCTAAAGGAAATCAGTCTTGAATATTCATTAGAAAGACTGATGCTGAAGCTGAAACTCCAACATTTGGTCACTTGATGTGAAGAACTGACTCACTGGAAAAGACCTTGATGCTGGGAAAGAGTGAAGGCAGGTGGAGAAGGCATCGACAGAGGATGAGATGGTTGGATGGCATCACCAACTTGATGGACATAAGTTTGAGCAAACTCCAGGAGCTGGTGATGGACAGGGAAGTCTGCCGTGCTACAGCCCATGGGATCACAAAGAGTCAGACAGGACTAAGTGACGGAACTGACTCTCTGATGGGGTCACCATTACCTTTCAGCTTTAGTTCCAATGATGCCAGGAGTCAGAGAGAAGGAAAAAGCAGCAGTCACAGCATCCACTTACCATGGACTCAAACCTGAATCTGGAGAGCTTTCTATAAGAGCCTAGGGAGAAGTACATTGGGTTGTTGATGAAAATATAAACTGATTTCTTTCAGTTCATTTGGGACAAAAGAAAATCCCATTTTGAGACTGATTCTAAGTGTATTTCATATGAAGATGAAGGTTTTGTGTCATTCTGCATTTTCTGAGATTCACAGTAAACTCCAGCATCTGTGGGAATAAATAAGGGACAGTCCAATGGTGACCTGAGAAGAAGAAGGCTTCTCACTTGGAAGTCCTTTCATCAAAGGCAAAACCTCCGTCTGAAGCCCTGAGTTCCACCCTTGCCTTGGCGCTGCTGTCTCAGGCCATTTCCCAGCTCAGCTCTAGGCTCAGGCAGAGCTCGTCTATGGACTGTTCCTCCAGGCTGGCATGCACGGTGCTGCTGTTCTTCCAGGTGGCCCCACTCAGATGTTTCTCCTCTGCATCTTCTTAGGTCCCCACTGGCGGGGTGAAGGGCCCTTCTCCCTGTTCCCAGGTTCCTCTGTGATCAGCACTCTGTTGGAGTAAGCTGTTCACACACTTGTCTTGATCCTTGTCTTGATAGAGGAGGCAGTGGCCTCTATCACTGCCAGTTTTCTGGTACCTCCACAATGCTTGGGTACAAATGGAGTTTGCTGGGTGGAAATAGGATATTCAAAGGCCCAAAATGTTGGAGACTCCCAGAAACTGAATCCCTCCCTGTGACTGTCAAGTATTTTTGGCGACCTGTCAGTGATGGACCTTTCAGTGCTGGATGGATGAGCATTATCTTGATGACTTTGGGGTTTTCAGGAACAACTAGTTCTGTAGATGCCAGAAGTAAGATGGGCCTGCCAGAAAACTGGTGCAAATGGGGCACAAGATGTACTGCTACTATAGCAAGGATGCAGATGCTTCCCTGGACCCCTAATAGGTTCACAAGCTTTCCCTGCTGGTCTGTCTGAACATGCCCCTGCCCTGCAAAGTTGTTGGCAGCCCCATTCATAGTGAAAAAATGGAATGCAAGTTACACGCTACAAGTTAGTTCACTGGGAATGAAACCCAGATCTCTAGTCTCAACTTCCAGTGCTCTTTCTAACCGCAAGTATGGGCTAAGGGCAGGGGTGATGAGATGCAATGGACAGACACAGGCTTGAGGTCAGAGCAAATTCAGATGCAGTCCCTTCTCCGTGGCTTAACCGACTGATCATGGTTGAATGTCTCCACCTCTCTCTCTCTGTCTCTCTGCCAGTGTCAGCCTCATTGGCTCCAGTTGACATCACTTGAAGCTTGGTGTAGGCACAGAGGAGGAGCTTAGTAACATCTATACTGTTTTGTTTCTTCTGCTGCCACATTTAAGGTAGGATATTGCCTGTGCAAGTAGAGTGATAGAGGGATGCCTGGAATGGTAGGAGGTGGGGAGGTCCCCTGGGTTGCCTCACCCTATATGCCTGCAGAGGAGAGGTGGAAGTGTGATGCATGCTGATGCCTTCTGAAGCACAGAGCTCAGATCTGGTTGCAGGAGACAGGCTCTGGTTTAGGAGTACCCAGAGAGCTGTTGAATTGCCCTTTGGTAGTGAGTATGCTGTTGCTGGATGTATTCAAGCAGAGATTTCATGATTACTCACTGGGGATGCTGGGGAAGGAGTTTTGGGGTTTGTGAGATGACTGGACCAAATATCCATAAGCTTTCATGGACCAAGCATTTGTATTCATCTTTGTGGTTGAATGAATGGTTGAATAATGGCTTCCAAAGATACTTACATCCTAATTTCTGGGACCGGAATATGTTGCACAGTAAAGGGAAGTCAAGGTTGCAGATGAAGTTAAGGTTGCTGATCAGCTGACTGTGAAATAGGGAGACTCTCCTGGGTTATCTTGTGGACCAAAGGACTCCTCACTAGAATCCTTATAAGTGGAAGAGGGACACAGAGGGTCAGAGTCAGAGACATGAGGCATGAGGAGGAATCAACCCACTGTTGTTGATTTGAAGACAGAGAGGGGGCCATGAGCCAATGCCCATGGCCTCTAGAAGCTGGAAGGGGCAAGAAAATAATTCTTTCCCAGAGCCTCCAGAAGGAGTGCATTCTCACTGGCACCTTGGTTTTAGCTTAGGGGAACTCACTTTAGACTTTTGGCCTCCAAAACTGTAAGATGATAAACTAGTATTATTTTAAGCCACCGAGTTTGTGGTTATTTATTAAAGGTACAATAGGAAACTCATGCAATTTTATTTCCTATTTAGTTAGAATTTGTTTTAATGGTCAAGTAATCTTTAAAATTTAGAGCTGTGATGGCCATTTCTAGAGGACTGGCAGGTATAGGTCAGTTACAGTAATTTGACAAGAAATGAAAGCCATGGTCCAAAGTGGAGAGCTGAGGAACACAGCTTTTCCTGGCAGGTTGGAGGCAATCAAAATGCCCTGTCACTGAGCTTTACAAAGTGCTTTGTAATAAACAGCATCTGCATATTGGTTCTTGAGTATAGGATGATAGCTCAGACAAGGCCTGGCAGCTCCTAACAGGATGCCTAGTACCTGACTCTACGACTTGAGATTAGGATGGTAGCATCTTACAACTGGACAGTCCTTTATCCTTTCATCCAATGCCTTGGCCCCTGCATGGCATTTCAGACAACTGCTTGAATGCTGCATCTGCCACATCCTAGCAAGGGATCTTGGGCAAGTCACAAGCCTCTCAGAGCTTTGTAATGTCCGCCCTGCCTGGGGTCTGTTGGGGGCACGCACCCTGCCTCCTGGGTGCTCGTCAGGGCCTGGACTGTAAAACAAGTGTACTGATCGTGTGGACTTCCATGTGGTCTTCTCCGATGCACTGTAAGTTACAGCTGTGATCACAGATTTAACATCAGGGGTCATGGGACCAGGTCCCAGCACGTGAGCCGGGCTGTGGTGCTACTGGATTTGGCCAAGGGCTCACCCTCAACTTTCCATCCCCTCCCCTCACCCAAGCCCTTTGCAGATCTGTGATGAGACATGAAGCAGCTGGGAGGAGATTGGGGGCCGAGTCTGGGTTTCTCTGTGACCCGGAGGCTCTAGTGCAGCGATGCCTGAGGTCAAGACCATGTTCTTTCCATGCCTCGTGCAGATATTAAAGGGGAAAACATTCATGACACTTGCCAGAGACAGTAATTAGACTTTACTAGATGGGGGTCTGGATGGTGGGTGTAGGTAGTGGGGGAGAGAGGTGGGACTCAGCTCCAACTACCTCCTGGGCAGGTAGGAATTATAGCCAAGGAGCATGGTGCAGGTCAGTGGTGCAAGATTACTGCAGTGGAACTTTAAGGGTAGGACAAGCCAGGGTGATCAGACACAAGCTAGGGTATGGTGAGGGATGAGGAACTCTTAAATATGGAGAGGGTTCACACTGAGTATTAATCCTGACTTAGCAGGATTCTTGCTAAAATTGAACAATGCAGAGAGGAACAAAAAGTGAGCCTCGTGGAAAAGTTCAGGGTCGTCTGAGCACAATCTGGTCAAAGAAAGAATCTTTGTCACAAGGCAAAGCTATTTCTCAGGTTGAGTGGGCAGGTTACCTGCAAAACCAGCCAGGGATGGGCAGAATCCCTCTGCAGACTGAAGAAGGCTATGCTCAGAGAAGAGATTCCCAGGTCCAAGTCAGAACCTGAGGGAGGCCTGACCTTCTGGACCCGAGACCAATTCTCCCCACTGAACAACGATGGCCTAGCCAGAATATTCCAGCTGTATCTAGGGTCGACATTCTCTTTTTCACTGTCCTGGTGAATGAATATTACCAGTGATATCATCACACAAAGTCTACTACCACCAGGATCCAGGCACCCAGCAGTAGCCAGAAGCTGGTCCACACCTGTCCTGCATCCGTCTGCATGGGAGACGCAGGTGTCTATGTGCAGTGACTTTTCACACCAATGCCTGCTGCCCAAGACCATCTGTGGGTGGAGAGAGCAAGTCTCTCTTTCACTCTCCCTCTGTGTTTTACAGGGTTTACCCAGGAAACCGTTTGTTGGTAAAGGCTTATATTGAGTCACTGTTGAAAACTCTGTGATGAAAGCAACGGCATGGGTCACGGAGTCAGGAGAAATCGGGCCTCTTCCCACTTGAGCCGCAATTACTCTTCTGTATCCCTCGTCCCTGTTTACAAGGCCTGTGGAAGCTGTCTTATCTCATACACAGACCCCTATGAGTCATGGATCACTTTGGCAAAATGCCAAGTGCTGGATAAAGAAGTTCTCAGAAAGCAGAAGCTGGGAGGAGTGGGGAGGGACTTAGGTCAGTTTTAGAGGCAGAGACACAACTCATGAAATATCTTCCATTCACAGAGGCCTGCCGAGTGCGTGATGCTTCACATAAGCCATGGCCCTTTATTCTCACTGCCGTCCTGTGCATTAGAGCACACGGTCTGCATTTTCTAGGTGAGCTCAGTCTTGCCTCTATTTGTAAGCTTCTCTTGGTGCTGACCCGGAGAAGGCAATGGCACCCCACTCCAGTACTCTTGCCTGGAAAATCCCATGGACGGAGAAGCCTGGAAGGCTGCAGTCCATGGGGTCGCTGAGGGTCGGGCATGACTGAGCGACTTCACTTTCACTTTTCACTTGCATTAGAGAAGGAAATGGCAACCCACTCCAGTGTTCTTGCCTGGAGAATCCCAGGGATGGGGGAGCCTGGTGGGCTGCCCTCTGGGGTCACACAGAGTCAGACACGACTGAAGTGACTTAGCAGCAGCAGCAGCTTGGTGCTGACCCTGTGCATGGTGTGGGGACACTGAGACCAGCAGGCCACGGTTGGCCTGAAGGGCTTGCTGTGTGCTGACGGGCTTGCCGTGTGCTGACGGCGGGGAGTCAGGGCACTGCTGCAGGAGAGGGCAGTACAGGGTTTTGAGAGCGCAGAGCAGGGCTGCTCCCTCACAGGCCTGGTAGGCTCTGAGTCTTGCAGAACAAGGCAGAGGGGCCACAGGAAGGGAGAAGTGAGGAGGGGGCCCCTGGGAGAGAAGACATGTATCCTGGGAGGGAAGGGGAGGAAGCCTGTTGAGGTTTACTTGGGCCCCGCCTTCTAGGCTGGAAAGGCTGAGCCATGAGGCTGTGGGGGCAGGAGGCTGGATCAGAGGGCTTCAGATGCCATGTGGCCACCCGCCCTGGGGTCTCCAGAGCTCCTTGGGAACTTTCAAAATGACAGATTTATAGATTCTCTCAAAGATTTGCTGAGTCAGAATCTCTGGAGCAAAGCAGGAAGTGCCTAGAAAGGCATGAAGTGATTAGTGACTGCATTTGTATTAAGTGTGGGGGGTGACAGGAGATGAGCCTGACTTAGGGAATCACGTGGTTAGAAGCAGAGAAAACACCAGGGGTGCAGGCCCCCAGTCTCCCTGAATGTGGATAGAGCCTGAACTTGGAAGGTTGCCGTGGGAATTGGTGGGAGGTGGATTCCTAAGGAAAAAGCTGTAAGTTGTATTTGGGATCCAATTCTTTATTTCTTCTTCTTGAATAAATTTACACCATCTCATATATTTCAATGTCCTTAATTGTAAAATGGGGGCACAAATGCCTCTTGAACAGGACCATCAGGAGGATTAAGTGAGGAACATGCAGCTTGATGTCTGGCATTTAGGAGCTGTTCAGCAGAGAGTAGTTCCTGTGACTACATTGATGAAACACTGATTTGATGCCATGTGGACAACGGCACCCCACTCCAGTACTTGGCCTGGAAAATCCCATGGATGGAGGAGCCTGGTAGGCTGCAGTCCATGGGGTCGCTAATAGTCAGACACGACTGAGCGACTTCACCTTTCACTTTTCACTTTCATGCGTTGGAGAAGGAAGTGGCAACCCACTCCAGTGTTCTTGCCTGGAGAATCCCAGGGATCGGGGAGCTTCGTGGCTGCCGTCTATGGGGTCGCACAGAGTCGGACACGACTGAAGTGACTTAGCATGACCTTTATCAGATTATGTGGGTCCATGCACTGGAAGCTTTCAAGCTGCAGTGGAGGTGACAAATAGAAAAGGCACACTCTACCACTCTCCAGGTCACCTTCCAGGTGCTGTTAACAGCTTAACAGCCTGTTTCCTACTGAGCCCAGGCCTGGACAGAGACCTTCTCACTGTCAGTGAAAGTCATTGTCCCTGCAGTGTCATGGAAAGCCACTGTCCATCAGTCAGAAGGGACCTGAGATCTGGAACCTGGGACTTTTGCCCACCTGGTATTAGACCTTTCTTAGACCCATGTGCTTTGTCCTTGGCTCCCAGCCCCAGCCACATCCTTCCACACTCTCCTCTGTGTCACAGTACATTCCCGTTCAGTCCTGTCTATGGGAGGCCCTGGCAAGGGACAGGAAGGCAGAGGCAGAGAGAAACCATCATTTTTCTTCTTTGGTCTACTGCTGCCTCTGGCAGCTATAATAGGCTCCTGGATTTTGGAAGGTGGACAGGTTTCAGCTGCGGCAGGCTAGCCCATGGGCTCTGGCTCCTGTGCTATCCTAGGGAGTGAGGACCTCTCCTTTGCTGCTAAGTGGTGGGGACCAGGGCTCTGACAGCAGCAGCAGAGGCAGCACGTGCTCCTGGGAGGCATTTCATCTCCAAGCTGCACTGTCTTGTCTCATTTCTCCAGTTCTGGCAACTTCCCGTGGTTAATAGCCTCTGAGGGACCTCACCTTCTCCTTCCTCATTCTCCAGGCTTCCTATACTTTTGTAACTGATGTTTCACACTAAATTCTCTTTCTGTTCCTCGGACTGGACGCTGGGTGATATCACCAGCATAAACTGTGTGCTTTGAAGCTAGATGAAATCACACGTGGTTTGGAACTTGCTGCTCCTGTAATGCCTGCTGCTGTGCCAACTAGACCCCAGAGGCAAAGGCTCAACTGAGAGTCCATCCACCTGTCACATGACTGCCCGGGTTCCTCATCTGTATGATCCAGGCTGGGTCCTGAGTCCTCCTAGGGTAAGGTTTGTAGGACGAGGAATGAGATTGTGTAGGAGGCAAGCCCTTTGTTACAAGGGTTTTGGCTCACAAGTGGCCTCACCTCTTCTACTCTCTTTGGGCCCTGCCTGAGCATAGGAGACCCCTGGTGTGTTATGTTGCTACCCAGCTGTAGCTATGTGGTAGGCTACAGTTCTATTATTAAAAAGGAAGGGAAGAATGGATTCTGGTGGACCCATAGCTATTTCTGTGACAGCAGTTGTGCAATGTACACAACTCATTTATGATATCTTCTTGGTAGGGCCATGGCAACGAGTACATGATAATATACATAGGGTTCCTATCTGCCTGCAATGCAGGAGACCTGGGTTCTATCCCAGTATCGGAAGGATCCCCTGCAGAAGGGAAAGACTACCCACTCCAGTGTTCTTGCCCGGAGAATTCCCTGAACAGAGGAGCCTGATGGGCTACAGTCCTTGGGGTCGAAAAGAGCCAGACACAACTGAGTAACTAACATTTTCACACTTTTACTTGCTACAATGCCAAGGAAAGTTTGACCAAGGTCGTTGGCCCATGTCTATACCAGACCTGGCCCCCATGGGCCCCAGTAACTGCTGGGTGAACATCGGCTCCTGGGGAAGACCCAGAGAAGCCTGCATCTGCTGCTTCCTCCTGTCAGTCACAGGTCAGGGGTCAGTGCGAGCTAGCTAAGAGGTGAGATCTGCTTTTGTCTATTTATGTGTAAGCCTTTATTAGCAGCTCTTTGGGTTTATAGTTCCAGGCTATTTTTAAATTGGAGTTCAGGGCAGGGAAATTATATTCCACAGTGGAGCAGGTAGTGGGTGAGGACAGAGGGGCTCCCATCCATCATTACGTGTGGACCGGGGATTGAAAGGTCTGATCTGTCACTCCTCCTAAAGGGCCTGGACACTGGGGGAGCCTGGTTTCTGGAGCACTTACAGTAAGCTGTCACCCCCCAGGATGGCTTAGGAGTGGTTGTCATGGTGGTAGATTTGCACTCCTTTCTTGCTTTGAAAGGAAGCAGGGGCTGCCTAGAAAATGAGGAAGCCTCCTTCTTGGAATGTTGAGGTCTTTGTTTCCTACTCTGCCCTCCCCCTCCAAGAATGCAGAGGGCCTCCTCCTGCTGCTTCTGCTTTTCATGTTATAATTTGGATAACAAAAGAGTGGTTCGAGATGGATCAGAGCCTTTTCATTTCTTGGCATCTTGGCCAAGCCATAACTTGCTTCTCAGGCTGTGATTCATTTGCTTAAGCTCAGGCTCACAAAGTCAAGTTCGATTCTACTCCCGTGGGTCAAATGGCCCTCTTTGGTTACATTTCAGCAATCAGACTAACTAGCTAACTTTCTCCTTCCTTCCTCCTTCTCTCTCTCCCTCCATCCCTTCCTCCCTTTCACAAACATCCACTGAACACTCCTGCAACACAAAAGCACAGAACTCTGCTCTGGCTGAGATTACATAAAAACATAAAGCTTGATACCAAATTGCTCTTGACCTGAGTGTGACACAGACTTGAAAAGGCGCGCTTCTGACAAGACGCTCTAAATGCTATGATGGAGGCAGGTATTTCCTTGGCTGCAGTGGGGCCACTAAGTGGGAAGGATATAGCAGACCCCAGGTAGGCTCAGAAGATAAGATACCCATGAGCTGAGTCTGGGATGTGTCTGTCTCCAGGTGGATTGGCAGGGAGGGTCTTTGGGGGCGGGGTGCACACAGTGCTCAAGATCTGGGTTGCAGGTGGTCAGCCAGGGTTGGGTGGGATGAGCTGGTGAGTGTGGCAGGCCCCACCCCCAGAAGGGCTGATTATTCAGTGTTAGGCGCCCAGGTACTTAGGAGCCACTGAGGGATTTTGAGCAGAGGAGTGCCATGGTCAGATCTGGAGGTGACATGGAAGAGGGCCTAGGCTGGGGCTCTGGGGGCCAGCTGGATGGAAGGGGAGGACAAAGAGGTCAGGAGTGGTCGGGATGGAATGTGTGCTCTTTCTCCCTCTGCTCATTTAACAAGAAACACCCAACTCTGCTCTGTTCCAGACCTGCACTGGATCCCTTTACTCTGAACTCACATCATTTAAACCAGTCAGCACCTGAGAAGAGGTTAGGATGACACTCCTCATTTGACAGAAGAAGAAGCTGAGCCTTGCAGAGATGGAGAAAAGCAGTCACATGCACAACAACTGGCAGAATAACAGTGGAAATCAAGGTAAATCCCCCCACCCCCCAGAGCCATAGGCTGCATGGAAAATGGAATTTTCAGCGGCATTGCATCCTGCTCTAAGTAACTGTTTGCAGGAGAGTTGCAAGGAGTGGGTGGACCCTCTTCTCCTGCCTCTCCTCTCAAGGCCACCAAGCTTGCTGGCCTTGGCTGTTCTGCCAGTCTTGGAGCTGGGCCAATCCGAGGCTGACTGCTTGGCCCACAGGAGTCCTCTCTGACCCTCCTTGGTCTCTGTGGAGGCCAAACATCCTATCTAAGGTCTAATTTGAGCAGTGCCCACAGGGAGCTGTGGGCTAATTCATCAAACGTAGGAGCCCTCTTCTCAGTTCAGTTCAGTCACTCAGTCATGTCTGACTCTTTGCGACCCCATGAATCGAGGCACACCAGGCCTCCCAGTCCATCACCAACTCCCGGAGTTCACTCAGACTCATGTCCATTGAGTCAGTGATGCCATCCAAGCATCTCATCCTCTGTCATCCCCTTCTCCTCCTGCCCCCAGTCACTGCCAGCATCAGAGTCTTTTCCAATGAGTCAACTCTTCCCATGAGGTGGCCAAAGTACTGGAGTTTCAGCTTTAGCATCATTCCTTCCAAAGAAATCCCAGGGCTGATCTCCTTCAGAATGGACTGGTTGGATCTCCTTGCAGTTCAAGGGGCTCTCAAGAGTCTTCTCCAACACCACAGTTCAAAAGCATCAATTCTTTGGCGCTCAGCCTTCTTCACAGTCCAACTCTCACATCCATACATGACTAAGGGAAAAACCATAGCCTTGACTAGACGGACCTTAGTTGGCAAAGTAATATCTCTGCTTTTGAATATGCTATCTAGGTTGATCGTAACTTTTCTTCCAAGGAGTAAGCATCTTTTAATTTCATGGCTGCAATCACCATCTGCAGTGATTTTGGAGCCCCCCCCAAAATAAAGTCTGACACTGTTTCCACTGTTTCCCCATCTATTTCCCATGAAGTGATGGGACCAGATGCCATGATCTTCGTTTTGTGAATGTTGAGCTTTAAACCAACGTTTTCACTCTCCTCTTTCACTTTCATCAAGAGGTTTTTTAGTTCCTCTTCACTTTCTGCCATAAAGGTGGTGTCAACTACATATCTGAGGTTATTGATATTTTCCCCAGCAATCTTGATTCCAGCTTGTGTTTCTTCCAGTCCAGCGTTTCTCATGATGTACTCTGCATAGAAGTTAAATAAGCAGGGTGACAATATACAGCCTTGAGGTACTCCTTTTCCTATTTGGAACCAGTCTGTTGTTCCATGTCCAGTTCTAACTGTTACTTCCTGACCTGCATACAGATTTCTCAAGAGGCATGTTAGGTGGTCTGGTATTCCCATCTCTCTCAGATTTTTCCACAGTTTATTGTGAACCACACAGTCAAAGGCTTTGGCATAGTCAATAAAGCAGAAATAGATGTTTTTCTGGAACTCTCTTGCTTTTTCCATGATCCAGCAGATGTTGGCAATTTTATCTCTGGTTCCTTGGCGTTTTCTAAAACCAGCTTGGACATCAGGAAGTGCATGGTTCACGTATTGCTGAAGCCTGACTGGGAGAATTTTGAGCATTACTTTACTAGCGTGTGAGATGAGTGCAATTATGTGGTAGTTTGAGCATTCTTTGGCATTGCCTTTCTTAGGGATTGGAATGAAAACTGACCTTTTCCAGTCCTGTGGCCACTGCTGAGTTTTCCAAATTTGCTGGCATATTGAGTGCTGCACTTTCATCATCTTTTAAGATTTGAAATAGCTCAACTGGAATTCCATCACCTCCACTAGCTTTGTTTGTGGTGATGCTTTCTAAGGCCCACTTGACTTCACATTCTAGGATGTCTGGCTCTAGATGAGTGATCACACCATTGTGATTATCTTGGTCGTAAAGATCTTTTTTGTACAGTTCTTCTGTGTATTCTTGCCACCTCTTAATATCTTCTTCTGTTAGGTCCATACCATTTCTGTCCTTTATTGAGCCCATCTTTGCATGAAATGTTCCCTTGGTATCTCTAATTTTCTTGAAGAGATCTCTAGTCTTTCCCATTCTGTTCTTTTCCTCTATTTCTTTGCATTGACCACTGAGGAAGGCTTTCTTATCTCTCCTTACTATTCTTTGGAACTCTGCATTCAGATGCTTCTATCTTTCCTTTTCTCCTTTGCTTTTTGCTTCTCTTCTTTTCACAGCTATTTGTAAGGCCTCCCCAGACAGCCGTTTTGCTTTTTTGCATTTCTTTTCCATGCAGATGGTCTTGATCCCTGTCTCCTGTACAATGTCACGAACCTCATTCCATAGTTCATCAGGCACTCTATCAGATCTAGGCCCTTAAATTTATTTCTCACTTCCACTGTATAATCATAAGGGATTTGATTTAGGTCATACCTGAATGGTCTGGTGATTTTCCCTACTTTCTTCAATTTCAGTCTGAATTTTGCAATACGGAGTTCATGATCTGAGCCACAGTCAGCTCCTGGTCTTGTTTTTGTTGACTGTATAGAGCTTCTCCGTCTTTGGCTGCAAAGAATATAAACAATCTGATTTTGGTGTTGACCATCTGGTGATGTCCATGTGTAGAGTCTTCTCCTGTGTTGTTAGAAGAGGGTGTTTGCTATGACCAGTGCATTTTCTTGGCAAAACTCTATTAGTCTTTGCCCTGCTTCATTCCGCATCCCAAGGCCAAATTTGCCTGTTACTCCAGGTGTTTCTTGACTTCCTAGTTTTGCATTCCAGTCCCCTATAATGAAAAGGACATCTTTTTGGGGCATTAGTTCTAAAAGGTCTTGTAGGTCTTCATAAAACCGTTCAACTTCAGCTTCTTCAGCATTACTGGTTGGGGCATAGACTTGGATTATGGTGATATTGAATGGTTTGCCTTGGAAACGAACAGAGATCATTCTGTCTTTTTTTGAGATTGCATCCAAGTACTGCATTTCAGACTCTTTTGTTGACCATGATGGCTACTCCATTTCTTCTGAGGGATTCCTGCCCGCAGTAGTAGATATAATGGTCATCTGAGTTGAATTCACCCATTCCAGTCCATGTGAGTTCGCTGATTCCTAGAATGTCGACGTTCACTCTTGCCATCTCCTGTTTGACCACTTCCAATTTGCCTTGATTCATGAACCTGACATTCCAGGTTCCTATGCAATATTGCTCTTTACAACATTGGACCTTGCTTCTATCACCAGTCACATCCACAACTGGGTATTATTTTTGCTTTGGCTCCATCCCTTCATTCTTTCTGGAGTTATTTCTCCACTTATCTCCAGTAGCATATTGGGCACCTACTGACCTGGGGAGTTCCTCTTTCAGTATCCTCTCATTTTGCCTTTTCATACTGTTCATAGGGTTCTCAAGGCAAAGTACTGAAGTGGTTTGCCATTCCCTTCTCCAGTGGGCCACATTTTTCAGATCCCTCTTCTCAGGGGATCCCAATTCTTGGAATTAAATGCCTGTGACTCCCATAGGCCCTTAAGGAATGAGGCTGACAGGGGTATGTCAGGCCTGGTGAGGGGCTGGGCTTTCTGACTCACTCTGCATGCTTTTGTACTCAGTGTATGGTTCTGATGTGGTTAATACCATGTTGAATCTCCCACGGTGATACCTGATTTACAGATGAGGACACTGAGGCAACTGAAGTAATTTGTAGTTAGCATCACCAGCTATTGAGTGATGGTGCTGGAATTCAGTCTGCCCACAAAGCACTGATGGACCCAAGCTAAACCCCCCACACCTGTGCAGCTGTCAATGTGGGCTCCACTGGCCTGGTTTCCCAGAGCCCCTGTTATCCAGGGTCAGCTCCAGCTCTGATTCTACCACAGTAAGATAACTGTACGTGGTTTTCACTGTCAAGTTTGGAGCCCCTGTCTCTGTCTCAGAGGCTGGCTTTGTGAGAATGGGGCGCCAGCTTACTTCTTCCTCTCTGCCTCCTACAGGGCCTATGCTGTGCTGTGCTTAGTTGCTCAGTCATGTCCGACTCTTAGTGATCCCATGGACTGCAGCCTGCCAGGCTCCTCTGTCCATGGAGATTCTCCAGGCAAGAATGCTGGAGTGGATTGCCATTCTCTCCTCCAGGGAATCTTCCCAACCCAGGGATCGAACCCAATCTCCCTCACTGAGGGTGGATTCTTTAATAGTTCGAGCCAAAAGGGAAGCCCAAGAGTACTGGAGTGGGTAGCCTATCCCTTCTCCAGGGGAACTTCCCTACCCAGGAATTGAACCAGGGTCTCCTGCATTGCAGGTAGATTCTTTACCAGCGGAGCTATCTGGGAGTCCCCTACAGGGCCTGGTGTATCCCCAATTTAAGGCATCTCTTGGGGCTGGAGTTGTCCAGTGTGACACCCAGCAAGGAGAGAGAGTTTTTCAGGAGATGCTCAGATGTACACTCTGAGTAACAGTGTGCTCGTACTTCCCCACCTGTCAGTTGAGTGAGTGAGCCTGGACCCCAAGACCCTTGAAGCCACCCTAGCCTGTATTTCTGAGGCTCCGTGGGCTGAATGGACACTGAAGAGTGAGCTCCTGCACCATCATTCCAGTACGACAGACTGCATATTCCCTTTAGGGGAGGATTTGCTTTTCTGATTTCCAGAGCAACTCGACAGAGTGCAAAAGCCATCCTAGAACTTAAAATGAATGCACAAGTCTGTTTAGTGAAACAAGTCAGAGAAAGACAAATATGCTATGATATCATCTATATGTGAAATCCAAAAAAATATAACAACTAGTGAATATAACAAGAAGAAACAGACTCAGAGATATAGAGAACAAACTAGTGGTTACAAGAGGAGAGTGAGAAGGGAGAAGGTGCAATGTAGAGGTAGAGGGCTGAGAGGTGCAAACTATCAAGTGTAAAATAAGCTGCAAGGATATATTGTACAACATAGAGAATATAGCCAATACTTTATATAGCTATAAATGGATCATAACCTTTAAAGATGGCAAATCACTGCCTTGTATATCTATAGAATATTTTACATCAACCATACTTCAATAAAAATAAGACCAATGCACATGTTAAAAAATGCATTTTACAAAATTGAGGCATTGTTTCTTTCCTGTTCCTGATCTCCTTTTGCTGAAAATTAGGAATGGCACTATAGGACCACTATTTTGTCAAAAAAGCATTCATACCCATTTTGGTGTCTGGGGCTGTAGTAGCCTCTCCCAGTGTTTTTTTGGAGGGACCTACCATGAAATTAAAAGACACTTACTCCTTGGAAGGAAAGTTATGACCAAGCTTGATAGCATATTCAAAAGCAGAGACATTGCTTTGCCGACTAAGGTCCGTCTAGTCAAGGCTATGGTTTTTCCAGTAGTCATGTATGGATGTGAGAGTTGGACTGTGAAGAAGGCTGAGCGCCGAAGAATTGATGCTTTTGAACTGTGGTATTGGAGAATACTCTTGAGAGTCCCTTGGACTGCAAGGAGATCCAACCAGTCCATTCTGAAGGAGATCAGCCCTGGGATTTCTTTGGAAGGAATGATGCTAAAGCTGAAACTCCAGTACTTTAGCCACCTCATGGGAAGAGTTGACTCATTGGAAAAGACTTTGATGCTGGGAGGGATTGGGGGCAGGAGGAGAAGGGGATGACAGAGGATGAGATGGCTGGATGGCATCACTGACTCGATGAACGTGAGTCTGAGTGAACTCCGAGAGTTGGTGATGGACAGGGAGGCCTGGTGTGCCTCGATTCATGGGGTCGCAAAGAATCGGACACGACTGAGCGACTGAACTGAACTGAACTGATGTAGTGTTTTCTCTATCCTCTAGTTTCCAGCAAGGTTTTAAATAACATGTATTTATTAATTTGGCTGCACCAGGTCTTAGCTTGGCATGTGGAATCTTTTAGTGGCAGTGTGTGAACTCTTAGTCCTGGCATGTGGGATCTAGTTTCTTGATCAGGGATTGAACCTGGGCCCCCTTGTATTGGGAATGCACAGTCTTTACAAGAGATACAGGTTCAATCCCTGGGTCAGGAAGATCCCCTGGAGAAGGAAATGGCACCTCACTTTGATATTTACTTGCCTGGAAAATTCCATAGGCAGAGGAGCGTGACAAGCTACAGTCCATGGGGCACAAAGAGTCAGACATGATTGAATATACACAAAAACCCTTAGATATTTGTTAAAATTTTTAGATGAGATCTTACCATTTTATATTGTGTTCATTGTCTGATGTAAATAAGTGCTTGTGCCCTATCTCTCACTGGAGGTGCTTGCTTTCTCTTAGATTTTGGGTTAATTGTTTAGTTCCAATCTCAGACCTCTTACTTATTCAAGAAAAATCGTGATATGTGCAAATTATCCAAAATTTTTTGGTTACAAAATGAGAGCAATGCTTTTTTCAGTTTCTTCATATCCTAATTAGAAGCTTGAATTCCCATGAAGTTCATTTTAAGTTTTTAATTTCTCATTTATGGTCTATCCAATCTCATTTCAAAGTGTGTAAACTCTATGAGCCACAGTTCTCTGATCTATTAAAGGCACATAGAAATATTTATTTCATAGGGTTGTTTAGTATTAATTTTTTAAATTAATTATTTTAATTGGAGGCTAGTTATTTTACAATATTGTGGTGGTTTTTGCCATACATTGCCATGAATCAGCCACGGGTGTACATGTGTCTATATGAGAGACAGCAAAAGAGACAAAGATATAAAGAACAGATTTTTGGACTCTGTGGGAGAAGGTGAGGGTGGGATGATATGAGAGAATAGCATTGAAACATGTATATTACCACATGTGAAATAGATCATGAAACAGGGACACATGTTTAGGATTAATTTAAAGATAAAATATACATATAGCCACAGCATCTGACATGAAACAGCATATTTTATTTCTCCTCTCTTTTCTGACACCTATTTAAATGGATAAATGAAAATTGTCTTAAATGACATTTGTGTTAACTCATCAGTATAAACAATGTAGCCTCATTTGTCTGTTGTCATCAGGGAATGAATATCATCTTTAAATATTTGGAGAGAATTTTTCAGAATACTGAAATCTGCCTTTGGAATTGGAGGTTAATTGGTCATTCCTCTGGTTTAGCTCCATCTTTTTCCCTCTGTCTCATCTGCTGCAAGATTGTCCTTTGCCAGGGCATACAATGTATACTGAGACAGTTTTTCCCTTTCAAGCAGCTTTGAGTGGTCCTAGGGGTTTCTTTCTTAGACCTGAAGGGTCTGTCCTCTGACTCCCACTCTCTGGTCCTAATGCTAGTTCTCAGATTAGGACTTAGTCTGAATCCTTATTGCCTTCATTTATGTGAAGATTGGGCTTCCCAAGTGGAGTGCTGGTAAAGAATTAGCCTGCCAATGCAGGAGACACAAGGATGTAGTTTCAATCCCTGGGTCAGGAAGCTCCCTTGGAGTAGGAAATGGGAACCCACTCCAGTATTCTTGCCTGCAAAATTCCATGGACAGAGAAGCCTGGTGGGCTACAGTGCATGGGGTCGAAAAGAGTCAGATACAACTGAACACACACACACACACACAGGTCTTAAATCCTTTCTGAGTCTTCTTGTCTCAGGTGACATCTCCTCAGTATTTTCACTTTTTTTTAACCTGAAAAGTTGTCCTTGCCACTAGGTGTCTGCTCAAATTCTTCTACAAGTGGGACTCCATGAATTGAGGCTCATTCCCCAGGTGTGGGCTGATTTGTGCCGAGTCTACAAAGACCTAATTGTGCCAGATACCAACCTTGGAGAGTGTAGCCCAGGTTTGGATTAGCCTTTGCAGAATCAGTGTATTTGCTGACTACATGAATTAAAGCCCAACTTGTCAAACATGCTATTGTTAATCAGCATCTTCCCCATCTTCTACTCAGATGATGGATTTTAGCCCCAAGGACCCCTGATGCTTATCCTTATGAACTGCTGTGCTAACTGGATCTAGTCTATTTCTCCAGAACACCATTTTGCAACTTGAGTTGTCTTCTACCATATGCTTCCCTCCCTGTAGCTTCTGTACATCTGTGGGTGTTAGCAAATATCAGATCTAGAGGACCTGGAGATCTAGCTTGGGTTTTTCCAATCACTCCTGCACCACCGTCTTCAAAACGTCAGTGTCTGTGGAAGCCTGCCTTGACCCCAGCTCTTGGCTGGTGTGCCATGCTCACACCTGGACAGCTCTTTGGTTCACACTGCTGACAATTCACCCCCCTCTCATTCCTATTATCTCCCCAACAACTCCTAGATTATCCCTTTCTGGTTTTCTCCTTGGATTGTCCACTTCCACAGGGATGCAGGGGCTTTGTCAAAGGGGACTTGCCACGAAGTCTTCCCCTAGTTGTCTTCACGGAGCTCTGGACCAGTCCAGCTGACTTGTAGTGCTCTGAAGTTCATCTGTCCTCCAAGGCCCATGTTCTAGTCTTGTAACTCCTCTTCCTTTTGTGCTTACCTACTCAGACTCAAGCCTCAGCTCATGTCCCACGTCCTGCTCTGCACACTACTTGAAAGCAGTTTTCACATGACTTCACACAAGTCATCAAAGACTCAGTGGCTGTGAAGACAAGGTAAAGGATAGAGCCTAGAGGCACACTTGAGAGACCTCCCCAGGCCATCTTCACGAGCTATCCATTAAACAAAAGACTAGTCACAGCTGCTCCACATCTGCCTCCTGTTTCTGCCTGGCTTTCTACTCCTTTACTCCTGAGACCGTTTTCCTAGAATGACAAGAAAAAAGTAAAATAGCAACTGAAGAATTCTGTTTTCCTCATTTCATCCATTGATTTTCTGTCATCAGACTTCAGTTTTGAGAGTCTTGAACTTGCTGTGAACGTTACTTCCCCTATACCTATATGCATGACAGTGATAAACAGCAAGTTCCAGACAGCGATACCTTTGAGGATGAGGAGGAGGTTGAGGAGAGGTTCACAGGAGACTCAAATCTGTCTGTAGTGTCTAATTCCTTAAAATTAAATGAAAATCTCCAATCTATGCATATCACTAGCTACTGACCTTTTTTCTCTCCTCCCCTTTAGAGTTAAATTTCTCCAAAGAATTGTCTAAACTTTCTGTCTCCATACTCTCAGTCCCACACATTCCTCAACCTGCTCTCATCTGGTGTCTGGTCCCAGCAAGACACGGAAACAACTGTTTCCAAGATCCCCTGATGATCTCCAGGGAGGAACAATGTGTGTCTGTACACACCTTCACACATGTACACACACACACATACACACACTGTTTCAGGCATGAGAAACGTGTGTGGCGGTGATATCCAGTTTTAGTAAATCTTACCATTGTTCCTTATTTGGTTCAGATTTTCTTTTAAGATGCTTCTCTCTCACAGTCCCATCTAATTCATTTCCTCTGTAATATTCTCTATCATGCCCTTGCCCTGCCATGGAGACTGGGGCCCTGTATCACAGCCACGCTGAGACACAGTTCAACCCAGGCTCACCCACTGTCCAGCCATATGACCTGAATGGGTTCTAAACTGCCCATGTCTCCGTTTCCTCCACCCCAGGATTGTTGGTGGTGAGATGAGCTGATTCATGCAAAACTCTTGGAACAGAACGGAGGTGTCTCCCATGCTTGCACTTGGGTTACTATAGGGGACAGCCTGGGGGTCTGCATGTCCCCTCTCAATTCTCTAACATTCCCACCCTGAGGGCAGAGGGAAGCTTTGAAAACACAGACATGCTGAGGTCACTGAATCAGCATAACATACTATAAGCTGCTCTCCACTATCTCCAGAACCACTAGCTGGCTGGCCAGGTCCCCAAGGCCTGTGTAGCCTGGTCTCACTGCCTGATCCATACCACCTTCCACTCATTTGCTGTTGTCAACCAAACCACCCTCCTTGCATGGCCTTTGGGTGTTCTGTGTCTTTCTCTTGACCTAACAGTCTTTTTCTGCCTTCAACCCTGTTGCCTCTCAGAGCCCACCTTTCCTCCAGGCTGAGCCTCCCCTGCAGGTGAGTGTGTTAGGGGCTCTCACAGTGTGACATGTTTTCCTCACAGTGTGTGATGGCACGGTTGTTGATTCATTCAACAGTACTTTATCTTTTAATTAATTTTTTCAAATGCCATTAAAAAATGTTTTTTTGGCTCTTCTGAGTCTCTGTTGCAGCGTGGAGGCTATTACTTGTGGTGTGCAGGCTTCTTCTAAATGTTGCAGGTGAGGGTTTCTCTAGCTGTGGGGCACAGGCTTCTCCTGTGGAGCGTGGGCTTTAGAGTGTGTGGGCTCGGTAGTTGTGATATGCAGTCTCTCTGGCTGCAGTGTGAGGGCTTAGTTGCTCCAAGGCATGTGGGATTTTGGTTCCCCTACCAGGGACTGAACCCATGTTCCCTGCATTGGAAGGCAGATTCTTAACCCTTGGACTATCAAGGAAGTCCCAACAGTAGTTTATCGAGCATCTGCTATGTGCTGGGACCTGTGCTTAATGCTGGGACATAGCATGGGACACAAAAGCCTGGTCCCTTTGTCCAAGGACTTCTGATCCCTTGGGAAGCAGCACTGAACTGTGAGCATGGTGATGTTGCCGAGGAAAGTTGCATTCATCATGGGATTATATGATGGGTGTTTGACCTAACTGGGGGCCTCTTGAAGTGTCTCTCAAATCCTAAAAACAAATCAGAGCTTAACCTAGACAAGAAAGGGTAGAAGTTCAGACAGAGGGAACAGCTTATTCAAAGGCCCTGAGGCAGGAAAGAACAAGACACTTTTGATGGAACAATGATTTAAAGGGCAAATGAAGGAGAGGAGTGACAAGAAGAGTGAGAAAGGTCTGTGAAGCTGCTGGAAGGAAAGGGCACCAGGGAGAAAGAGAGCCTTAAGGCTCACCAGTGTGGCACAAGAGCATGTCAGTGATCCACATCAGATTGCAAGTTTCAGGGAAATGATGAGAGTGGCAGGACGAGGGGAGAGTTTGCTTGTCTCAAGCAGCAAAAGGTCCAACAAAGGAGTCCATGACTGGTGCTTGGCTCAGCCTTGCCCTGGGAAGCAGGCCCTCTCTCTCCTTTTGCTCTTTGACCTGTGCATGTGGTTTGTGACCGCAAGCATTGCCTCAAGGTCACAAGGTGGCTGCTGCTCCTCTAGGCCTCACATGTTTCAAAACAGGGAGAAGGTTATATTGTTGTTGCTATTGATAAGGGTGACTACCTCAGGATTTTTGCCTACCTCTTACCGGCTGTTGAGAAAGCACCATCCCTACATGTTGGGATGTTATTTTCAGCTGAGTACATCACAACTTCTAACTAAAATGTTTTTGTTTTAGAAAGAAGTGTCTGACCTGGAGGACATAAACTGAGAACAAGCATGGGGCCTCTGCTGGTACCAAGGCCCCGTATCCTCACAGAGTTCAGGCAGAGGAGAGTAATCTGCTCTGAGTCCCTTCATGGTGGTTGCCAAAACTGTTGACTTAAAAAAGTAGTCACAACCTAGGAGTTGAAAGCTATGTTTTATTTGGTGGGGATTTTTAGAACTTCAAGCTCCCAGGAGACAACATCTCAAGTGACTCCGAGAGAACTGATTCAAGGAGAGGGAGGAGTTATATAGAATCTTGCAGTAAGGGGTGGGTAGTCTGAACATCAAAAATTGTTAACTAAGAAAAACCAGATATTTCAAGTTAAGGAATTTAACATTTTTCTATGTATGGGGAGATGCAAGAGTCTGGGCTTACTGAAATCATTCCTTTCATATGTATCTCAGCTGCCTGGGGCCAGCATGCTGTGATTTGATTATTCACATCCTTAGTTCCTCAATCACTGTAGGGAGTGGTATCCAACTTGTTGGATACCAGGCATTGTTCTGCCTGGGCTCAGAAATTCACATTTGCAGGGCTGGAATCCCTGATGGCTGCAGCATCCTTGTTTAGTGATATGTCAGAAAATACTCCATTTTGCAGGTAGAGCTCTAGGTGGGCTTTAAGAGAGGGGCTTCAGAATCTGCCCTCAAAATCAATCTCTAGGTTCAGCCCACCTGAAGTGGGCAGCCTGCAGCACTGTCACATGGTTCCAATGTGCAGGAAATTCCCAAGACTTCTCATCTTCTCTCTTTGCACAGGAATTCAGGCCACTCATGTACATGAAAGGGCCAAGGTAAAGCTTTTTTTGCTTAAAAAAAAAAAAAAAAAGAAAGAAAAGAAGAAAACTTTTCATTTACTTTTTAAAAAACACATCAAACCATCCTGACAAACTTATGTCAGGCAGAAACTGGATCATGGCTGTTGGCAGGTGGGCCATTGATCTCTGACAAGGAGAGCCTCCGCCAGCTGGAACTTGTCTACACTTCGCAAGGGCAGTGCCATGGAAATAGCAAAGTAAGAGCTATTGTGGGTGCACAACAGTGCACGCCAAAGGTGGGTAGCAATGAAGAGCTCTGCTCACCCACAGAGGAGGCCCCTCCTCTTTCTTCACTCACCAGTGGGAGGGAAATCAAGGGATAGCTCATATTAGGCATGAGTTAGGCTCAATTCAAGGATGCAGTGCAGGCAGGGAGTTACCCTCTCTGCCATTTCTTATCACAGTGAATGGTCTCCCTTGGAAAGCCCTCCTGAACTACTGGGGCCCACACTGTTCTTTTTCTTCAGCCATTTCCTGAGCTTGTGTGTCCTACCCAGGCCGAGCCATGCTCATTCCTCATTTTCTCCTATAGTGAGGCAGACAAGGCCAAGAAAAACAGCCCATGCTTCTCCTTTTCTCAGGGGAGAGCAGCTGGAAAGGTACCAACAGACTGAGAGAGGAGTGCTTCTGCTCTGAATGTCAGCAGGTGCACCTGTGATGCTGAAAACTTAGCCTCTGTGCACCAGTGCTGAATTGAATAACAGAGACAGTTTTATGTAGAGAAGAAAAGGATAATTTATTGTTTTGCCAGGCACACAGTGAGCTCTTGTCTTTCAAAAGCTGTGTGTCCCAATGTGGAAGGATTTGGTGAGAAGTTTTATAGTAATAGTTCAATGGCAAGTTCAATATCCTTACTGATAAGGATCAGGGTGTATGCAGGACCTGCACTCCTTTAATCTGGTTTCAAGAGGTAATTCTCTGGTATGAAGAATGCAAGCATCTTCTGTTTGGTGGCAGAAGTGCGCCAGCTGCCACGGACTGTGCAGAAATGTGGCCGAGAGGCGCTACCCCTCACCCAAGGTCGGGGTGGCGACTGAGGGTGCCAGGCTACCACAGCACAGGAGCAGCCTAGAGGAGCTATCCCATGACCGAGGTCAGTGGCAGAGGCCAAGAGGAGCAGCCTCACGTGCAAAGAGTGGTGGCTGCATGGGCACAGGATGGGTGAGAGGACCTACTCTACATTCAAGGTCAGGAAGGTCGGCTGTGAGGAGATACCCCTCATCCAAGGTAAGGCACAGTGGCTGCGCTTTGCTGGGGCAGCCGTGAAGAGATACCCCACATCCAAGGTAAGAGAAATCCAAGTAAGACAGTAGGTGTTGCTAGAGGGCATCAGAGGGCAGACACACTGAAACCATACTCACAGAAAACTAGTCAATCTGATCACACGGACCACGGCCTTGTTTAACTCAATGAAACTAAGCCATGCCGTGTGGGGCCACCCAAGATGGGTGGGTCATGGTGGAGAGGTCTGACAGAATGTGGTCCACCGGAGAAGGGAATGGCAAACCACTTCAGTATTCTTGCCTTGAGAACCCCATGAACAGTATGAAAAGGCAAAATGATAGGATACTGAAAGAGGAAATTCCCAGGTTGGTAGGTGCCCAATGTGCTACTGGAGATCAGTGAAGAAATAACTCCAGAAAGAATGAAGGGATGGAGCCAAAGCAAAAACAATACCAAGTTGTGGACATGACATGATAGAAGCCAGGTCCGAGCTGTAAAGAGCAATATTGCATAGACCTGGAATGTTATGTTCGTGAATTAAGTCAAATTGGAAGTGGCCAAACAGGAGATGGCAAAAGTGATCATTGACATTCTAGGAATGAGCAAACTAAAATGGACTGGAATGGGTGAATTTAACTCAGATGACAATCATGTCTACTATTGTGGGCAGGAATCCCTTGGAAGAAAGGGAGTAGCCAAATGGTTAGCAAGAGTCTGAAATGCAGTACTTGGATGCAATCTCAAAAACGACAGAATGATCTCTGTTTGTTTCCAAGGCAAACCATTCAATATCACGGTAATCCAAGCCTATGCTCCAACCATAATGCTGAAGAAGCTGAAGTTGAACTGTTCTAAAATGGTATGGACCTAACAGAGGCAGAAGATATTAAGAAGAGGTGGCAAGAATACACAGAAGAACTGTACAAAAAAAGATCTTCATGACCCAGATAATCACGATGGTGTTATAACTCTGCTAGAGCCAGACATCCTGGAATGTGAAGTCAAGTGGGCCTTAGAAAGCATCACTATGAACAAAGCTAGTGGAGGTGATAGAATTCGAGTTGAACTATTGTAAATCTTAAAAGATGATGCTGTAAAAGTGCAGCACTCAATATGCCAGCAAATCTGGAAATCTCAGCAGTGGCCATAGGACTGGAAAAGGTCAGTTTTCATTCCAATCCCTAAGAAAGGCAATGCCAAAGAATGCTCAAACTACCACACAATTGCACTCATCTCACACGCTAGTAAAGTAATGCTCAAAATTCTCCAAGCCAGGCTTCAGCCATACGTGAACCGTGAACTTCCAGATGTTCAAGCTGGTTTTAGAAAAGGTAGAGGAACCAGAGATCAAATTGCCAACATCCACTGGATCATCAAAAAAGCAAGAGAGTTCCAGAAAAACATCTATTTCTGCTTTATTGACTATGCCAAAGACTTTGACTGTGTGGATCACAATAAACTGTGGAAAATTCTGAAAGAGATGGGGATACCAGACCACCTGACCTGCCTCTTGAGAAATCTGTATGCAGGCCAGGAAGCAACAGTTAGAACTGGACATGGAACAACAGACTGGTTCCAAATAGGAAAAGGTATACGTCAAGGCTGTATATTGTCACCCTGCTTATTTAACTTCTATGCAGAGTACATCATGAGAAACCCTGGACTGGAAGAAACACAGGCTGGAATCAAGATTTCCGGGAGAAATATCAATAACCTCAGATATGCAAATGACACCACCCTTATGGCAGAAAGTGAAGAAGAACTAAGCAGCTTCTTGGTGAAAGTGGAAGAGGAGAGAAAAAAAGTTGACTTAAAGCTCAACATTCAGAAAACGAAGATCACGGCATCCGGTCCCATCACTTCATGGGAAATAGATAGGGAAACAGTGGAAACAGTGTCAGACTTTATATTTTTGGGCTCCAAAATCACTGCAGATGGTGACTGCAGCCACGAAATTAAAAGACGCTTACTCCTTGGAAGAAAAGTTATGACCAACCTAGATAGTATATTCAAAAGCAGAGACATTACTTTACCGACTAAGGTCCGTCTAGTCAAGGCTATGGTTTTTCCTGTGGTCATGTATGGATGTGAGAGTTGGATTGTGAAGAAGGCTGAGCGCCGAAGAATTGATGGTTTTGAACTGTGGTGTTGGAGAAGACTCTTGAGAGTCCCTTGGACTGCAGGGAGATCCAACCAGTCCATTCTAAAGGAGATCAGCTCTGGGATTTCTTTGGAAGGGATGATGCTAAAGCTGAAACTCCAGTACTTTAGCCACCTCATGCGAAGAGTTGACTCATTGGAAAAGACTTTGATGCTGGGAGGGGTTCGGGACAGGAGGAGAAGGGGACAACAGAGGATGAGATGGCTGGATGGCATCACTGACTCGATGGACGTGAGTCTGAGTGATGGACGTGAGTCTGAGTAAACTCCGGGAGTTGGTGATGGACAGGGAGGCCTGGCGTGCTGCGATTCATGGGGTCGCAAAGAGTAGGACACGACTGAGCAACTGAACTGAACTGAACTGATGAAGACCTACAAGACCTTTTAGAACTAACACCCCCAAAAGGTGTCCTTTTCATTACAAGGGACAGGAATGCAAAAGTAGGAAGTCAAGAAACATCTGGGGTAACAGGAAAATTTGGCCTTGGAATGCAGAAAGAAGCAGGGAAACACCCTCTTCCAACAACACAAGAGAAGACTCTACACATGGACATCACCAGATGGTCAACACTGAAATCAGATTGATTATATTCTTTGCAGCCAAAGATGGAGAAGCTCTATACAGTCAACAAAAACAAGACCAGGAGCTGACTGTGGCTCAGATCATGAATTCCTTATTCCAAATTCAGACTGAAATTGAAGAAAGTAGGGAAAACCTCTAGACCATCCAGGTATGACCGAAATCAAATCCCTTATGATCCCTTCCACCCTTCCCACAGTGGAAATGAGAAATAAATTTAAGGGCCTAGATCTGATAGATAGAGTGCCTGATGAACTATGGATGGAGGTTCGTGACATTGTACAGGAGACAGGGAGCAAGACTATCTCCATGGACAAGAAATGCAAAAAAGCAAAACGGCTGTCTGGGGAAGCCTTACAAATAGATGTGAAAAGAAGAGAAGCAAAAAGCAAAGGAGAAAACGAAAGATATAAGCATCTGAATGCAGAGTTCCAAAGAATAGCAAGGAGAGATAAGAAAGCCTTCCTCAGCAATCAATGCAAAGAATCAGAGGCAAACAACAGAATGGGAAAGGCTAGAGATCTCTTCAAGAAAATTAGAGATACCAAGGGAACATTTCATGCAAAGATGGGCTCAATAAAGGACAGAAATGGTATGGACCTAACAGAAGCAGAAGATATTAAGAAGAGGTGGCAAGAATACACAGAAGAACTGTACAAAAAAGATCTTCATGACCCGGATAATCATGATGATGTGATCACTAATCTAGAGCCAGACATCTTGGAATGTGAAGTCAAGTGGGCCTTATAAAGCATCACTACGAACAAAGCTAGTGGAGGTGATGGAATTCCAGTTGAGTTATTTCAAATCCTGAAAGATGATGCTGTGAAAGTGTGGCACTCAATATGCCAGCAAATTTGGAAATCTCAGCAGTGGCCACAGGACTGGAAAAGGTCAGTTTTCATTCCAATCCCTAAGAAAGGCAATGCCAAAGAATGCTCAAACTACTGCACAATTGCACTCATCTCACATATTAGCAAAGTAATGCTCAAAATTCTCCAAGCCAGGCTTCAGCAATTCGTGAACTGTGAACTTCCATTTGTTCAAGGTGGCTTTAGAAAAGGCAGAGGAATCAGAGATCAAATTGCCAACATTCGCTGGATCATCAAAAAAGCAAGACAGTTCCAAAACAACATCTATTTCTCCTTTATTGACTATGCCAAAGCCTTTGACTGTGTGGATCACAATCAACTGTGGAAAATTCTGAAAGAGATGGGAATACCAGACCACCTGACATGCCTCTTGAGAAATCTGTATGCAGGTCAGGAAAGCAACAGTTAGAACTGGATAGGGAACAACAGAGTTGTTCCAAATAGGAAAAGGAGCACATCAAGGCTGTATATTGTCACACTGCTTATTTAACTTATCTGCAGAGTACATCATGAGAAACGCTGGGATGGAAGAAACACAGGCTGGAATCAAGATTGCTGGGAGATATATCAATAATCTCAGATATGCAAATGACACCAGCCTTATGGCAGAAAGTGCAGAGGAGCTAAAAAGCCTCTTGATGAAAGTGAAAGAAGAGAGTGAAAAAGTTGGCTTAAAGCTCAGCATTCAGAAAACGAAGATCATGGTATCTGGTTCCATCACTTCAGGGGAAATAGATGGGGAAAGAGTGGAAACAGTATCAGACTTTATTTTTTGGTGCTCCAAAATCACTGCAGATGGTGATTGCAGCCATGAAATTAAAAGATGCTGACTCCTTGGAAGGAAAGTTATGACCAACCTAGATAGCATATATAAAAGCAGAGACATTACTTTGCCGACTAAGGTCCGTCTAGTCAAGGCTATGGTTTTTCCAGTGATCATGTATGGATGTGAGAATTGGACTGTGAAGAAAGCTGAGCCCCAAAGAATTGATGCTTTTGAACTGTGGTGTTGGAGAAGACTCTTGAGAGTCCCTTGGACTGCAAGGAGATCCAACCAGTCCATTCTAAAGGAGATCAGTCCTGGGTGTTCTTTGGAAGGAATGATGCTAAAGCTGAAACTCTAGTACTTTGGTCACCTCATGGGAAGAGTTGACTCATTGGAAAAAACTCTGATGCTGGGAGGGATTGGGGGCAGGAGGAGAAGGGGACATCAGAGGATGAGATGACTGGATGGCATCACCAACTCGATGGACGTGAGTTTGAGTGAACTCCGGGAGTTGGTGATGGACAGGGAGGCCTGGTGTGCTGCAATTCATGGGGTCGCAAAGAGTCGGACATGACTGTGTGCCTGAACTGAACTGATAGACCATGGAGTTGCAAAACATGACTGAGCGACTTTCACTTCACTTCACTTCACCACATTTTCACAACCTGGATGCTGGATGACAGTGATGCAGTGGTTTTTCTTCCTCCTCTTCCTCTTTCTCCTCATCAACCTTCTATCAACCCCTCCATCCTGTCTCTTTTTTCTCTATCTTCTTCCATTTATGGAGCAAATTATTAGAAATGCAATTCTTTGCAGACACTCATTAAGACCCTTGCTTCTAAAGATACTTGTGAATAAAATAGTACAGATGCTGACATCATGGAGCTCATATCTGGGGAAGTGAGATTGATACAATCAAATAAATGAATAAACGTGAAATATGTCAGATGGGGGTAAGTACTTTAGGGGAAAAAACAACAGAGAAGGAAGCTACAAATATAGGGATGATGCTATTTTGGCTCCACTGGGCAAAAGACTGGTCAGAAGACATTTAGTAGAAGCCTGGGGAACTTCATGAAGAATTCACATGGTTATCTGCAGAAACAGCCCAGCTGGCAGGGGAAACGGCATGTGTGAAGGTTTTGAGGTGGGAGCAGACCTGGCAGAGAAACTACTATTTCCTTTTCCTTTAATTCTCTTTCCATTGCTTCTCCTTCTTTCTGCTTCTTGAGCTCTCCTCCTCCCTTTCTTCTTCTTTTGTCATCATCACCACCACCAGTGTCTTCACCAAAACCTTTCTGGCCCACGCAGTTCTTGGTCTCAGCGTGATGGAAATTCATCTCGGTGAGCTTCTTCCTGGTGGTGTAACTCACTGTTCCGGTTAGTAAGCAGCCATCCAGGGCTGCTTCACGCCTCTATACTTTGTTCTTTTCCCCATGTTTTGAGATATCTCCCTATCATTTGTCCATCTCAAAAACTATTCATTCTTCAAAGCCCTACTTAGGCATCTAGATCTTTTGGGAAACTTTTTAGACACTGCATTACATGCTTCTACATTAAAAATCTCATAGAGTTCTTCCAAAAATACATTGAGAAAGATATTTTTATTAAAATTGTTCCTATTCAGGAGAAAGGCTCTCTCTGGGAATCAGAGAAAGATTAGGTGACTTGCTTAAGGCTGCACAGCACAAAGGGGCAGTGCTGGGTCAGCATCTACATTGCTCTGCCTCCCTAGCAGACCAATGCTGATCTACTCCAGGTGCAGCTCTTGCTCAACCCCGAAGCCTGTCTAGAACTGCCTTGCTCTTTAAGTCCACTCATCTAAACCCTCCCCCATCTTTAGGGCTCAGCTCAAATGTCAACATTTCCAAACTTGGTGTGCTGCAGTCCATGGGGCCGCAAAGAATTGGACATGACTGAGTGACTGAACTGAACTTATTGTCGCACTTTAACAGCATCATCTTTTAGGATTTAAAATAGCTCAGCTGGAATTCCATCACCTCCACTAGCTCCCTAAGGCCCACCTGACTTTGCACTCCAATATGTCTGACTATAGGTGAGTGATCACACCATCGTGATTATTTGGGTCATTAAGATCTGTTTTGTACAGTTCTTCTGTGTATTCTTGCCACCTCTTCTTAATATCTTCTGCTTCTGTTAGGTCCATACAATTTCTGTCCTTTATTGAGCCCATCTTTGCATGAAATGTTCCCTTGGTATCTCTAATTTTCTTGAAGAGATGGCTAACCTTTCCCATTCTATTATTTCCTCTTTCTTTGCAGTGTTTGTTGAAGAAGGCCATCTTATCTCTCCTTACTATTCTCTGGAACTCTGCATTCAATTGGGTATATCTTTCCCTTTCTTCTTTGCCTTTCACTTCTCTCCTTCCCTCAGCTATTTGTAAAGCCTCCTTAGACAACCACTTTGCCTTCTTTCATTCCCAGCAACCGCCCCCCCCCCCCCACCGCCCCGGCACCCTTGGAATGGTTTGGTCACTGTTTCCTATATAATGTTATGAACCTCTGTAATTCTTCAGACACTCTGTCTACCAAACCTATTTCTTGAACTGATTCACCACCTCCCCTGTATAATCATAAGGGATTTAAGTCAAATGGCCTAGTGATTTTCCCTAGCTTCTTCAATTCAAGCCTGAATTTTGCAATAGGGAGCTGATGACCTGAGCCACAGTCAGCTCTAGATTTTGTTTTTGTTGACTGCATAGAGTTTCTCCTTCTTGGGCTAAAGAGATGCCTGGCATTTGCCCTGGATTCTGGGAGGTCATTTCTGCCATACCAAACAGGAGTGTCTTTGTTTAATTGGGAGTGTGTGATTTTTGGTCTGGGATAAATGGCCCCAAATGATTACTGTGTAAGTTAGGCACAGTTTTCTTAAAAAACTGCCAAATGCTTTTCCAGAGTAGCTGAACCTGTTTACATGCTCACAGCAATTATGAGAGATGCAGTATCCTCACATCTTTACTAGCATTTGGTATTGTTATTATTATTATTTTAAAAAATTATTTCATCTGTTTCAGTAGCAGGACACAGAAGAGGAATTAGATCTCATCATGATGTGGTCTTAAGTTGCATTTCCCTAGTGTCCAGTGTTGCTAAACATCTTTTCTTGTGCTTATTTGCCATCTATATATGGTTTTCAGTCAATTGTCTCTACATGGTTTTTTTTTTTTTGCCCATTTTCTAATTGGATTGTGTGCTTTTTTAATGTCAAGTTTTGAAAATTCTTTAAGTATTCTGGACACAAATCATTTGTCAGCTCTGTGGCTTGCAAGTTTCACCCCCCTCCCCCCATTCTATAGCTTGTCCTTTCATCCTCCTTAACAAGATTAGTCACAGAGCAAAAGCTTTTAATTTTGATACAGCCTGAGTTATTGATTCTTCATGTCTGAAAACTTCTCACTAAAGTCGAAGTCCCAAAGATCTTCTACCATGAGTATGATAGTTTCACATTTTACATTTATTTCTAGGATCCATTAAGAATTAATTTTGTCACTAAGTTCCTTTTCTTTTTTTGCTATGATAATTTCCCTAGCACTATTTATTGAAAAGATTGTCTTCTTTCATGGAACATTTTGTGTGCCTTTGTCAAAATCAACTTGCTATACTTCTGTGGTGCTGTTTCTGGGTTCTCTACTCTGTTCCATTGATCTGTGTTCATCCCTGGACTGATAATATGTTGTCCTGATTACCATAGCATAAAAATCTTAAAATCAAATTGACCAACTCTTCCTACTTTCTTCTTTGTTTTGAATTATTTTCAGTCAGTTCAGTTCAGTTCCGTCGCTCAGCCATGTCCAACTGTTTGCAACCCCATGGACTGCAGCATGCGAGATTTCCATATCCATTCACCAACTCCCAGAGCTTGCTCATACTCATGTCCATCATGTCAGAAATGCCATCCAACCATCTTATCTTCTGTCATCCCCTTCTCCTCCCACCTTCAATCTTTCCCAGCATCAGGGTCTTTTCCAATGAGTCAGTTCTTCACATCAGGTGGTCAAAGTATTGGAATTTCAGCTTCAACATCAGTCCTTCCAGTGAATATTCAGGACTGATTTCCTTTATGATGGACAGGTTGGACCTCCTTGCAGTTCAAGGGATTCTCGAGAGTCTTCTCCAACACCACAGTTCAAAAACATCAACTCTTCAGTGCTCAGATGTGCAAGTCCAACTCTCACATCCATACGTGACTGTTGGAAGAACCATAGCCTTGACTAGATGGACCTTTGTTGGCAAAGACATGTCTCTGCTTTTTAATATGCTGTCTAGGTTGTTCATATATTTTCTTCCAAGGAGAAAGCATCTTTTAATTTCATGGCTGCAGTCACCATCTACAGTGATCTTGGAGTCCAAGAAAATAAAGTCTGTCACTGTTTCCATTGTTTCCCCATCTATTTGCCATGAAGTGATGGAACAGGATACTGTGATCTGAGTTTTTTGAATGTTGAGTTTTAAGCTAACTTTTTCACTCTCCTCTTTCACTTTCATCAAGTAGCTTTTTAGTTCTTTTTTGCTTTCTGCCATAAGTGTGGTGTCATCTGCATATCTGAGGAAATTGGTATTTCTCCTGGAAATCTTGATTCTAGCTTGTGCTTCATCCAGCCTGGCATTTTGCATGATGTACTCAGTTCAGTTCAGTCACTCAGTCGTGTCCGACTCTTTGCGACCCCATGAACTGCAGCATGCCAGGCCTCCCTGTCCATCACCATCTCCCGGAGTTCACTCAGACTCCCGTTAATCGAGTCCGTGATGCAAAAGCCTCTTGAAGAAAGTGAAAGAGGAAAGCGAAAAAGTTGGTTTAAAGCTTAACATTCAGAAAACGAAGATCATGGCATCCAGTCCCATCACTTCATGGAAAATAGATGGGGAAACAGTGGAAACAATGTCAGACTTTATTTTTTTGGGCTCCAAAATCACTGCAGATTGTGACTGCAGCCATGAAATTAAAAGACGCTTACTCCTTGGAAGAAAAGTTATGACCATCCTAGAGAGCATATTCAAAAGCAGAGACATTACTTTGCTGACTAAGGTCCAGCTAGTCAAAGCTATGGTTTTTCCAGTGGTCATGTATGGATGTGAGAGTTGGACTGTGAAGAAGGCTGAGTGCCAAAGAATTGATGCTTTTGAACTGTTGTGTTGGAGAAGACTCTTGAGAGTCCCTTGGACTGCAAGGAGATCCAACCAGTACATTCTGAAGGAGATCAGCCCTGGGATTTCTTTGGAAGGACTGATGCTAAAGCTGAGACTCCAGTACTTTGGCCACCTCATGCGAAGAGTTGACTCATTGGGAAAGACTCTGATGCTGGGAAGGATTGGGCGCAGGAGGAGAAGGGGAGGACAGAGGATGAGATGGCTGGACTTTGCATGTAAGTTAAATAAGCAGAATGATAGAGTCTTGTTAGAGTTTGTAAATTTGTGGAACTTTTCAAAAAGCCAGATTTTGTTGCTTTAATCCACACTCCCTTTTTTTTTTTCTGTTGTCACTTACATTGATTGTTGCTCTTATCTCTATTGTTTCCTTCTTTATACTTTCTTTGATTTATATAGCTCCTTTTTCCTGTGCTTTATAAGGTGAAAACTTAGGGTACTAAACTATTTCCTTTCTTCTAATTCAAATATTTAATGTTCTAAGTTTTTCCTCTCAGTTCTCTTTTCACTTTGTCCCATGAATTTTGTTGTGTTGTATTTCTATTTCATGCAGTTTGATGTATTTTTTATTTGCCTTTGATCAGTGATCTATTTTAAATTGTCTTGCTTAGTTTACAAGTGTTTAGATATTTTCCTGTAACTTTTCTGTTACTCATTTCTAGTTTGACTCCCATGTGGTCAGATAATGTACACTGTATGATTATAATACTTTAAATTTGTTAAAGTTTATTTGGCCCTAGATATGGAATAGTCTGTAAATGTTCCATGAACGCTTGAGGAGAATGTGCATTCTTCTGTTAGTGAATGAAATATCCTATAACTGTCAGTTAGATGCTATTTACTGATGATATTGCTGAAATATTCTATGTACTTACTTTTCTGTCTTCATATTATATCAATTTTTGAAAGAAGAGTACTTCAGTCTCCAACTATAGTCAAGAATTTGTATTTCTTTCCTCAAATCTATAATTTTGCATCAATATTTCTTAGCTTTGTTGTTTGATACCTTACACATTTAGGTTTGCTATATCTTCATGATGGATTCATCTGTATATCAATATGTAATGTCTGTCTTTGTCTCTAGTAATTTCCTTTGCTCTGCAGTTACTTTATCTGATATAAATATAGTCATTCATACTTTTTTTTATTGAGATATAGTTGATTTACGATATTATATAAGTTTCAGGTATACAATATACTGATTATAAAATGTGACTATATTCTCTGTGTTGTACTATATATTCTTGTAGCTTATTAATCTTATGTATTTTTCATTTGATCAAATTTTGCATGGTATATCCTTTTCCAGTCTTTGCTTTCTACCTTCCTATATCATTGTATTTGAAATGGATTTCTTGTAAATGGCATATTTGGATCATTTTTAAGTCCACTTTGTCAATCTGTCACCTAATTGGTATATTTATACCAATTACATTTAATGTAGTTGTTAAATGTTATCACTAAAGTGTGTTATTTTAATCTTCATTTTCTGCTTCTTTCCTTCTTTATTTCCTTTATCATACTTTCTTGTGAGTTGTTTGTGCTTTCTTTAAAATTCCATCTTGATATATCAGTGAAGTACTTTGAGTGTGTATATTTGGATAGATATTTTATGGTTGCTCACTTAATTACTAAATTATATTTAATTATTAAATACTGTATATATAACTACATGTTGAATTAAATTATACATAAATAACTTGTCACAGTCTAATGGTGTCAATATTTTACCAGTGTGGATGAAATGTAAAAACTTTACCCTCACTTGATCCTTTTATCTTCTCCCATTTATAATTATCTTAAATATTTTCTCTACATACTTTAAGAATGATATCAGGGATTGTTTTAATTTTGCTTCAATCATCAAATTTAGAATCTGAAATCTGAAAAGTCTATTTTATTTACTTACTTTTTTTTCTTTTGGTTGTTCTTTGTTTTTTTCCCAGTGTTCCAGATTTTGTATTATATCTTTTTATTTCTGTTTAGATAACTCTCTTTAGTCATTCTTTTAGGGTAGGTCTGCTGGTGGGAGAATCTCTTTGCTTTTCCTCATCTGAGAATGTCTTGACTTCCCCTTCATTCCTATTGGTGATTTTTACGTAACAAGATGTGGGGTTGGCAGTTCTTCTTACATGTAAAAGATGTATCAATTCCTTCTGGTCTACATAGTTTCTGATGAGAAATCTACCATCTTTCTGTTTTTCCCCTACTTTAAATGAAGAGTTCTTTCTTTCTGTTTTAAATATTTTTTTCTTCATCTTTAGTTTTTAAGAGTTGATTATAATGTATCTTGGCATGAGCTTATTTGGGTTTATCCTTGAATTAGTTGAGGTTCTACAATGAAATAGAACTGATAGGAGAGATAGATAGATAGAGATTTTTTACGGGAGAATGATTAATGCAATTATGGAGACTAAGAAGTCCTGCAGTGATGGAGTGGTAGCTGCGTGGTGCTGGAACAACTGTGAGGAGATACCCCACATCCAAAGGGCAGAGAAGCCCCAAAAGATGGTAGATGCTGGAGCACCGGAGAGGTGACTGGTGGTGCTGGAGAGGTGGCTGTGTGGTGCTGGAGCAGTGGCTATGTGGCACTGGAGTGACTTTGAGGAGGTACCCCACATCCAAGGGCAAAGGAGAAGTCCCAGCAAGACAGTAGGAGGGGTGAAATCATGTTTAGAATCAAACTCCATACCCTCCAGAGATGCTCAGAGGGCTCAAAGATAGCTTGTGCACACCAGGACCCAGAGACCCCACAGAGACTGAGACAGGACTGTGTTTGAGTGTCTCCTGTGGTGGTATGGGTCAGCAGTGGACTATGGCAGGGGCAGGGGCTTTGGGTGCAGTAGACCTGGGTATGGCATAAATCCTCTTGGAGAAAGTCACTGTTAACCCCACAATAGAGTCACTAGAATGTACACAGGACTGGGGAAACAGACTCTTGGAGGGCACAAAAAAAACCTTGGGCACACCAGGGCCCAGGAGAAAGGAGCCATGACCCCACAAGAGACTGACCCAGACTTGCCTATGAGTGCCCAGGAGTCTCCTGCAGAGATGTAGGTTGGTAGTGGTCTGCTGCAGGGTTGAGGGCACTGAGTGGAGCAGTGTGTGCATGGGACCTTTTGAAAAAGGTCACCATTATCTTCATTACCTCCACCATAGTTTGCCCTCAGATCAAATAACAGGGAGGGAACAATCCTTGCCCGTCAACAGAAATTTGGATTAAAGATTTACTGAGCATGGCCTTGCCCATCAGAACAAGACCCTCAGTCAGTCTCTCCCATCAGGAAGCTTCAAAAAGCCTCTTATTCTTCTCCATTAGATGGCAGACAGACTGAAAACCTCAATCACAGAAAACTAACCCATCTGATCACATGGACCACAGCCTTGTCTAACTCAAGGAAACTATGAGCCATGCCATGTAGGGCTACCTAAGACAGATCCATGGTAGAGAATTCTGACAAAATGTAGTCCATTGGAGAAGGGAATGGCAAACCACTTCAGTATTCTTGCTTTGAGAACCCCATGAACAGTATGAAAAGATGAAGGAAAAGATAGGACACTGAAAGGTGAACTCCCCAGGTCGATAGGTGCCTGCCCAATATGCTATTCAAGATCAGTGGAAAAATAACTCCAGAAAGAATGAAGACATGGAGCCAAAGCACAAACAACATCCAGTTGTGGACATGACTGGTGATGGAAGTAAAGTCCGATGCTGTAAAGTGGAATATTGCATAGGAACCTGGAAGGCTAGGTTCATGCATCAAGGCAAATTGGAAGTGGTCAAACAGTAGATGGCAAGAGTGAGCATCAACATTTTAGGAATCAGCAGACTAAAATGGACTAGAATGGGTGAATTTACCTTAGGTGACCATTATATCTACTGTGGGCAAGAATGCCTTAGAAGAAATGGAGTAGCCATCATAGTCAACAAATGAGTCCAAAATGCAGTACATGGATGCAATCTCAAAAACGACAGAATCATCTCTGTTTGTTTCCAAGGCAAACCATTCAATATCACAGAAATCCAAGTCTATGCCCTGAATAGTAATGCTGAAGAAGTGGAAGTTGAATGGTTCTATGGAGACCTCCAAGACCTTCTAGAACTAACACCCAAAAAAGATGTCCTTTTCATGATAGGGGACTGGAATGAAAAAGTAGGAAGTCAATAGATACCAGGAGTAACAGTCAAATTTGGCCTTGGAGTACAGAATGAAGCAGGGCAAAGTCTAACAGAGTTTTGCCAAGAGAATGCAATGGTCATAGCAAACACCCTCTTCCAACAACACAAGGGAAGACTCTACACATGGACATCACCAGATGGTCAATACTGAAATCAGATTGATTATATTTTTTGCAGCCAAAGATGCAGAAGCTCTATAAAGTAAGCAAAAACAAGACTGGGAGCTGACTGTGGCTCAGATCATGAACTCCTTATTGCAAATTCAGATTTAAATGGAAGAAAATAGGGGAAACCACTAGATCATTCAGATATGACCTAAATCAAACCCCTTATGATTATACAGTGGAAGCGAGAAATAGATTCAAGGGATTAGATCTGATAGACAGAGTGCCTGAAGAACTATGGCCGGAGGTTCATGACATTGTACAGGAGGCAGGGATCAAGATCATCCCCAAGGAAAAGAAATGCAAAAAGGCAGAATGGTTGTCTGAGGAGGCCTTATAAGTAGCTGAGAAAACAAGAGAAGCTAAAGGCAAAGGAGAAAAGGAAATATATATCCATTTGAATGCAGAGTTCCAAAGAACAGCAAGGAGAGATAGGAAAGCCTTCCTCAGTGGTCAATGCAAAGAAACAGAGGAAAACAATAAAATGGGAAAGAATAGAGATCTCTTCAAGAAAATTAGAGATACCAAGGCAACATTTCATGCAAAGATGGGCACAATAAAGGACAGAAATGGTATGGATCTAACAGAAGCAGAAGATATGAAGAAGAGGTAGCAAGAATACACAGAAAAACTATACAGAAAAAGATCTGAATGACCCAGATAACCACGATGGTGTGATCACTCTCCTAGAACCACATATCCTGGAATGCGAAGTCAAGTGGGCCTTAGGAAGCATCACTATGAACAAAGCTAGTGGAGGTGATGGAATTCCAGTTGAGCTTTTTAAATCCTAAAAGATGATGCTTTGAAAGTGCTGTGCTCAGTATGCCAGAAAATTTGGAAAACTCAGCAGTGACCACAGGACTGGAAAATGTGAGTTTTCATTCCAATTCCAAAGAAAGGCAATGCCAAAGAATGCTCAACCTACCGCACAATTATACTCATCTCACACACTAGAAAATTAATGCTCAAAATTCTCCAAGCCAGACTTCAACAGTATGTGAACTTTGAACTTCCAGATGTTCAAGCTGGGTTTAAAAAAGCAGAGGAACCAGAGATCAAATTGAGAGCATCTGTTGGACCATTAAAAAAGCAAGAGAGTTCCAGAGAAACATCTGCTTTCTGTTTTATTGACTATGCCAAAGCCTTTGACTGTGTGGATCACAACAAACTGTGGAAAATTCTTAAAGATATGGGAATACCAGACCACCTTACCTGCCTCTTGAGAAATCTGCATGCAAGTCAAGAAGCAACAGTTAGAACTGGACATGGCACAATAGACCGGTGCCAAATCGGGAAAGGAGTATGTCAGTCTGTATACTGTCACCCTGCTTATTTAACTTATATGCAGAGTACATCATGAGAAATGCTGGGCTGGATGAAGCACAAGCTGGAATCAAGATTAGTGGGGGAAATATCAATAACCTGGGACATGCAGATGACACCACCCTTATGGCGGAAAGTGAAGAGGAACTAAAGAGCCTCTTGATGAAACTGAAAGAGGAGAGTGAAAAGTTGGCTTAAAACTCAACATTCAGAAAACTAAGATCATGGCATCCAGTCCCATCACTTCATGCCAAATAGATGGGGAAAAAATGGAAACAGTGACAAATTTTATTTTTTTGGCCTCTAAAATCACTGCAGATGGTGACTGCAGTTATGAAATTAGAAGCCACTTGCTCCATGGAGGAAAAGCTATGAACAGTGTAGATACTGTATTAAAAATAGAGACGTTACTTTGCCAAGAAATGTTCATCTAGTCAAAGCTATGGTTTTTCTAGTAGTCATGTATGGATGTGAGAATTTGACTATAAAGTAGGCTGAGCACCGAAGAATTGATGCTTTTGAACTGTGGTGTTGGAGAACACCCTTGAGAGTCCCTTGGACTGCAAGGAGATCCCATCTTGCAGATCCAAAAGAAATCAGTCCTAAATCTTTATTGAAAGGACTGATGCTGAAGCTGAAACTCCAAAACTTTGGCCACATGATTGGAAGAACTGACTCATTGGAAAAAAACCTGATGCTGGAAAGATTGAAGGCAAGAGAAGAGAGTGACAGAGGTTGAGTTGGTTGGATTGCATCACCAACTCAATGGACATGAGTTTGTAAGCTCCAGGAGTTGGTGATGGACAGGGAAGACTGGCATGGTGCAGTCCATGGGTCGCAAAGAGTTGAATACAATTGAGCAACTGAACTCAACTGAACTTCTGTTTATTTTTGTGTTAAGGTGTTGCTGGTCTCCTAGAATGAGTTTGGAAGTTTTCCCTCTTTTGCATTTTTTTTGGAAGAGTTGAGCAAGATAGGTCTTAGTTTTCCTCTAAATGTTTGATAGAATTCACCGTGAAGCCATCTGGCTCTGTGCTTTTTTGTTTGGTAAGATTTTATTTTATTTTATTTTTTTGGAAAAGTACCAGCTAGGATTTATTTATTATTATTATTATTTTATTTTATTTTACTTTACAGAGCTGTATTGGTTTTGCTATACATCAACATGAATCCCCCATGGGTGTACATGAGTTCCCAATCCCGAACCCCCCTCCCACCTCACTCCCCATACCATCTCTCTGGGTCATCCCAGTGGTAAGATTTTAAAATACAGTTTCAATTTCAGTACTTGTGATTGATCTGTTCATATTTGCTATTTCTTCCTGGTTCAGTCTTGGAAGATTGTGCTTCTCTAAAAATTTGTTTATTTCTTTCAGGCTGTCCATTTTATTGGCTTATAGCTATTTCAATTAGTCTTTTACAGTCCTTTGTTTTTCTGTGTAGTCTGCTGCAACTTCTTTTTCATTTCTAATTTTTTGATTCAGATCTTCTCCCTCTTTTTCTTTGTGAGTCTGGCTAATGGTTTGTGTTTTTTTTTTTACCTTTTCAAAGAAGCAGCTTTTAGGTTTTTTGATATTTGCTATTGTTTCTTTCATTTCTCTTTAATATTATTTAGGCTTTGATCTTTATGATTTCTTCTGCTCAGTTTGGATTTTTGTGGACGTTGTTGTTCTTTTTCTAGTTGCTTTAGGCGTAAGTTTAGGTTGTTTACGTGGTGTTTTTCTCATATCTTCGGGTAGGCTTTTATTGCTACAAACTTCCTCATCAGAACTGCTTTTACTACATCCCCAAGTTTAGGGTTGTAATGTTATTATTATAATTTGTTTCTAGGTATTTTTAAAATTCCCTCTGATTTCTTCAGTGACTTCTTTGTTATGTAGAAGTGTATTGTTTAGTCTGTATATGTTTGTGATTTTACAGTTTTTTCCTGTAATTAATATTCCTGATATTGTAGTGGTGTGGTAAGAAATAAAATGCTTGATACAATTTTGGCTTTCTTAAATTTACCAAGCCTTGATTTGTGACCCAAGATGTGATCTATCCCAGAGAATGTTCCATGTGCCCTTGAGAAAAAACTTGTTTACTGTTTTGGGATGGAATGTCCTGTAGGTATCACTTAGGTCCATTTGATCCATGTGTCATTTGATTGTGTTTTCTTATTAATTTTCTGTCTGGATGATCTATCCATTTGTGTGAGTAGGGTGTTAATGTCCCCCACTATTATTGTGTTACTGTTGATTTCCCTTTTCATACTTGTTAGCATTTGCTTATGTATTGAGGTGCTCCTATGTTGGGTGCATATATTTATATTTGTTATGCCTTCTTCTTGGATAGACCCTTGATCATCATGTAGTGTCCCTTTTTGTCTCTTGTAATGCCCTTTATTTTAAAGTATATTTTATCAGTTAGGAGAATTATGACTCCCAGTTTCTTTTGATTTCCATTTGCATGGAATATCTTTTTCTATTCCCTCACTTTCAGTCTATATGTGTCCCTAGTTCTGAGGTGTGTCTCTTATAGATAGCACATATATTGGTCTTGTTTTTGTATCCATTCAGTTAGTCTTTGTCTTTTAGTTGGAGCATTTAAACCATTTACCTTTAAGGTAATTATTGATATTTATGATTCTAATACCATTTACTTTCATGTTTTGTGTTTTTTTTTTTTTTAAAGTTTTTTCTTTCTCCTGTGTTTCCTGTCTAGAGAAGTTCCTTTATCATTTGTTGTAAAATTGCTTTGTTGCTGAATTTGCTTAACTTTTGCTTATATGCAAAACTTTTGATTTCTCTGTTGAAGATGAATGAGATTCTTGCTGGGTAGAGTAATCTTGGCTGTAGGTTTCTCCTTTCATCTTTTTAAATGTATTCTGCCATTCCCTTTTGGCTTGAAGGGTTTCTGTTGAAAGACCAGCTGTTTGCCTTATGGTGATTTCCTTTTATGATATTTGTTGCTTTTTCCTTGCTGCTTTTAATATTTTTTGCTTGTGTTTATTTTTTGTTAGTTTGATTAATATATATCTTAACATGTTTCTCTTTGGGTTACCCTATATGGGACTCTCTGGGCTTCCTGGACTTGAGTGGCTTTTTCCTTTTTCATGTTAGCAAAGTTTTCAACTAAAATCTCCTCAAATGTTTTCTCATACTCTTTTTTTTAAAATCTTTTTCTTCTGGGACCCCTATAATTCAAATGTTGCATTTAATGTTGTCCCAGAGGTCTCTGAGTTTGTCCTCATTTCTTTTCATTCTTTTTCTTTATTTTTCTCTACTTCAGTTATTTCCACCTTTCTATCTTCCAGTCCACTTTTCCATTCTTCTGCCTCAGTTTTTCTGCTATTGGTTCCCTCTAGTGCATTTTTAAATTAGTTCATTTTATTGGAGGATAATTACAGTACAACATTGTGATGGTTTTTGCTATATATCAATATAAATCAGCCATGGGTACACATGTGTCCCCCTACCCTGACCCTCTTACCCACCTCCCTCCTCACCCATCTCTCTGGGTTGTCCCAGAGCACCACTTTGAATTCCCTGCTTCATGCATCAAACTTGCACTGGTCATCTATTTTACATATGGTAACATACACGTTTCAATGCTACTCTCTCAAATTGTCCCACCCTCACCTTCTCCCAGAGAGTCCAAAAGTCTGTTTTTTACACCTGTTTCTCTTTTTCTGCCTTGCACATAGGCTTGTTGTTACTGTCTTTCTAAATTCCATAAATATATGTTAATATACAGAATTGGTGTTTCTCTTTCTGACTTACTTCATTCTGTATAATAGGCTCCAGTTTCATCTACCTCATTAGAACTGACTCAAATGCTGCTGGGGTCCAGCCCCAGCAGGATCCAGGGATACCCTCAGGGGAGACAGCATCAGCAAGAGAGATTTAGAGAGAGATAAAGAAAGAATGTTGAAGTTAAGAAAATAGAGAAGAGAAAGAGGTTTATATTCCTTGGTTTATGCAGAAAGCCAATAAAGCCCCAGCACGGGACTTGCTCTGTTCATGTAGGCCACAGGCACCCTCTTGATGGGGAGAAGGGGCAGAGCACCTTCTCAAGAGGGTCTTAGAAGCCCAGGCAGGAAAGTGAACTCAGAGAGCCTCTGTGCTCCAAGGGATCAGCCTGAAAAAGAAAAGGAGAGAGAGAGAAAAAAAATGACATGGGGAGACCAAGCTTTGGTGAGCGAGGCCTGTAACTTTATTTTCAAAAGGAACTTTTATATCTTGACTTGTACATAGAGGAAAATGAAAGATGCAAAGTCATGCAGAGTCAGCCCAAACATTACATCTGTTTTGTCTTTATTGAAACCAGGATTTTTTCTGCATACCTTTCCCATAAACAATGTTGTATACATTGTCTTCTGGCCTTGGAGGCCTATGGACATTTTATGACCCTCTTTTGATAAAGGCCACTCAACCAGAAAACTTATTTTCCCTTCAAGTGTTTTTTCCTTATATTTCTAATCTATGTCAGCCTCAGAAAGTATTAAACAGAGTTACATTCACATGGAGCAAAGGTGCAGAGAGTTACAACAAAGAAAGAACCAATTAGCTCAAAGGTCTGATGTGGTTAATTCCAAGGCTACTACTTGTTTTTCTTACATTCCAACTATATTAACTAATGCACTCCCAGGTGCACAGTGGATAAGGGATATGGGAACTTGGCAGCAAGCATTGGCTCAACAATGAAATCTTACACCAGCACTATTCTAATAGTTTTTAACTCTTTGAAAGGCTCTATATTTTTAGAATGTTTTAGGCTTCCCATGCCTCTCACAGTTGGGAGGCTGTGAACAATCACAAGCATAGCTGCAAGAGTCTGGATAAACCTGCCAAGCAAGCTAGAATGCCAACAGAGGGGGTTTGAATTGAAATATTCCTTTCATGCCCAAGAGACTTATCAACTAGAGCCCTAAGTTGATTTTTTTCCAGAGAAAGGTGGTCAGGGATAGGCCCCTGTTAATTTCAGAAGAGTTGGTGAAAGGCACAAAATAGTAAGATGGACAGATTCTGGTTTTGGGGTAGATGCTTGAGCAGGTCCAGGGCGTCCCTCTTGTCCTGACTGATCTGCCTTGCTCGTCAGATCTCTTCCACATGACCTTGTGGAATCTCCCGTGCTGGCTCCCAGCAAAATGCATTCCTTATTACAGTTGAGTAACATTCCATTGTGTATATGTACCATAACTTCCTTATCTGTTCATCTGCCGATGGACACCTAGGTGGCTTCCATGTCCTGGCTATTGTAAACAGTGCTGCAATGAACATTGGGGTACATGTATGTCTTTCAATTATTTTTCCTTGGTGTGCATGCCCAGCAGCAGATTGCTTGGTCATATGGCAGCTCTATTTCCAGTTTTTTAAGGAATCTCCACACTGTTCTCCATACTGGCTGTACCAGTTTGCATTCCAATCAACAGTGTAAGAGGGTTCCCTTTTCTTCATACCCTCTCCAGCATTTATTGTTTGTAGACTTTTTGATAGCAGCCATTCTGACTGGCGTGAGATGATGCCTTATTGTGGATTTGATTTGCATTTCTCTAATAATGAGTGATGTTGAGCATCATTTCATGTGCTTATTAGCCATCTGTATGTCTTCTTTGGAGAAATGTCTGTTCAGTCCTTTGGCCCAGTTTTTGATTGGGTTGTTTGTTTTTCTGGTATTGAGCTTCACGAGCTGCTTGTATATTTTGGAGATTAATTCTTTGTCAGTTGTTTTGTTTATTTCAGCTATTGTGTTGCTTATTGATGACTGTCTGTTTTTTATTTCTTCTAGGTTCTTGTTAAACATTGCTTGTATCTTCTTGTTCCATGCCTCCAGTCTATTTTTCTGTGCTCCACTTTATTTCCAAGGTTTTGGATCAGCTTTACTATCATTACTCTGAATTCTTTTTCAGGTAGACTGCCCATTTTCTCTTCATTTATTTGGTCTTGTGGGTTTTTACCATGCTCCTTCATCTGCATGTTTCTCTGTCTTTTCATTTTGTTTAATTTACTGTGTTTGGGGTCTCCATTTTGTAGGCTGAAAGATTATAGTTCCTTTTACTTTTGAAGTCAGTCTCCAGTGGATGAGTTTGGACCAGTGTCTTCTGAAGGTTTCTGCTGGGGTGGGGCACTGATGCCTGTATTCTTGTGGGTGAAGTTGTATCTTGTCTCCCTGAAGGGCACTGCCATGTCTAGTAGTGTGTTGGTTATCTCTGAGTTTGGTATATCTCTGGGCAGGGCACCCTGTCTGCTAAGCTGTTTTGCTAGTTTTGGGGCTTCTCTGGTAGTTCAGATGGTAAAGCATCTGCCTGCAATGCAGGAGACTCAGATTCAATCCCTGGGTCAGAAAGATGCTCTGAAGAATGGAATGGCTACCCACTTCAGTATTCTTGCCTACACAATTCCATGGACAGAGGAGCCTAGTGGGCTATAGTTCATGTTTCACATAAAGTTGGACGTGACTGAGTGACTAACTAACTAACTTGGTTAGTTGTTGGCTTGAGGTGTCCAACATGAGCTTGCTGGCCTTTGCATGGGTCTTAGTGTTTAGACGGACACCTTTGGGAGAGCTCTTGCCAATTAGTATTCCACAGAGTCGCATGCTCTCTAGTGGTCCAATGTCCTGGATTTGGGTCTTCTACCTCAGATATTCAGGCCTGACCCCTTGCTGGAACACCAGACTCCACAAGCCACAGAGCACAGAAGAGAAAAATAAAGTAATATAAAACACTTATCAAATATTAGCATGCTAACAAAAAAAGGACAGACAAAACCCCAAGGCAAATAGTAAAAGCAACACTAAAGAGAAACTCATACACTCACACTCACAAAATGAAGAGAAGAAATGAAAAATGAAAGAGGAACCAAAAAGAAGAGAGCAATAAAACTAAGCCCATAAATGAAAACAAACACTAGACTAATAACAATACAAAACCAAAAACATGGGGAAAATGTAAGATAATGAAAAAATACTGTAGAAATAGGAAAAAAAAAAGAAATATATTAAAAAATAAAAGCATTGAAAAAGAAGTAAAAATATAAAAAAAGAAATTATTAATAGAAAAAAATAATCATAGACAAAATTAAAAAGAAAAGAAGACAAAAAAATATATGTAGAGAGGGAAAGTGGTTGTAAGAATATTTTCCTGTGGCCTGAGCTGTCTGTCCTTGCTACTCAATGAGCTCCAGGCAATTTGCCTTCTCAGGGTGACCTCCAATATTTCTACAAAGGTCTCTGGATCTGCTGTGGGCATGCAGACAAGTGTCTCGGGCTAGGAAGTGCTGGATGGCACTGATCTCTGTGCTGAATTCTCTCCACTTTGCCTGCTGTGCACGTGTTGCTCCACACCTTTCTGAAATTTCAAAGCTCCTCTCCACCCCTGCCTGCGAAGGGGTTTCCACATGTGCAGAAACTTTTATTCCTTCACAGCTCCCGTTTCAGTTCCTTTCTCTTTTTTCTTTTTCTTATTTCCTTTTCCCTAATCTAATTTCTAATCTCCCATTACGTGGAGATTGGCTTGTGGTTTTGGAAGCCCGAGGTCTTCTGTCAGAATTAAGTAGGTGTTCTGTAGGAGTTGTTCCACATGCAGATGTATTTTTGATGTATTTGTGGGGATAAAGATGATATCCACATCTTACTCCTCTGCCCTCTTGAAAATCTTATTCATTCTGGTTTTGCAACTTCATAAATATCTGTGATTATTTTAAACATCAAAAGTTGGAAAAAAAGAAAAAGAAAACAAGGATTGAGTAAGACAACAGGAATTTCTCTCCAACACAGTGCTGAGGCTATAGAAATCTGAAGACAAAGGAGCTCACAATTATCAGTTGTTGTTTTTTTAAGTTGGAAGTGTTTTGAAAATTTGAAAGCATGATATAAACATAGGCCTAAGGATGTCCAACCATGCGTAAGTGTGAGTCAGGAAAATAGTCGAGGAGCAGGAGGAGAGAAAGGTGAGATCAGAAGAAGGCCCATGCTTTAGAGATAAAGAGAACCTGGGCCTGCACTGGGAGTAAGAATACACAGGGGCACAGGGAAGATACAGGGAAGCAAGGGCAGCAGAGAGAAACTGGTGCTTCAGCTGGGACACTTCCAGGGAGCTGCTGGCCAGAGTGGGCTGGTCCTCTAGCCTGAGAGCATTTCCTGTTCCCTAGGCCCTGACACTACCATGGTGTGAGGAAACTCCAGTTCACACCACTGAAACCTCCCCTATGAAACGGAACCAAGGAGCAGGTCAGGTCCAATTCAAGAAAGCTCTGGACAAGAAACTATGCTTAGAATGTGGTTTTTAGCCTTTGGAGAACAAACGTTACACAAGAGAAGTCTGCAGAATCACTGAGCAAAGGAGGAAAGAGGTGATGCATATCTAAGGAATAGAAAAATCTCATAGAAAGATGTGATGTCTAATAAATACATCTAATGCAATATGTAAATAGAGATTTCTAAAGTAAATAAGACTTGCAGTCATGAACAGGTTTGGTACTCACATTTCTATTCTGTGCATGTCTTAATATGGCTGGTAAATTTTAAAATATTGAATTGGAAGAGATTAGGATTAAAATTTGACTGAAATGAGGGTAATGACAGTGTATCAGGTTTTTAAAGAGCTCCACAAACTAAACTGTGTAAAATTTAACATAATTCATTCATCCAGACTCTTGGCCCACCATCATAATTCAATCCAAAGAGTGTTTGAAGTGTTCCTATAATTTACTCACATTTATTTCATCATCAATTGAAGTATGCAGTGAGGATACCTGGTAAGGGATGGGAAAAGCTTCCTGGGACCCTGTGGTGGGCAGTGTCTGACAAGGCCCCACTCTCCCTGGCGAGTGGACTGGACCCAGACTTAATTCTAACCCTTAGCATGTGGAGAAAAGAGGGCATATCTCTGGCCAGGATGCTATTCTCTCTATGCCTCTAAGCTTTTACACTTTATGAAGCAAGTTGCCCTCCTGACAAGGTCTGTGTGGAAGGAGCTGAGGGTGGCCTCTGTCCAGCAGCCAGCAAGAGAGTGAGGCCGTTGGCTCTATAGCCAGTGAGGACCAAGTCAGGTGAGTGGTTTTAGAAGCAGCCCTCCCTGTCCAATCTTGGGATGGGACTGCTGCCCCTGACTGTAGCCTGTGATATACCCTGAGGTACTCAGCTGGGCTGTGCCCAGATTATTCACCCATGGGAGCCATGAGAGAATAACTATGTTGTTTCAAGTCATTAAGTTTTGGTATAATTCTCCATGCAAAGAATTGGTGTCTCTGGACACCAACAGAGATCTTAAGACTTTGTGTCAGGTGGCCAAATGTAATCTATTATGACCAGAATCATGTCTGTCCAGTTCTACCTGTGCTCCTCCTGCTGTTGCCTAGCCCTTCCCATCCTTGGGTGACAACCTGTGTGGCAGGTAGTAGGTGTATCCTATAGATCCTTGATGTGTTTCCCCTCTCCCCACACGTGTTCTCTACAATGACACAGATCCCCTTCCTCTTGGACCTGGAGGGCCTATGGCCACAGTGATGGTATTGGATTTCCTTGGCTAGGTCCTATGAGGTGACATAGGACAGTCTTCACCTTGGACAGCTCACCAAGGACCCAGTTACCACACTGTGAGGAAGCTAAGGAGCCATGCAGGAGGCCACTTTCCAAGTTTCAGCTGCAGCTCCATCTGGGCTGCTCTGACCACCACATACCAGACACAGCAGGACTTCAGGGGTTCCAGCCCAGCCTCTGAGTCCCCATCGATTGATGGCTTATATTAGGGGGTAACAGAGACAAATGTCCCTGTGGCCAAATGAAAGGTCATTACTGTCTTTGGGGTGGTTTGTTATGAAGAAACAGATGCATTCCCAATATTATGCAAACTTGCACTGGAGCTCTGGCATGTTTCATACATGATGAAGTGGCGATCAGTCTCCTGCAGGCTGTGAACAGAGAGAACATCAATTATTTTACTAAAGCGTTGGGGCCTGATCTATTATCTAACCATGGTAATTAAAGGAATGGGAGGGACAATGGAAGAACTAGGTTGCTCAAAGTGAGTGAGCAGGAGATAGATGCCACCCCTCCGAGGGTGAACATTGGAGGTCATTCCCTGTGAACAGAAGCTCCGATGTAGCAAGGGCAGGACAATCTAGAGAGGAGGCTGAGCCCTGCCCAAATAAAAGATAAGAGACCATGTATTTCTCATTCTTGATGTCAAAGAGACTTTCTTGACTAGAAAGTTCCTTGGAGGTCAAATGGGAGTGATGTTAAAGCTACCCACTGGCCTTTCACTGGAATCCATCTTGGCTGAGGGGTGTATGTGCACACAGGAGGAAGACCTTGAGATAAAATAAATGTGGACTCAGAACCAGGCAAATCAAAATGACAGGCCAAAGGAAACATGAAACAAATGCTCCATAAAAGTGATAAAGTACTATGACAGTGTGACTGAGTCTCTTAGTCTGCCTGTGCATTTATCCACACATAATGTACTATTTTGCCTCCTAATTAATATTTTACTTGTTTCACTACTTTCTGTCTTTACCTTTTCTGCAGAGCTGAAGGGCCAGGGCCATGTCACTGACTGCTGGTCTAGCAGTTAGGATTCAGCACTCTCACGGCCACAACCTGACCTCGGTCTCTGACTGGGAACTGAAACCCTGCTTCAAGGGCCACTCGAGATCAAGAGAAAGGTCTTTTCATACAATGAAATTCAAAGTAATGAGATATGGGGGGAAACAGAACAAAATTCACTTTCCAAGTAACAAGAAGTAGGCGATGACAAAAGACACTCAAAGTGACAACAAACGTTTTTGAAGGAATCAGGAATCTGCATTACAATGTTCATTAACATAGCTTCACTGAGCAGCACTCCAGATACTGCAGCACAAGAGTGAATGGACATTATCATCCGATGTTATTATCAGGAGTGAACCTGATTATTACCATCCCTGACATGTCACCCTTGTGGGGACCAGACATAGAACAAATATTTTAACAAGTAAATACAGGTATCCCCACTTTTCAAAAAGATCAGTTTATGCCACTTCACTTTTGTGAAAAATCCACATCACATCAGTACCTATTTTTGTTAACCAGAACAAAGTCTAAAGAGGAAGTTCGCTTTTACAAAAATAAAAGGCAAAAGCGAAGAACAGCACTGGCTTTGCAGGCAACTGTCATATAGGCAGTACCCCACCCCGCCACCCCCCGAAGGCACAGCAAGAGCGACTCCACCAAACTCCTTCCCTGGAACTACACTCAGCATCTCAGCATCAAGCGGCCACAGCCTAGGACTGTGTCTGTGAGCATCTGTGTTTATCTCGATTTATTTTGTTAGCAAAACGTGTCCTAAGGTAATTGCTTCTTCGCTTTTTGCCATTTCAGCTTATGAAAGATTTCATAGGAACATTCTACTTTTGAATAATTGAGAAACCTCTAGTTAAATTCAAATTTTGAATTTGAACTGGGGCTTGGATCAGTTGGAGTCCTGAAGCCTTCCATGAGGGAGTGAAACTGATGCAGAAGCTGGAAGGAGGGGACTTTCACTACCCTCTCACAGTCTGTCAGTCCTTCCTTTTTTCCTTCTTCTTTCCTTCCCCAGGCTCTGTTTGTTCAGCAGGACCTGCCATCAGGCTTGTCCTCAGATGGGTTGTGGCTTGCCCACTTCAAGATTTGGAAACCTACATTTTGAGAGATTCTGTAACCATACCAACCAGGGCTCTTGATTGTAGGCAAAAGAAATAGGCTGGTTGTTTAATCAGGAAAGGGATTTATCTTAAAAATCTGGGGAACTCACCGAATCACCAGGAGGACTGGAGAACCAGATCTGGCACATGGGCTGGGATGAGGGAGGCTGGGCATCAGGACCACAGCGGGGCCCACTGTGGAGCAGCAGGTCCTCTGCTGGTGTGGCTGCTGACCCTTTACCTGTATGCCATGGCCTGCCCACGTGGGTCCTGGGCCCCATGAGACACCCTACTCTCTCCTGAAGCTGAGTGCTGCTGCGCACTCTGAATCCTCCATGAGAGTGTCCTGTGGTCACTGCTCTCACCCCAGATAAGTGCCCGGGGTAAATCAATGATCCTTTGATCTCCAGTTCTGCACCTGGAGAGCACTCAGTCACTCAACCGGTCTCATAAGTGGGGTTTAGCTGCTGCTGAGCATCCTCAAGTGGCATATTTCCACTTTAGGTAGGTCTGCAGTGGGCACAGGGAGGAGCTGGGTGGGCGTGGCTCCCAAGGCCCATAGCACCACTGGACACCTGGGTAGGAATGAGCCTTGCAGTGTGCCCTGGGGCTATGACTGTAAAGCAGATATGATACATATATTTGAATGTAAGATTAGCTCACTTACCAAAGTAAAAAGCCTTTCAAAACATCTATTGATTAAGTGGTGAGAAAATCACTCCCACACTGTGTGAGTGAATAAATAGTCCAACACTTCTGGAAGGCAGTTTAACAATATGTATACAAAAGCCTTGAAAATAAAGCACATGACTTAATGGTTTCAAGCCTGGGAAAATAGCCTAAGGAAATAATTAGGGATGAGGGCAGATTTACCTTAATAATATATGACCCAACATCTACATGTGGAAAAGATATGCTAGAATTTATGCACCTGGTGGAAACTACAGCCCAATTAGCAGAGGTAAGGAGATTCTGGGCCCACACCTTTGGGGGTGCACTGTGCTCAGGAACACTTTTGTACAGGGCCCCCACAAAGTGATCAGGATCTGTTTCTATGTTTACATACCTCAGTGTTACTTCTGTTTTGATTCTGATCCAAGGTAGGACTCTGGTTGAAAGTAGTTCTCAGGGTTCACAGGGACACAAACAGTGAACATCTTCCTGACTTCCTTCAGCAAGGAAAGGCCCCTTGGAAGCGCTCTCTGATTAGATGAGGCAGGGGTCATATGACCACCACTGAGAAGGCTGTCCCCCTGCCCCTGAGCTGGGCCTGCGGCTTTTGCCTGTAGCCTGGGGGAGCCCCAGCCACACATGGACCCAGTGAGGGAGGGATGTGTGTTGGTACTCAGTGGCTCAGTCATGTCTTACTTTTTGCGAGCCTGTGAATGGTAGCCTGCTAGGCTCCTCTGTCCATGGAATTTTCCAGGCAAAAATCCTGGAGTGGGTTGCCATTTCCTAGTCCAGGGGGTCTTCTCAGCCCAGGGATCCAACCTGTGTCTCCTGCATTTGCAAGCAGATTCTTTACCACGGAATCACTAGGGAAGCCAGGAGGAGGGACAGCTCCTGCTAAAAACTGGGACTACTCTTGGAAAAGGGAGAAAGGGGATCAAATTTCTACCTAAAAGGAAAGGGAGAAAATACACAAGTATTGATGGCAGTAACCTCTTGATGCGGGGGTTTGGTTGGCCCAGGTGGTACTAGTGGTAGAGAACCTGCCTGCCAATGCAGGAGACACAGGTTGGATCACTTTGTTGGGAGGATCTGCTGGAGGAGGACATGGCAACCTACTCCAATATTCTTGCTTGGAGAACCCCATGTATTCTCCAAGGAGGAGCCTGGCGGGCTACAGTCCATAGAGTTGCAGAGTCAGGCAGGACTAAAGTGACTTAGCATGCATGCAGGCATAATCAAGAAAGTAAGTAAGCCTTTATAAGATCACAGAAAATCAGCCAAGGTAGTGGCGTAGTGGATGTGGCGGCTTTCTTCCTGTAACCCCACTCCTCCCCATCCTGGCCATGTGTCTACTCTCCCAGGCCCAAGTCATCCTCACAAGGTGTGCCTATTATGCCCAGAGTCCGAGTCCCCAAAACTGAGAGAATAAGACGTCCAGAGCAATGCAAAAGCATGAAGGGGTTTTATTTCTAGCTCGAGCTAGGGCTCCCGCCACATCCAATGCAGTGGAGTGGAGCAAGAGCCCCGAGCCCAGATTTACAGCAGTATTTATAGGTTTAGAACAAAGACAGAGAGTTGGCAAGGGCTGATTGGCTGCAGGAGTTTCCTGGTATTTACTAATTGGCTATTGGCTGCAGGGGGATGTCTTTTACGTCTTGATAAACTCAAACCAGGTTATGGGGAGTATGCTGATTAGACAAGTCCTGGCATCCGTGGGGATGACCTCACTGGGCAATGACTCAGCTTTTCCCATGAGTCCTACCTTAGTCCCTGAAGCCTATCATGGCGTTTGTTAGGTCCCAACATGCCCTTGCCCACTGGCCTGAACGGGCAGGGTCAGCATCAGAACTTGAGTTTGGTGGTGGAGGGAAGGCTATTCTAGGCCCATTGTGCTGCTGACTCCCTTATGACCAGGAAGAAAGCCAGCCTGGGCACACAGCCAGCACAGGGGGGCTGGGGGAAGTGAGGGAGAGAGCTGAGAAGCTGAGAGGAGGGGAAGCCCCCTCTTCCCATAGACCTTTGCATTACAAAAGACTATGAATCCTTTATTGTTTCAGCCAGTTTCTCAACTGAAATTGATATAAATACTCATTTATTTTGGGTCTACAATCACTTCTACTGTATTTGAGTACAAGATTGGCCTGACATTTACAGAGAGAAAAAGGAAACTTTTGCTGGCCTTGTGACTTCAAGAAGGATGCAGAAGAGCGGGGGCTGGGGCTGACTTCTCCAGAACCTTTCCAGCCTTCTAGAAGGGGACCATAAGGAAAGGCAGTTCCACAAGGACTGGAGGTAGCAGTTGACTGGGGTCAGCAAGCATAGATCTAGGAGGTGATGAAGCTTGTTCTGGGGCCACTAGTGAGGGCCAAATCCTTTCTGCTTCTGTTTCCTCATTCCTAAGAGGAAGTTGGAAAAAAAAAAAAAAGACAAATATGATGCAAAAGAGCAGTCTCCTTTGGTGAAAAACCAATCCAACCTATTTGGAGTTTGAAAGCCAAAGCTGTACAGACTGTCCCCTGTGCTGCAAACAGGTCAAGGGCTTCCTCAGTCTTCATCTCCAGAGGCCAAGCCCACCTCTGGTGGCAGCTGTTTTCTCTTGTGCAGAAGCAACTCAAGGGGAATGGTTAGATGCCTGTCCAGCTAGGTGCTGTCTATGAAGAGAGGACAACAGAATCAGCCACAGGAGAGGCTGGAAAAATCTGGGCAGTGCTGGAGAGGACGGCCCTGGAGGTTCAGAGATTTGGCTGGAGCCCCCCCTGCACTCAGCACACCTTTATGTTTATTTGCTGACTTTGTCATCTCCTTAATCAGACCCTGACCCTGTGGAGGGCATGTTGTCTGCTTCAGAATGCCAATGCCAGAGGCAGATAGGGTTCACTGAATGAAGGAATAGAAGTGGGAGCTGCAGCCGCGGGTCGCTTTGCCAGAGTGGGGCAGGCAGGAAAGGGTCAGGCCCGGTGAGGCAAGGGTCACCGCTGCAGTCCTGGCTGCTGTGGCAAGGCTGCTCAACACCCTTGTTCATGTTTCTCTGTGAGCAGTATCTCCTCTGGATGCAGGGAGTTGTGCTAGCGTGGATTGGGGTTATATATCAACCTGACCATAAAACCGCACATTAGGAAAGGTATCTAATCAATTAGTTCTAATTAATTATGAACAAAATGCATCTCCAACTGTGGGATGTGGTTTGTTTCCCATTTGCTATAATTAGATAAGTTTAGTGACTAGAAAGAAAAAATGTCTAAGTACAAGGGAGGAAAAAGAAAAGAAAATAAAGCAAGTGGTAGTGGTTAGAATTAGCATTAAATGGCAATAGAATGTCATAACCACTGCCCACAGACATGTACTCAGCTTCCTTGAACTGAATATAGCTGCCTGATGCTGTTCTGCATGAGCAGAAGCCTCCCTGTCCATCCCTTCCACCACCACAACCATTTCTATCAGGCCCCCAGGCATCTCTGCTTCAAGGGGACTGGGTGGGATTGACAGAGTCTTGTGGCCCTGATATTTCTTGTCCCAAAACTGCTGCTATGGCCCCAGGGTCTCTTGAATTCAGTGACTAGAGTAGAGTTGGGCCAGGACAGGGCAGGGGGCTTTCTGGGGATATCCGAATCAAGGGAATCTGTCATCCCTCTGTGGTTTCTTTGTCTGGACACTGTGGAAAGCTAGTATCTTCACTGCTGGGCTCTTTTGTGGACTCCTTAAACTTGACCTGGAGCTTCCCTGGTGGCTCAGATGGTAAAGAATCTGCCTGCAATACAGGAGACCTGGGTTTCATCCCTGAGTTTGGAAGATGCCCTGGAGAAGGGAATGGCTACCCACTCCAGTATTCTTGCCTGGAGAATTCCATGGACAGAAGAGCTTGGCAGGCTACAGTCCATGGGGTCGCACAGAATCGGACATGATTGAGCACAACTGGGATCCATGGGAATCAGATCACACAAGGGGCACACTCTGACTGTGACAGACAGCGACAGACCCCTTGGTCTCACTGGCTAATGGCTCTCACAGTGCTTAATGAGGAGAATAAATGCATATGAACCCAATATAGGACTCATGTGGAAACTACACAACCCAGTTTGGAACTTGAATCCAGTCTTTTAATTGATATCACACACCTGATCTTAAGAGTTACTGAAGCTCAGAGGATTCTTTATGGCTCAGCACAGAAAGATTCAGTGAGAGACAAAAAGTTATGGCTAAGAAGTAGATTTATTTAGAAAGATACACATTCCATAGGCCGAATATAGTCTGTCTGAAAAGGTGACAGTGGCCTTGGGGGAAGCACACTCCTCAGACAGAGTGTGCAGAAGTATGATGTTGTTAGCTTTTATGCTCTGGATAAGTTCATAGGCTAATGAGTGGGAAGGTTATTCCAATTATTTTATGGAAGAGGTGGAAATTTCCAGGAACTAGGCCACCCCCCACATTTTGGCTTTTTATGGTTGGCCTCAGAACTGTCTCGGTGCCTGTGGGTGTGTCATTTAGTTGATGTATTACAATTAATGTACCAGTTCAATTCAGTTCAGTCACTCAGTTGTGTCTGGCTCTTTGTAACCCCATGGACTGCAGCACGGCAGGCTTCCCTGTCCATCACCAACTCCCGGAGCTTACTCAAACTCATGTCCATAGAGTCTGTGATGCCATCCAACCATCTCATCCTCTGTCATCCCCTTCTCCTCCCACCTTCAATCTTTCCCAGTATCAGGGTCTTTTCCAATGAGTTAGTACTTTCAATCAGGTGGCCAAATTATTGGAGCTTCAGCTTCAACATCAGTCCTTCCAATGAATCTTCAGGACTGATCTCCTTCAGAATGGACTGGTTGGATCTCCTTGCAGTCCAAAGGACTCTCAAGAGTCTTCCCCAACACCACAGTTCAAAAATATCAATTCTTCGGCACTCAGCTTTCTTTATAGTCCAACTCTCACATCCATACATGACTACTAGAGAAACCATAGCTGTGATTAGATGGACCTTTGTTAGCAAAGTAACGTCTCTGCTTTTTAATATGCTATCTAGGTTGGACATAGCTTTTCTTCCAAGAAGCAAGCGTCTTTTAATTTCATGGCTGCACTCACCATCTGCAGTGATTTTGGAGCCCCCCAGAATAGTCTGTCACTGTTTCTATTGTTTCCCCATCTATTTGCCATAAAAAATAGGACCAGATGCCATAATCTTCGTTTTGTGAATGTTGAGTTTTAAGCCAACTTTTTCACTCTCCTCTTTCACTTTCATCAAGAGGCTCTTTAGTTCCTTTTTGTTTTCTGCCATCAGGGTGGTGTCATCTGCATATCTGAGGTTATTGATATTTTTCCTGGCAATCTTGATTCCAGCTTGTGCTTCATCCAGTCCAGGGTTTCTTATGATGTACTCTGCATATAAGTTAAATAATCAGGGTGACAATATACAGCCTTGATGTATTCCTTTCCCAATTTGGAGCCAGTCTGTTGTTCCATGTCCAGTTCTAACTGTTGCCTCTTGATCTGCATACAGATTTCTCAGGAGGCAGGTCAGGTGGTCTGGTATTCCCATCTGTTTAAGAAATTTCCACAGTTTGGAGACTCAAGTTCAATTGGAAGTTGAAACTTCTGCCATCTTGGACCTAGTAGGTTCTAACTAGTTTATATCATATCCTCATGGTTGTGTTACTCTTTTAAGATTGTGCCCTGTTTGCTTCCCTCCTGTTTCAGTTCCAGAGTAAGCCTACAATCACTCTCAACTCATCCTTCCATTGTTTTAGGTCTTTTGTTTGGTCTTAGGGTAAAAAAGTCCTCCAGGGATTGCTCCCTCCTGAACTGTGTCCCTGAGTGTGTTTATTAATAAGTGGTGCTGACCATGATGGAGGGAGTGTTCTCTGACCACACTAGCCACCCACAGCTAGTTAAATCTCTGAGAGATTCTGTTTAAGGTTGCTAAGCCAGATGTGTCTCAGACCCACACCAAGCATCTCCAGGCACATGCCAGGCCTCAGTGGCCCACATGCAGGGCAGCAACCGCTCTGCAGGGAGGGAAGAGGCTGTATCTAACAGCATGGCTTCCTTGGGTCTGTCTGGGATTCTTGGATAGAGCTGACTTATTGACTGTCTCTACATAAAACTGTATCTCTGAAGCCTCCTGTGGGAGGGGATGGGTGGTCGCTGTGTTTCCCCATGTGTGCAAGAGTCAGTTAATCAGCCATAGAGACCCTCCTCTAGTCAGCTGCACCTTCAAATATTCATTCATCAAACATCTGCTACATCTATGTTCTCCTCTGAGTCAGGTCTGGGATTCTCAGATCTGGGTAGAACTTGGGCACTCATCATAAGTGGCTCGTGATTTCATGGAGGAAGGCAGAAGGGGATTCATAATCATTAACTTTTAAGTCCTTTTTAAAGCCACATTTTACCCTATTTTACTTTCTGGCAACTGTCATTTTCTCAAGTTCTAGGTGAAGAAACTAAGGTGCAGGAAGATTGAGTGAGTTGTTCATTCAGCCGGGTGTGGGGAGCCAGCACACCAGGGCTGGAGCCTGTAACCACTGTGTCTAAGTTCCCTCACAGTCAAATGTGGCACATGCTCAGTAGCAAGCTTTAGGAGGTGAGTGATGTGGGAATACGTGATGGAGTCCTGGAAGCTTCCAGCAGGAACTCAAATCAGCCCCTCCTTCCTTCTCTCTCTCCCTCTTTCCTCCCTTCCTTTTTATTTTCTCTCTTTCTTCATTCATTAGTTCATTTGTTCCTTCCTTCCTTCCTATTTCCTTCTATTTCACAAATACTGAATGCCTACTATATTCCAGGCAGCAACATTCTAGCCTCTGAGGATGTTAAAAATAAATGATGAGCAATAAGAACCCTTTTTTATTTCCAGAAGAAATTCAGGCTCCACCGTGGGTGTTGGTAGCATCCCCATCACACACCTTGGGATCTATGTGCTGCCCAGGCTGCCTCCTGAGAGAGTGGATTCTGTTTGCATATTCCTACCTTGCATATGACCAACCTAGATAGCATATTGAAAAGCAGAGATATTACTTTGCCGACTAAGGTCCTTCTAGTCAAGGCCATGGTTTTTCCTGTGGTCATGTATGGATGTGAGAGGTGGACTGTGAAGAAGGCTGAGCACCGAAGAATTGATTCTTTTGAACTGTGGTGTTGGAGAAGACTCTTGAGAGTCCCTTGGACTGCAAGGAGATCCAACCAATCCATTCTGAAGGAGATCAGTCCTGGGATTTCTTTGGAAGGACTGATGCTAAAGCTGAAACTCCAGTACTTTGGCCACCTCATGCGAAGAGTTGACTCACTGGAAAAGACTCTGATGCTGGGAGGGATTAGGGGCAGGAGGAGAAGGGGATGACAGAGGATGAGATGGCTGGATGGCATCACTGACTCGATGGACGTGAGTCTGAGTGAACTCCGGGAGTTGGTGATGGACAGGGTGGCCTGGTGTGCTGCGATTCATGGGGTCACAAACAGTTGAACACGACTGAGTGACTGAACTGAACTGAACTGAACCTTGCGTATCTCCGACTCTTCCAGGCCTTTGCACCACACCCCCCTCCCACCCCTATGTCTCTCCTTCTGCCTAGGAACTTCTTTTACTCTCTTTAGAAGGTTGAAGATTATAAGAATGTTGTCTCTGATTCTTGGAATAAATCCTATCCCCCACCAACCCAGAGAGGGGCACCACAGGTCATAGGGTAAGGCATCAGTTACCTCAAAAATGTGCATGTGCCCTGGGGCCCCGCAGCTCTTGTTTCCCTTTCCTTGTGGCCAGAGGCATCCTAGAAACTCAGGCCCCGCTCTATGCCAGGTGTGATGCTTCCTACCTTGCAAGGGTGTTAGAACTCCACTCTAAGAAATGGCCTTGCATTCCTGTGCGCAGGTCACTTTGATGCAGGTTCAGCATTGACGCTATACTTCATACCCATTTGTGAGCCATGTTTACGCCTGTCCAAGTGCGCCAACTTTTGTTTATCATTTCTATGTGTTTGATGCAAGTGATGGGTGTAGAAGCATGGAGAGTGGATCTCAGCTTCAGTCCCCATTTTACTGGGATTCCCAAGGCTCCTTTTTTAGTTCACTTTTCTGCATGTTTCTCCTTCCAGTCATCTGGCGTGTTTTTTTTTTTTTTTTTTTTTTACTGCCTGCCTAGAACATTTTCGTATTATTAAGACAGATACACCCAGAAGTCTGAGAGGAGAAACCCCAAAGATGCTTACTTCTGATCAGATCTGTCTACTACAGCAGGCAGAATGCTTGCCCTGGGCAGGCATCTATAGACCCAGGCTCTACACAGGCTGTGACATGATTCCCAAGGGCCTGGGACCCTCTCCCTTCCATCCTTAGTGACTTTTTTTGGAGCTCAAAGGTGACATCTCTAATAATAATTCAAACTTATTTTATAGCGCTTATTTTAAACTTATTTTTTATGCATTCTGAGACAATAAACTAAGCCCCCCAGAGCATCCCTTCTCCTTCTGGATACTCAGTGGGGGAGCTAACCTGGCCACTGTGTCATAGTTAACTTTATGTCTGCTTGGGTGTGCCATGACAGCCAAACATTTGGCCTAATGTGTCTAGATGTTGCTGTGAGGGTGTTTTTTAGATGATATTAACATTTCAATTGGTGGACTTTGAGCAAAGTGAATGACTCTTTGAATGTGGTGGACCTTGTCCAATCAGTTGAAGGCCTTAAGGGCAAATGATGAGACCTTCTTTAAGTAAGAAAAAGTTCTTTTGGCTCACTGCCTTTAGAATTAAACTGCAACATCAACTGTTCATCTGGTCTCCAGGCTGCCTACCTACCCGAGCAGATTTTGGACTTGCCAGCCTCCACAATCCCATACATCAACTCCTTAAAATCTCTCTCTCTCTTTTGAGGACTCTGAATATTACAAGGTGGAAACTTAGGATAGGCTGATACTGGCCCTAAACCCCTGTTTTACGAGGTCACTTCTCCACTCTTACATGGTTCCATAGCCGATTCCCACCCACTCGATCTCAAAGGACAGAGGACAGCACAGAGGCAGGATCCTTCTTCACTAGACATTGGCCATGGAGCACAAAGACCATACATGATAGCCTCCATCTTACAACAACACCGCGTGGCCCCTGAGTGTGTATCCTGGCCCCTCAGCATGAGCTTTGATGAGTTTCTGGATGATAATGACAGTGTTCAGTATCTATGTTGTGCTGGTTACTCTTATGTTTGCTCTTTCATTTCATCATCACAACTACCCAGCAATTTAAGTCTCTTTTTCACTTGTTCTCAGATGAGCAAATCACCCTCAAAGAAGTGAGACAGCTTCGCGAAGACTTCAAACCATTCTATGGGATCACAGTCACTTGCCGGGGTCCAGCCCCAGTGCATCCAGGGAATTTGAAGGGTGGATGGCATCAGCGAGGAAATCTTATTTGTTTAGAGATATAAGATTAGATTAGGAAGAAAATAGATTAGGAAAAAATAGATTAGGAAGAAAATAGATTAGGAAGAAACCTCGAGACAAGAGGTTTGCACCATCTACATAGGGCCACCGGCATCTGTTTGAATATCGGAGAGTGCCCCACCTTGGGCTCTCTCTCTTACAGATCTTAGAAGGCAGGACAAATAAGTAGACATGATGAGCCTCCCTGCTCCAGATGGGAATTCAGCTGGAAAAAGAAAAGAACGACATGGGGAAGCCCAGCATCGGTGCAAGACTCCAAAAACTTTATTTTCAAAAGCAGCTTATATACCCAAGTGGTACATAAAGACATAGTGGAATATGTAGAGTTATGCAGGGGCAGCAGTCCTGACCCTCACTGAGACAAACAAGACTTTCTTTTTGCATACCCTCCCATATACAAAGGATCCCAGGTGGTTTACATTATCTTCTGGCCAAGAGGCTTGTTAACATTTTTATGGCTCTCTTCCTGGATAATTGTCCAGAAAACTCCTTTTCCCTAGAAGTGTTTCCTCTTTACTCTGTATCACCCTCAAAGCACAAAAAAGTTACATTCCTATAGAACAAAGGTGCAGTGGGTTATAACAAAGAAGGTACTTAACTCAAAGATCTAGTGTTGCTAATACCAGGTCTACTACCTGTTTTTCTATATACCAACTATACCTAAAAATAAAAGATATGAGAATTTGGCAGCAAGTATTGGCTCAACAAATGAAACCTTTAATCGGTCCTATTCTAATGATTTTGACTCCTCAGAAGCCTCGACATTCCTAGGATTTTTTATGCTTCCTGTGCCCCCCACAGTCGGGAGGCCTCAAACAATCACATGCGCAGCCTGCAGGCAGGCTAGAAAGCCATCAGAGGGGTTTTTGGATAGAAACACTTGTATTATGCCCAGGAGATTTATTATCTAAAAGCTCTAATTTTTTCCAGAAAAAGGCGGTGGGGGGACAGTCCTCTGTTAATGACAGAAGAGTAGGTGGAGAGCATAACATAGTAAAGCAGGCAGATTCTGGTCTTGGGGGATGGATGCTCAGGAATTTCCAGGGGGAATCCCTGAAGCCGAACACATCCTTGCGTTTTGTCAGGCTTCCTTCCGCATGACCTTGTCATGGGTGGGATTCCTCATGCTGGCTCCCTGCAGTCACTCAAGCCAAAAACCTTTCTGTCTCACCCTGTCTTCTGTGATCTTTTCCAGCAGTTTGAGATTTTTGTGTTAGGAGCACTGTAATAGCAGACTCAGCTTTAAGCCAAAGAAAAAGTAAGCCTTTTATGGTGGGCAAGAGCAGGTTGGGAGATGGAGCGAGTCTGGACACCAGGTTCTTGGCTCCATGAAACCTCATTTCCTAGATGAACATTCCTGAACTGATATGCTTAGCAATTCTCTCCTGCTGCTGTTAATACTAGGAAACTTTGTTTAATACTGGAAAATAATTGAGAGGGAATGCTCTGGGGGTGGGGATTTTAGTCCTTTTTTCTCTCACTAAATTACTTAATAATAGTTTTAGATTTACAGATAAGTCACAAAAATAGTGTAGAACATGCTCATATACACCACACTTTTGTATATATACACATCTCTATATTTTCAATATGTATCTGTATGTTAAGATAGATATGAGATCATATTAATATCTCTAATGCTTTATTATATGAATCATTCTAGCCCTCTCCCCTTGCTACTCCATACCTTCCGGCTCCAGAAGTGAGAAACCTGGTTCCCACCATGCACTATCCATTTATTGATACTTAGTTTTTAAGAAAACAGCTTCATCATCTAGAATACGATGCTTTTGTACAGTTATTTCTGCCTTTAATCTCACAGACCATTCTCATTTCCAAAGTTACTTAGATCAACACCTATTTTACCTTCATGAGGAGCAAACCATTTTCATGAGGTGGTCTCATACATTTGTACTACAACTGGATTCTTTCATCACATAATGCATTAATTTGTGTCCACTGACCTAAACAATTACTAAAAATTTTGCAGTCATTAAAGTTTACTGTTCATATTGAAAAATTCCATGGATTTCGATGAATGCATAGTGTCATGTATCTACTATCACATCAAGCAGAATGGCTTTACCACTCTCCAAATCTGTTATGCTTTACCTATCAACCCTCTGCTTTACCCCTGCTGAACTCCTAGCAAACACTTATCTGTTTATAATTTTGTATATATAGTTTTACCTTTTCCATAATGTTATATAAATTGAACCATACAGAATGTGCCATTTTCAGATTGGTTGTTTTTACTTTGTGATATTCATTTAAGATTCACTCATGGCTTTATGTGGCTTGACAGTTATGCTCTTTTAGTGCTCAATAATTTTGCAGTATATGAAGGTACTCACTCTTTTTTCCCTCTCATTTTATTAAAGGATATTTTATTTTCTGCAAGTTTTTTGCAATTATGAAAAGCTCTTGTAATATCCCATGTAGGTTTTTGTGTGGACATAAGTTTTCAAATCAGTTGGGTAAATATCTAGAAGTGAGATTGCTGGACCTTATGAAAGATTTGTAAGAAAGTGACAAATTGTCTTCTAAAGTAACTGGGCCATTTTGTATTTTCAGCAGCAATGAAATGAGAGTTCCTGTTGCTCTACATCTTCACAAGCAATTGGTATGATACCTCACTGTTGTTTTGATATGGATTTTGCTTATGATAAATGACTTTGAGCACCTTTTTATATACTTATTTGTCATCTGTACACCTTCTTTATGAGATGTCTGCTTAGGTATTTTGTCTATTTATTAATTGGGTATTTGCTTTCCTATTGTTAATCTTTAAGAGTTCATTGAACATTGTAAATACAAGTCCTTCATTATATGTGCTTTGCAAAAATGTCTCCCAGTCTGTGACTTGTATTTTCCTTCTCTTAAGTGTGTTCATAAAACAGAAATTTACAATTTTTGTATAGTTTTTAATTTTAATGAAGCCCAGTTTATCATTTTCTTTCTTTCATGGATCATGTAGGATGTTTTATCAAAAACTTATCTCTAAACCCAATGTCGTGTTGATTCTCTCTTGTGTTTTATAAGTTTTCATCTATATTTATTTCTATGATCCATTTTTAGTTACTCTTTGTCAAGGTCCTTTTTTTTTTTTTTTGCATATGAACGTCTAAATTTTTGAGTAGTGTTTTTGAAAAGATTATCTTCTCTCAATGACCTTTATGCCTTTGTAAATAATCAGTTGACTACATTTTTATGGATCTTTTTTGGGCTCCTAATTCTATTCCATTGATCTATGTATTTCTTTCACCAATAATACATTGTCTTGATTACCTTACCTTTATTGTATATCTTGAGATCAGGTGGTATAAATTTTCCAATCTAATCTTCTTCATATTGTGATGTATATTACAGGTCTTTTGGATTTCTATATAAGTTTTAGAATTAGTTTGTGGGTATCTACAAATAGCTAATGGGATTATATGGAATCTATATATGAAGTTGGGAAGACCTGATGTCAGCATAGAGTCTTAAAATCCATGAACATGAAATACCCATTTATTTATATATTTTATACTTCTTTCATCAGTGTTTATAGTTTACCCCATATAGAGTCTGTGCATGTGCTATGCTTAGTCGTGCAGTTGTGTCTGACTCTTTGTGATCCTATGGACTGTAGCCTGCCAAGCTACTCTGTCTATGGGGATTCTCCAGGCAAGACTACTGGAGTGGGTTACCATGCCCTCCTCCAGGGGATCTTCCCAACCCAGGACCAGGGATAGAACCCAGGTCTCCTGCATTGCAGGTGGATTCTTTACTGTCTGAGCCACCAGGGAAGCCCAAGAATACTGGAGTGGGTAGCTAATCCCTTCTCCAGCGGATCTTCCCAACCCAGGAATTGAACTAGGATCTCAGCCTGAATCTTTGCATATTTATATCTAAATATCTTGCTTTTAGGTGTTATTTTAAATGGCATTTGAAAAAATTTCAAACTTCAATTATTCATTGATTATTCAAAGGAAAGCAATTGGTTTTGTATATTAACTTTGTGTTTTGTGACCTTGCTATATGACTTACTAGTTTCAGTAATATTTTTGGAGATTCTTTGGGAATTTCTATGTTGATAGTAATGTCATTTGTGAATAAGGATGTTTTTATCTTTTCCTTTTAAATCAATATACCTATTCTCCTTCCCCTTTTCCCTTTCTTACTATTTTCTTCTCCTCCTCTTCATCCTCCTTCTTTTCTTTAGTCTTACTGCACTAGCTAGGATTTTCTGTGTGATGCTGAATAAGATTGGTGAGATTTGTTCTTAATCTAAGAGTGCTGTTACCTACGATGTTGGCCATAGTTCTTTTCTGGTGGATGTTATTTATCATGTCAATGAATTTCCCTCTATTACTAGCTTTCTTATGGTTTTTAAAATTTTAATTTTTAAAATTAACTTCTAATTGGAGGATAATTGCTTTACAATGTTGTGTTAATTTCTGCTATACAATGACATGAATCAGTTATGAATATACATATTATCCCCTCTTTATTGAACCTCTCTGAGTTCCCTGTGCTATAGAGCTACTTCCTGCTAGCTATCATTTTACACATGGAAAAATGCTAATCTCTCAATTTGTCTCATCCTTTTATTCCCTTGCTGTGACCACAAGTCTGTTCTTTATGTCTATACCTCTATCCCTGCCCTGTGAATAGGTTCACAAAGATATTTTTTCCTAGATTCCATATATATGTGTTAATATACAATATTTTTTTTCTCTTTCTGACTTACTTCACTCTGTATAACAGGTTGTAAGTTCATCCAACTCACTTCAACTGCCACAAATCCATTCCTTTTTAATGGCTGAGTAATATTCCATTGTATATATGTACCACAACTTCCTTGTCCATTTATCTGCTGATGGACACTTAGGTTGCTTCCATAGTCTGGTATTGTAAGTACTGCTGCAATGAATGGGGTACATATGTCTTTCTGAATCGTGGTCAATGTGACATGACTGAGTGACTGAACTGAACTGAACTGAACTTTCTCAGGGTATATGCAGTAGTGGAATTGCTGGGTCATATGGTAGATTGGCTTCTAGTTTTTACAGAATCTCCATACTGTTATCCATAGAGGCTGTATCAGTTTACATTCTTACCAACAGTGCAAGTTGTTATTACTGTTCAATTGCTAAGTTGTGTCTGACTTTTTACAACCCCATGGACTGCAGCACACCAGTCTTCCCTGTCTTTCACCATTTCCAGGAGTTTGCTCAAATTCATGTCCATTGAGTCAGTGATGCTATCTAACCATCTCATCCTCTGTCGTCCCTTTCTTCTCTTGCCCTCAATCTTTCCCAGCATCAGGGTCTTTTTCAATGAGCCTGCTCGCCACATCAGGTGGCCAAAGTATTGGAGCTTCAGTTTTAACATCAGTCCTTCCAATGAATATTCAGGGTTGATTTCCTTTAGGATTGACTGGTTTGATGTCTTTGCTGTCCAAGGGACTCTCAAGAGTCTTCTCCAGCACCACACATCAAAAGCATCAGTTCTTTGGCTCTCACCCCTCTTTATGGTCCAACTCTCCTATCTGTACATGACTACTAGAAAAACCATAGCTTTGACTATACAGACCTTTGTCCTCCAAGAGGGTTCGCTTTTCTCCACATCCTCTCCAGCATTTATTGCTTGTAGATATTTTGATGATGGATATTTGGATTTGTGTGAGGTGATACCTCATTGTTGTTTTGATTTGCATTTCTCTAATAATGAGCAATGTTGAGTATCTTTTCATGTGTTTGTTAGCCATCTGTATATCTTTGGAGAAGTGTCTGTTTAGATCTTCTGCCTATTTTTTCTTTTTGATTGGTTGGTTTGTTTTTCTGATATTTTAATAGTTGGATGAACTGCTTGTGTATTTTAGAGGTTAGTCCTTTGTCAGTTGTTTCATTTGCAGTTATATTCTCCCGGTCTGATTTTTTACCTTGTTTATAGTTTCCTTTGCTGTGTAAAAAGCTTTTAAATTTAATTAGCTCTCAATTATTTATTTTTATTTTTATTTCCATTGCTCCAGGAGGTGGATCAAAGAGGATCTTGCTGTGATTTATACCAAAGAGTGTTCTGCCTGTGTTTTCCCTTAACAGTTTTATAGTATCTGGCCTATAGTTTAGGTCTTTCATCCATTTTGAATTTAGCTTTGTGTGTGGTTTTAGGAAGTGTTCTAATTTCATTTTTTTACTTGCGGTTGTCAAGGTTTACCCGCACCATTCATTGAAGAGGCTGTTTTTTCTCCATTGTATATTCTTGCCTCCTTTGTCAAAGATAAGGTGCCCAAAGATACATGGGTCTATCTCTGGGCTTTTTCTACCTTTTTTCCATTGATCCTTATGTCTTTTTTTGTGCTAGTACCATACTGTCTTGAAACTATAGCTTTGTAGTATAGTCTGAAGACAGGAAGTCTGATTACCAAAGCTCTGTTTTTCTTTCTGAAGATTACTTTGGCTATTTGAGGTCTTCTGTGCTTCTATACAAATTGCAAATATCTTTGCTCTAGTTCTGTGATGAAGGTAATTGATAATTTGATAAGGATGGTATTGAATCTGTAGATTGCTTTGGGTATAGTCATTTTCACAATACTGATTCTTCCAATGCAAGAGCATGATATATCTCTCCATCTGTTGGTGCTGTCTTTGATTTCTTCTATCAGTGTCTTACAGTTTTCTGCATATATGTCTTTTGTCTCCTTAGATAGGTTTACTCCTAGGTATTTTATTCTTTTTGTTGTGATAGTGAATGGGATTATTTCTTTAATTTCTCTTTCTGGTTTTTCATTGTTAATGTGTAAGAATGAAAGGGATTTTTTTGGTATTGATTTTGTATCCTGTGGCTTTACTAAATTTATTGATTAGCTTTGGTAATTTTCTGGTGGCATCTGTAGGTTTTTCTGTGTATATATTATCATATGATCTGTAAACTGAGAATTTTACTTCTTTTCCAATCTTGATTTCTTTTATTTCTTTTTCTTCTCTAATAGCCATGTCTAGGACTTTCAGAACTATACTAAATAATAAAGGTGAGAATGGACACCCTTGTCTTGTTCTTGATCTTAGAGGAAAGCTTTCAGTTTTTCATCATTGAGAATAAGTTTGCCATGGATTTGTTATTATGTTGAGGTAGTTTCCTTATATGCCCAGTTTCTGTAGAGTTTTTATTGTAAATTTTGTCAAAAGGTTTTTATGCATCTATTGAGATAATCACATGGCTTTTATCTTTCTGTTTGTTATTATGGTGTAACATATTTTTCAATCTGTATATATTGAAGAATCTTTGTACCCCAGGGATAAATTCCACTTATCATGATATATAATCCTTTAAATGTGTTGTTGGATTCTGTGTGCTAGTATTTTATTGAGGATTTTTGCCTCTAAGTTCATCAGTGATATTGGCTTATATTTTCTTTCTTTCTTTTTTTTTTTTTGTGTGTGGTATCTTTGTCTGGTTTTGGTATCAGGGAGATGGTGGCCTCAGAGAATGAGTTTTGGAGTCTTCCTTCCTCTGAATTTTCTTGAAAGAATTTGAGATATTAGTTCTTCTTTAATCATTTAATAGGACTTCCCTGGTGGCTCAGATGGTAAAGCCTCTGTCTACAATGTGGGACACCTGGGTTCGAGCCCTGGGTTGGGAAGATCCCCTGGAAAAGGAAATGGCAATCCACTCCAGTACTATTGCCTGGAAAATCCCATGGATGGAGGAGCCAGGTAGGCTACAGTCCATGGGGTCGCAAAGGGTCGGACTTGACTGAGGGACTTAATTTGCCTATGAAACCATCTGGGCATGTGGTTTTATTTTTTGTAAAATTTTTATTAACAGTTCTGATTTCAGTGCTTGTGATTATTTTCTTTATTTTCTATTTCTTTCTGGTTAGGACTGGGAAGGTTATATTTTTCTAAGAATTAGTTCATTTCTCCAGGTTATCCATTTAATTGGCATATAGTTACTCATAATAGTCTCTTATGATCCTATTATTCTGCATTATCTGGTGTAACTTTTCCTTTTTCATTTCTAACTTTATTGGTTTTCATCTTCTTCCTTTTTTCCATGATGAGTATGGCTAATGGTTTATCAATTTTCTTAATTTTCTCAAAGAACAAACTTTTATTGATCTTTCCTATCATTTCCTTCATTTCTTTTTCATTTATTTCTGTCTTGACTTTAATGATTTCTTTCCTTTTACTAACCTTGGATGTTTTTGTTCTTTTTCTAGCTGCTTTAGGTATAAGATTAGATTATATATTTGATGTTTTTCTCATTTCTTGAGCTAGGATTGTATTGCTATAAAATTCCATCTTAGAATACTTTCAGTCCATCCCATAGGTTTGGGGTTGCTATGTTATTATTATCATTTGTTTCTTGGTATTTTTAAATTTCCTCTTTGATTTTTTCAGTAATAATTTGGTTTTTTAGAACAGTATTGTTTAGCCTCTATACATTTGTGATTTTTAGGTTTATTTTTCCCCCTGTAAATGTTATCTAATCTCAGCATTTTTGCAGTTTAAATTTTCTTAAACTTACCAAGGCTTGATTTGTGACCCAAGATGTGATCTGTCCTGAAGAATGTTCTACATGTATTTGAGGAGAAGGTGTATTCTGTTGCTTTTGGATGAAATGGACTTTAAATATCAACTAGGTCCATCTGTTCCAATGTGTCATTTAAGACTTTCATTTCCCTGTTAACTTTCTGTCTGGATGAGCTCTCCATTGGTATAAGGAGGTGTTAAAGTCCCCTGCTATTATTGTGTTGCTGTTAGTTTCCCCTTTTATGTCTATTTGCATTAGCTTTATGTATTGAGGTGCACCTATGTCTGGTGCATAAATATTTATGATTGGTATATCTTCTTGGATTGATCTTTTGATCATTATATAGTCTCCTACCTTGTCTCTTGTAGTAGTCCTTAAAGTCTATTTTGCCTAATATGAGATTTACAACTTTGACTTTGTTTTGATTTTTTACCTGTATCAGATGTCTCTTTCTATCCCCTCCATTGATTCTGAATGAGGTCCTTGCTGGGTAGAGTAATCTTGGTTGTAGGTTTTTCCTTTTCATTATGTTAAGTATATCCTGCCATTCCCTTCCTGCCTGCAGAGTTTCTGCTGAAAGGTCAGCTGTTAACCTTAGACTTTATTGCCATAACAATAAAACCCTCCCAAAACAAAAGCAAAAAAATCAAACCTAGACAGATGATAAAATACATATCAGATAAGTGGAAACCAAAAAAAAAAAAAAAAAAAAAAAGGAACACACACCCCCAGGAGAAACCAATACAGACTGAAAAAAAAAAAAAATTACAAAAGAATAACCTGATGAACAAAATAAACCAAAAATGAAACCAACCAATTAAAAACAAAGCAACTAAAGGACAAAACAGAAAACAAAACCAAGCAGAGTGCCAACTGGGGAATAAAGCATGGAAAACAAGATAGACAAAAATAGTAAAAAAAAAAAAAAAAGAGAAAATCTAAGTTTAAATAGAAACATGAAAAAAGATCTGTATATATAAATTAAAACAACAACAAAACAAACAAACAACATAAAGAAACAGAACAGCATAAAGTCAAGATAGAAGTAGAAATATATAAAAGAAATTAAAAGTATGATTTAAAAAATCCCAATGCTTAATAACAATAAAAGCAACAACTACAATAACAAAGAAAAAAGAAAGAAAGAAAAAAAAAAAACAACAACAACAACAGCAAATCCAACAGCAGAACAGAAAAATAATAAAAAATGTTTTCCTAGCATCTCAGCTGTTAGCATCCTTCACACAGCTGTGAACCCACCTCTAAATCCCTAGGAGGACCTCCTATACTGAGGAAGGCTGATCTGAACCTGCTGTAGAGACAGCTCAGGCTCTAATCTGGCCCTGCTCCCATGTGTGCTTGCCTCCAATGTCTAGCTCTGCCAGAGCTAGAGCATTTCCTTTTGTGGAAACACTGTTTTTTTTTTTTTTAATTTTTATTTTTTGTATATATTCCACAGACATAGAGTATACCTAGTTGATTGTGTAGATTTAATCTGCAGGTTGTGCAGCTCATGGAAAGTTTTCTGAGTTGCTCTTCTTTAGTTTCTCTGCCTCTGGAGCTCAAGGTGGTTTTATTCCAACCTGAATTTGGACTACCCATAGAATTCCGCTCCTGGGGTTGCCCTGGAGGACTTGGAACATTCCTGGTGAAGACTGGGCATGGAGTTGTCATGGTTGCTTGTATCCCAGCAGTGCCAGGTATGCAGGGAAGCCAGCATCCATGGGTGCAGAAGATATGGCCCTATTAAATATTTTTTTAAAGGTTTGGCAGCTGGCACTCAAAGGGTCTCCCTGACTAGTCCTTCTCTATTGCTTGGCACAGCAGGCACTCAAAAGGCAGCCCTGGCTGGTCCTTCTCTATTATGCAATTGTCAGGGCCAGCATGAGGGCAGAAAGGGGCTATAGTGGTGGTTCCACCCACTGTGCATGACTCAGCAGTAGCACCCTGCTTCCATTGCCACCTGGTTTCTCTCCAAAGGCATTCTCTGTTTCAGATTTCTTTCCTTCTTCCCCTCAGGCCATCTCCCTGCAGTCAGCAGCAGTCCTCCTCCCAGAATTACTCTCCAGTCTCCATGCTCCAGCTCCCGGCTGTGCACACCAGTGGACTTGTGTCCCAGTCTGGAGCACGTACTGTCATGGTACAGATTGTCTGTGTGTTTCTTACTCTATTCAGACTGTCACAGAGCATCTGCTTCACCCTCCTCCAATAGCCTCAAATGCTTCTCTTCTGTTTGAACCAATTTCCCTGGATTTTGAGTCAAGGACCCCTACAAGTATTCAGTCAGTGTTCTGTGAGAACTGATGTATCTATAGATGTATTTCTAATGCATCCTTGGAGAGAGATGTACTCTATGCCCATCTAATCCTTTGCCATCTTGGTTTTCTCCACAGGGTTTTTTTTATTTTTTAAATCATGCATGTTGACTTTTGTCTATTGCTGTCATTAAATGATTATATTACTTTTCTCCTTTAGACAGAAATATGGTAAATTACATTAACTAACTTTTGAATGTTGAACCAGCCTTGCAAACCTAAAATAAATCTCACTTGGTTATGGTTTACAAACTTTATTCATGATTGCATTTTATCTGCTAATATTTTGTGGAGGATGTTTATGTTTATGTTTATTTGCAAATAAATGAGAGATGGGATTTTAATTTTCTTTTCTTGTTAAATCATTTTCTGTTTTTCATATTAAGATAGTGCTAGCCTCACAGCCCACCCATCAACAGACAATTGGATTAAAGATTTATGAGCATGGCCCCGCCCATCAGAACAAGACCCAGATTCCCCCAAGTCAGTATATCCCAGCAAGAACCTTCCAAAACCTCTTATATGTATCCATCAGAGGGCAGACAGAATGAAAACCACAATCACAGAGAATTAACCAAAATGATCACATGGATCACAGCCTCGTGATCCAACGAACTCAATGAAACGATGAGCCATGCCGAATAGGGCCACCCAAGATGGATGGGTCATGGTGGAGTTCTGACAAAACATGGTCCACTGGAGAAGGGAATGGCAAACCATTTCAATATTCTTGTCTTTGGAACCCCATAAATAGTATGAAAAAGCAGAAAGATATGACACTGAAAGATGAATCCCCCAGGTTTGAAGGTGCCCAATATACTACTGGAGAAGAGTGGATAAATAACTCCAGAAAGAATGAAGAGATGGAGCCAAAGCAAAAACAACTCCCAGTTGTGGATGTTACTGGTGATGGATCTAAAATCCAGTGCTGTAAAGAACAATATTACGTAGGAATCTGAAATGTTAGGTCCACGAATCTAACGTGGAAGTGGTCAAACAGGAGATGACAAGAGTGACCACTGACATTTTAGGAATCAGTGAATTAAAAGGGATTCAGTTCAGTTCAGCTCAGTCACCCAATCCTGTTCAACTCTGCCACCCCATGGACCGCAGCACACCAGGCCTCCCTGTCCATCACCAACTCCTGGAGTTTATTCAAACTCATGTCCATTGAGTCGGTGATGCCATCCAACCATCTCATCCTCTGTCGTCTGCTTCTCCTCCTGCCGTCAATCTTTCTCAGCATCAGGGTCTTCTCCAATGAGTCAGTTCTTCACATCAGGTGACCAAAGTATTGGAGTTTCAGCTTCAACATCAGTCATTCCAATGAACACTTAGGACTGATTTCCTTTAGGATGGACTAGTTGGATCTCCTTGCAGTCCAAGGGACTCTCAAGAGTATTCTCCAATACTACAGTTCAAAAACATCAATTCTTCAGCTCTCAGCTTTCTTCACAGTCCAACTCTCACATCCATACATGACCACTGGAAAAATCATAGCCTTGACTAGACGGACCTTTTTTGGCAATGTCTCTGCTTTTTAATATGCTGTCTAGGTTGGTCATGACTTTTCTACCAAGGAGTAAGCCATTTTTAATTTCATGGCTGCAGTCACCATCTGCAGTGATTTTGGAGCCCCCCCCCAAATAAAGTCAGCCACCGTTTCCACTGTTTCTCCATCTATTTGCCATGAAGTGATGGGACTGGATGTGAAGATCTTATTTTTCTGAATGTTGAGCTTTAAGCCAACTTTTTCACTCTCCTCTTTTCATCAAGAGGCTCTTTAGTTCTTCTTCACTTTCTGCCATAAGATTGGTGTCATCTGCATATCTGAGGTTATTGATATTTCTCTTGGCAATCTTGATTTCAGCTTGTGCTTCATCCAGCCCAGCGTTTCTCATGATGTACTCTGCATATAAGTTAAATAAGCAGGGTGACAAAATGGATGGGAATGGACAAATTTAATTCAGATGACCATTTTATCTACTTGTGTGGGCAAAAATCCCTTAGAAGAAATGGAGTAGCCCTCACAGTCAACAAAACAGTCCAAAATTCAGTACTTAGGTACAGTCTCAAAAAACGACAGAATGATCTCTGTTCATTTCCAAGGCAAACCATTCAAAATCACAGTAATCTAAGTCTAAGCCCCAACCACTAATGCCAAAGAAGTTCAAGTTGAACAGTTCTATGATGACGAAAAGGACCTTCTAGAACTAACACCAAAGAAATATGTCCTTTTCATCATAAAGGGACAGGAATGCAAAAGTAGGAGTAACAGGCAAGTCTGTTGCATTGATCACTGAGAAAGGCTGTCTTATCTGTTCTTGCAATACTTTGGAACTTTGCATTCAGATGAGTGTATTTTTCCTTTTTTCCTACCAGGAGTAACAGGCAAGTCTGGCCTTGGAATACAAAATGAGGCAGGGCAAAGGCTAACAGAGTTTTGCCAAGAGAACACACTGGTTATAGAGAATACCCTCTTCCAACAACACAAGAGATGACTCTAAACACAGACATCACCAGATGGTCAATACCAAAACCATATTGATTATATTCTTTGAGCCAAAGATGGGGAAGCTCTACACAGTCAGCAAAAACAAGACTGGGAGCTGACTGGCTCAGATCATGAACTCCTTATTGCCAAATTCAGACTTAAATGGAAGAAAGTAGGGGAAACCACTGGACCATACAGGTATGACCTAAATCAAATCCTTTATGATTATATAATGGAAGTGATAAATAGATTCAAGGTATTAGATCTGATAGAGTGCCTGAAGAGCTATGGGTGGAGGTTCGTGACATTGTATAGGAGATACATCATCCCCAAGAAAGAGAAATGCAAAAAGGAAAAAATAGTTGTCTGAGGAGGCCTTAAAAATAGCTGAGAAAAGAAGAGAAGCAAAAGGTAAAGGAGAAAAGGAAAAATACACTCATCTGAATGCAAAGTTCCAAAGAATAGCAAGAACAGATAAGACAGCCTTCCTCAGTGATCAATGCAAGAAATAGAGGGAAACAACAGAATGGGAAAGAGTAGAGATCTCTTCAAGAAAATTAGAGATACCAAGGGAGCATTTCATGGCAAAATGGGCACAATAAAAGACAGACGTTATGGACCTAACAGAAGCAGAAGCTATTAACAAGAGGTGGCAAGAGTACACAGAAGAACTATACAAAAAGATCTTAATGAACCAGGTAACCACAATAGTGTGATCACTCACCTAGAAATAGACATCCTGAAATGTGATGCCTTAGGAAGCATCAGCATGAATAAAACTAGTGGAAGTCATGGAATTCTTGTTCAGCTATTTCAAATCCTAAAAGATAATGCTGTGAAAGTGCTACAGTCAATATGCCAGTAAATTAGGAAAACTCAGCACTGGCCATAGTACTGGAAAAGGTCAATTTTTATTCCAATCTCAAATAAAAGCAATGCCAAAGAATGTTCAAACTACTGCACAATTGCACTCATTTCACATGCTAGCAAGGTAATGCTCAAAATTGTCCAAGCAAGGCTTCAACAGTACATGAACTGAGAACTTCCAGATGTTCAAGCTAGATTTAGAAAAGGCAGAGGAACCAGAGATCAAATTGCCAATATCTATCGGATCATAGAGTAAGCAAGAGAGTTCCAGAAAAACATCTACTTCTGCTTTATTGACTATGCCAAAGCTTTGTGTGGATCACAACAAACTGCAGAAAATTCTGAAAGAGATGGAAAATACCAGATCACCTGACCTGTCTCCTGAAAAATCTATATGCAGGTCAGGAAGCAACAGTTAGAACTGGACATGAAACAACAGACTGGTTCCAAATAGAAAAAGGAGTACGTCAAGGCTGTATATTGTCACCCTGCTTATTTAAATTCTACGCAGAGTACATCATGAGAAACGCTGGGCTGGATGAAGCAAAAGCTGGAATTAGATTGCCAGGAGAAATATCAGTAACCTCAGATATGTAGATAACACCACCCTTATGCCAGAAAGTGAAGAGGAACTAAAAAGCCAGAGTGAAAAAGCTGGTTTAAAACTCAACATTCAAAAAACGAAGATCTTGGCATTCGGTCCCATTACCCCATGGGAAATAGGTGGGGAAACAATAGAACAGCGAGAGAGTTTATTTTCTTGGGATCCCAAGTCACTGCAGATGGTGACTGCAGCCACGAAATTAAAAGACGCTTGCTCCTTGGAAGAAAAACTATAACAAACCTAGAGAGCAAATTAAAAAGTAGAGACATTACTTTGCCAACAAAGATCCATCTAGTTAAAGCTATTGTTTCTCCAGTAGTCATGTATGGATGTGAGAATTGGGCCATAAAGAAAGCTGAGCACCAAAGTATTGACCCTTTTGAACTATGGTGTTGGAGAAGACTCTTGAGAGTCCCTTGGACTGCAAGAATATCAAACCAGTCAATCCTAAAGGAAATTGGTCCTGAATATTCATTGGAAGGACTGATGCTGAAGCTGAAGCTCCAATATTTGACCACCTGATGTGAAGAACTGACTCATTGGAAAAGACCCTGATGCTGGGAAAGATTGAAGGCAGGAGAAAGGGACTACAGAGGATGAAATGTTTGGATGGCATTGCCGAAGTGATGGACATGAGTTTGAGCAGGCTCCGGGAGTTGGTGATGGACAGGGAAGCCTGGTGTGCTACAGTCCACAGGTCGTGAAGGTTTGGACATGGCTGAGTGACTGAACTCTACTGAGTCTCATAGATGTTCAAGTATTTCTTCTGCTTCTCTATCTGGAAGATTGTGTGCAGAATTAGTATTATGTCTTCCTAAATATTTTCAGAATTCATCAGTGAATACACCTGGACTTGCTTCTTTTTTTGGGGGAAGGTTTTAAATAGTTGATTTGAATGTTGATAGATAGTTATTCAAGTCATCTTTTTCTCTTGTGTGAATCTGTGTCCCTGAAGTCATTAGTACATTGCTTTGGTACACATTTTTCCCCTTCCTCCCCACCATCAGCCTTGTCTTTTCATTGGATAGAGTGTTTACAATCTATATTCTTGAAACCCTTAGTCCCGTGGGCTATGTTCCTCACCCTTCCTTAGATGATGCAAGAGGCCAGAGAAGGTTAAGTGGTAGGAATTTCCTTTTCCCATGTGAGATAAGGATATGGTCTTAAAGGGCCAAGAGGAGCCATCCCACGGTGAAGGTTAGGAAGGGCGGCGGTGAGGAGATACCCTTCGTCCAAGGTAAGGAGCAGCAGCTGTGCTTTGCTGGAGCAGCCATGAAGAGATACCCCACGCCCAAGGTAAGAGAAACCCAAGTAAGATGGTAGGTGTTGCAAGAGGGCATCAGAGGGCAGACACACTGAAACCATACTCACAGAAAACTAGTCAATCTAATCACACTAGGACCACAGCCTTGTCTAACTCAATGAAACTAAGCCATGCCCGCAGGGCAACCCAAGATGGGCAGGTCATGGTGGAGAGGTCTGACAGAATGTGGTCCACTGGAGAAGGGAATGGCAAGCCACTTCAGTTATCTTGCCTTGAGAACCCCATGAACAGCATGAAGAGGCAAAACGAGAGGATACTGAAAGAGGAACTCCCCAGGTCAGTAGGTGCCCAATATGCTACTGGAGAAATAACTCCGGAAAGAAGGAAAGGATGGAGCCAAAGCAAAAACAATACCCAGCTGTGGATGTGACTGGTGATAGAAGCAAGGTCCAATGCTGTAAAGAGCAATATTGCATAGGAACCTGGAATGTCAGGTCCATGAATCAAGGCAAATTGGAAGTGGTCAAACAGGAGATGGCAAAGGTGAACATCAACATTCTAGGAATCAGCGAACTAAAATGGACTGGAATGGGTGAATTTAACTCAGATGACCATTATATCTACTACTGCAGGCAGGAATCCCTCAGAAGAAATGGAGTAGCCATCATGGTCAACAAAAGAGTCTGAAATGCAGTACTTGGATGCAATCTCAAAAACGACAGAATGATCTCTGTTCGTCTCCAAGGCAAACCATTCAATATCACGGTAATCCAAGTCTATGCCCCAACCAGGAACGCTGAAGAAGCTGAAGTTGAACAGTTCTATGAAGACCTACAAGACCTTTTAGAACTAACACCCCCAAAATGATGTCCTTTTCATGATAGGGGACTGGAATGCAAAAGTAGGAAGTCAAGAAACACCTGGAGTAACAGGCAAATTTGGCCTTGGAATGTGGAATGAAACAAGGCAAAGACTAATAGAGTTTTGCCAAGAAAATGCAGTGGTCATAGCACACACCCTCTTCTAACAACACAGGAAAAGACTCTACACATGGACATCACCAGATGGTCAATACCAAAATCAGATTGATTATACTCTTTGCAACCAAAGATGGAGAAGCTCTATACAGTGAACAAAAACAAGACCAGGAGCTGACTGTGGCTCAGATCATGAACTCCTTATTACCAAATTCAGACTTAAATTGAAGAAAGTAGGGAAAACCACTAGACCATTTAGGTATGACCGAAATCAAATCCCTTATGATTATACAGTGGAATTGAGAAATAAATTTAAGGGCCTAGATCTGATAGACAGAGTGCCTGATGAACTATAGAATGAGGTTCGTGACACTGTACAGGAGACAGGGATCAAGACCATCTCCTTTAAAAGAAATGCAAAAAAGAAAAATGGCTGTCTGGGGAGGCCTTACAAATAGCTATGAAAAGAAGAGAGGTGAAAAGCAAAGGAGAAAAGGAAAGATATAAGCATCTGAATGCAGAATTCCAAAGAATAGGAAGAAGAGATAAGAAAGCCTTCTTCAGCGATCATTGCAAAGAAATAGAGGAAAAGAACAGAATGGGAAAGACTAGAGATCTCTTCAAGAAAATTAGAGATACCAAGGGAACATTTCATGCAAAGATGGGCTCGATAAAGGACAGAAATGGTATGGACCTAACAGAAGCAGAAGATATTAAGAAGAGGTGGCAAGAATACACAGAAGAACTGTACAAAACAGATCTTCATGACCCGGATAATCACGATGGTGTGATCACGCATCTATCTAGAGCCAGACATCCTGGAATGTGAAGTCAAGTGGGCCTTAGAAAGCATCACTATGAACAAAGCTAGTGGAGGTGATGGAATTCCAGTTGAGCTATTTCAAATCCTGAAAGATGATGTTGTGAAAGTCCTGCATTCAATATGCCAGCAAATTTGGAAAACTCAGCAGTGGCCACAGGACTGGAAAAGGTCAGTTTTCACTCCAATCCCAAAGAAAGGCAATGCCAAAGAATGCTCAAACTACTGCACTGATCTCACACGCTAGTGAAGTAATGCTCAAAATTCTCCAAGCTAAGCTTCAGCAATACATGAACTGTGAACTCCCTGATGTTCAAGCTGGTTTTAGAAAGGCAGAGGAACCAGAGATCAAATAGCCAACATCCGCTGGATCATGGAAAAAGCAAGAGAGTTCCAGAAAAACATCTATTTCTGCTTTATTGACTATGCCAAAGCCTTTGAGTGTGTGGATCACAATAAACTGTGGAAAATTCTGAGAGAGACGGGAATATCAGATCCCTTGACCTGCCTCTTGAGAAATCTGTATGCAGGTCAGGAAGCAGCAGTTAGAACTGGACATGGAACAACAGACTGGTTCCAAATAGGAAAAGGAGTACGGCAAGGTTGTATATTGTCACCCTGCTTATTTAACTTCTATGCAGAGTACATCATGAGAAACGCTGGACTGGAAGAAGCACAAGCTGGAATCAATATTGCCGGGAAAAATATCAATTACCTCAGATATGCAGGTGACACCACCCTTATGGTAGAAAGTGAAGAGGAACTAAAAAGCCTCTTGATGAAAGTGAAAGAGGAGAATGAAACAGTTGGCTGAAAGCTCGACATTCAGAAAATGAAGATCATGGCATCTGGTCCCATCACTTCATGGCAAATAGATGGGGAAAGAGTGGAAACAGTGTCAGACTTTATTTTTGGGGGGCTACAAAATCACTGCAGATGGTGACTGCAGCCATGAAATTAAAAGATACTTACTCCTTGGAAGAAAAGTTATGACCAACCTAGATAGCATATTCAAAAGCAGAGACATTACTTTGCCAACTAAGGTCCGTCTAGTCAAGGCTATGGTGTTTCTGGTAGTCATGTATGGATGTGAGAGTTGGACTGTGAAGAAGGCTGAGCACTGAAGAATTGATGCTTTTGAACTGTGGTTTTGGAGAAGACTCTTGAGAGTCCCTTGGACTGCAAGGAGATCCAACCAGTCCATTCTGAAGGAGATCAGACCTGGGATTTCTTTGGAAGGAATGATGCTAAAGCTGAAACTCCAATACTTTGGCCACCTCATGCGAAGAGTTGACTCATTGGAAAAGACTCTGATGCTGGGAGGGATTGGGGGCAGGAGGAAAAGGGGACTACAGAGGATGAGATGGCTGGATGGCATCACTGACTCGATTGACGTGAATCTGAGTGAATTCTGGGAGCTGGTGATGAACAGGGAGGCTGGTGTGCTGCGATTCATGAGGTCGCAAAGAGTCGGACACGACTGAGTGACTGAACTGAACTGAACTAATGTGGTCTCTTGGATAGTAGACCTTTGTTACAAAGAAGGCTCTGGGCATATTTCATTATAGTTACTCTTTGCTTCCCCCTGCCAAAGTTAGGAGATGAGTTTTTCTAGGATCTTTGCTATTAGAATATAGTAGGGTCTCCAAATATAAAAGCCAAAGTTAAATAGGGTCATCTTTAAGACTGTGGCCCCTAGAGATTTCTCCCTTTCATGCTAGTCCACACCCAGCCTCTGTAATTCATCAAAATTACCCTTTTAATTTTCCTACCACTTTATGACTCCAGTAGCTTTTGACCCATTTGGATAAGATGATCTCAGTTCTTTCTTCCTGGATGTACCTGTCCCCACATATTTTGGAGTGACAGTCTTGCAACCTTGGCTCTGTGATGATTCTTTAAAAAGTTGTAATTTTCACTTTGCCTAGCTTTCATTTGTTTTAAGGACAAGAGTGATGATCTCCAGACTCTACATGTTGGAACAAAAACCAAAAGTCACTCATCCTTCCTGAACTTCTTGGGGTCTTGTAGAACTTGGTGCATTTTCATTGGCAAAACTGAAGGTGAAGTTGGGAATTGCATCTGGGAGTCAGAGAGTCAGCACTATAAGACCAATGACTAGTTCTGTTCACCTTTACACCAGGTTAAGAGTTTACTTTTGATACTTGACAGTCTGGCTTCAGTTTCTTTTACATTGACTACATGACTTAAGATACCTAGGTCCTTTAATCCTCAAAATTATTGCTCATCCTGGCTCAAAAATTGCAAAAGAGGCCCAATCTAGGAAAAGTCTCAATCTGTGTTCCTCTACTTTAAATCCAGGCCCCTCAGCAGCCCTCCTGCTACTCTTTCCTCATCTTGGCCCAGGCAGAGCTCCAAGGGTGCCTGTCTCTGTCACTAAGGCTCTGTCTTGGACCTTTCTGAGGAGAGGTGGGGACTGACATTCACCCTCCACGTCATGATGAATCAGATCTCAAAGAGGCCATGTGGAAGAGGCCCTGACCCCCACTGACTGTGGTAACCACAAGGAAGTGGGGGTTTTTTTTCTGGCCCACCAAGTAAAGACTCTCAGCCTGTGAACCTTCTTACCTGGAGCCTTCACGTGGGTGTGTCCCTGTCTCGGACGGTTTACATCCATCTCTTTACTCTATTGTTTGTTCAACAAATATTCTTTAAGTGTTGCTGTAATTGGCCACCAGAAGATGAGCAGATGACCAAGTAGACACTGCCTCTAGCCTGAGGAACCAGTGGTGCCAGGGGCTCAGGTCCTAGAGACACAATTGCAATAAAGAGTGAGAAATCTTTGCATGATGCCATAGGAACAAACACCTTTGTCCAGTGGCCCAGGAAAACTTCTCTGATGTATTGATGTCTTCAGACAAGTTATGGAGGATGGGGAAAGAGTTGGCTTTGTGAAGATGGTGGAAAAATTGTCCTATACATAAATGAAGGATGAGCAAAGTCTTGGCTTTTCAAGAAGCTGAAAGATATTTGACCAGAGAAGGGCACAGAGAAGTAAGAAGGACGTCAAGAGGAAGTCAGTCTGGGTGAGAATACTTGGGGACCACTGACACCTCACCAGTGATTTAGAGGTTTTATTCTAAAGTTGAATGGAGGCTTCTGAAGGGTTTAAGTAGAGGTGTGCATGCACAGGCTATTTCTGAAGGATCACAGCAGGATAGAGGATGGATTGTAAGTTGGTAACCAGGGAAGCCAATTGGGAAGTCCTGCCTGTTGTCCAGGTTGGCACTGAAGGTGACTTACATGAGAGTGGTTCTGGAGAGAGTGGATTCAAAAGATGCTTAGCATGGAGAACTATTCTCTTGGTCTTCCTGATGGCAGGCTCCCTCATTCAGGTCTGTAGAGAGTCTCTGCCTGGAGCTCCCTCTTCCCCTTCCCCGGCATGCTCCACTCTCCCTCATCCTGTTTTTGATTGGTTCAAAGCACTAGATACTATCTGGCATTATGCCATCTCAATCATTTCATATTACATGACATATTTTCTACAACACTGGTTTACTCAATGGACTACATTTGCTAGATGGCAGCTAAGAAAGAGTTTTGTTCTCTACTACTGGCCCTCAAACACATCACTCCTCCCTTCCTGATCACTCTTTGGCATTTCACATTCTATAGATTTCTGATGACTTTCAGGAAGGAAGCCATTTGGTTGAGCTTAAGTTGAAATTGTGATCATACAACAAACTTAAAGCCTTACCCCTCATTCCTCTAGGCTGACTTGGGTTGGGGTTTAGAAGTGCACAGTTAATGTGCCATCTGTCTAATTCTTTGTCTTTACTTTCTCCTTGCTTTCACCTCTATATAGCTCCTTTAGGGTTGGGGGCAGCTCAGAGGGATCAGAAAAGAAATAAAAGGCTTTTGACTTGGTTGGTTCTCTGTGGAGTTCTTTCTTGTCAAAGCCCTTGGTCTCAGGAAGCATCTTTGGTCTTTCCTGGGGCTCACGAATAAATAGGTTCTTTCAAAACTACTGGCAGGGCTCTCTGCACGTCCCATGCCCTAAAGCAGAACCCCATCCAGGAATCTTCTCACCTTAGGCTGCAACCCTCTTGGCAGGGGGTGGTTAACATAGGTGGAACCCAGACCACTCAGAGCCTCACCAACCTCACCAAGGATGAGGCCAAGAAAATTCCTGCATTCTTTACCCACTTGACCCTAATAGAAGTGCCCAGTCCCTGCCTCCTGCATTTATTCCAGCTGTGCACTCTCCCACAGTCCAGGGGAGAACTGACACCCTCTCCCAAGGACTATTGGGGGCTCTCTCCTAAGACAGTGTGGGATGCACAAGATTTGATCTCAGCCCTCCTCCTGAATGCAGTGTTTGTATAATGGGAAGCCCCAAACACTGAAAAAGTTCTTTGAAAGAGGGGCTCTCATTTGACCTGGCTTGAGATAGAAGCAGGCCACAAAATCCTCTCTTTCTATAATCTTCAAAGAAGTCTGCCCACATGGACTCTTTCAAGTTAGAGATGAGTGATGAGTCAAGAGGACCAGGATCAGCAGTACCTAACATATAACTGGAATATATAAATATTTATCACCATTGCTTTCAACTTGAAGCTTTTGCCAAAATTCTGAAATGCCAAGGCAAAGCCCATGGCAAATAATTCTAATTTTCTGTTGCTTCTCAGTTGTGACTCTTTGTGACCCATGGACAGCAGCACACCAGGCTTCCCTGTCCTTTACTATCTCCTGGAGTATTCTCAAACACATGACCATTGACTTGATGATGCTATCCAGCCATCTCATCCTATGTTGTTCCCCTCTCCTCCTGCCCTCAGTCTTGTCCAACATCAGGGTCTTTTCAATAAGTCAACTCTTCACATCAAGTGGCCAAAATACTGCAGCTTCAGTTTTAGCTTCAGCATCAAACCTTCCAATGAATATTCAGGGTTGATTTTCTTTAGGATTAACTGATTTGATCTATTTGCTGTCCAATGAACTCTCAAGAGTCTTCTCCAGCACCACAATTTGAAAGGATCAGTTCTTCAGTGCTCAGCCTTATTATGATCCAACTCTGACATCCACAAATGACTACTGGAAAAACCATAGCTTTGACTAGGCAGACCTTTGTCAGCAAAGTAATGTCTCTGGTTTCTAATGTGCTCTCTAGGTTTATCATAGATTTTCTTCCAAGGAATGAGTGTCTTTAAATTTCAAGGCTGCACTCACAAACTGCAGTGGTTTTGGAGCCCAAGAAAAATAAAGTCGGTCACTGTTTCCATTGTTTCCCCATCTATTTGCCATGAAGTGATGGAACTGGATTCCATGATCTTTGTTTTTTGAATGTTGAGTTTTAAGCCAGATTTTTCACTCTCCTTTTTCACTTTCATCTTTCATTCCTCTTCACTTTCTGTGATAAGGATGGTGCCATCTACATATGTGAGGTTATTGATATTTCTCTGAGCAATCTTGATTCCAGTTTGTGTTTCATCTGGCCTGGCATTTTGCATGATGTACTCTGCACAGAAGTTAAATAAACAGGGTGACAATATGCAGCCTTGACTTACTCCTTTTCTAATTTTGAGCCAGTCCATTGCTTCATGTCTGGTTCTAACTGTTGCTTCTTGACCTGCATAAAGATTTCTCAGAAGGCAGGTGGTCTGGTATTCCCATCATTAAGAATATTCCATGATTTGTGATCCACACAGTCAAAGGTTTTAGTGAAGTCAACAAGACAGATATTTTTCTGGAATTCCCTTGCCTTTTCTATGATCCAATGGATGTTGGCAATTTGATCTCTGGTTCCTCTGCCTTCCCTAAATCCAGCTGGTACATTTGGTTCACAGAATGTTGAAGCAGAGCTTGGAGGATTTTGAGCTAGCATGTGAAATGAACCCATTTGAGTAGTTTGAGCATTCTTTGGCATTACCTTTCTTTTGGATTGGAATGAAAACTGACCTTTTCCAGTCCCGTGGCCACTGCTGAGTTTTCCAAATTTTCTGGCATGTTGTGTGCAGCCCTTTAACAGCATCATCTTTTAGGATTTGAAATAGCTCAACCAGAATTCCATCACCTCCACAAACTTTGTTTTAGTCAGGCTTCCTAAGACACACTTGACTTCACTCCAGAATGTCTGGCTCTAAGTGAGTGATCACACCATCATGGTTATCCAAGTCATTAAGATCTTTTTTGTTCACTTCTTCTGTGTATTCTTGCCACCGCTTCTTAATATCTTCTGCTTCTGTTAGGTCGACATGGTTTCTCTCTTTTATTGTGCCCATCTTTTCATGAAATGTTCCCTTGGTGTCTGTAATTTTCTTGAAGAGATCTCTAGTCTTTCAAATTCTAGTGTTTTTCTCTATTTCTTTGCGTTGTTCACTTAGGAAGGCTTTCTTATCTCTCCTTGCTGTCCTTCGGAGCTCTGCATTCAGATGGGCATGTATTTCCTTTTCTTCTTTGCCTTTCACTCTTTTCTCAGATATTTGTAAGGCCTCTTCAGACAACCATTTTGCTTTGTTGCATTTCTGTTTCTTGAGGTTGCTTTTGATCACTGCCTCCTGTACAATGTTACAAACCTCTGTCCCTAATTCTTTAGGCACTCTATCAGATTTAATCCCTTGAATCTATTTGTCACTTCCACTGTATAATCATAAGGGATTTCAGTTCAGTTCAGTTCAGTCCAGTCGCTCAGTCGTGTCTGACTCTTTGCGACCTCATGAATTGCAGCACACCAGGCTTCCCTGTCCATCACCAACTCCCGGATTTCACTCAAACTCACGTCCATCGAGTCAGTGATGCCATCCAGCCATTTCATCCTCTGTTGTCCCCTTCCCCTCCTGCCCCCAATCCCTCCTAGCATCAGAGTCTTTTCCAATGAGTCAACTGTTCACACGAGGTGGCCAAATTACTGGAGTTTCAGCTTCAGCATCATTCTCTCCAAAGAAATCCCAGGGCTGATTTCCTTCAGAATGGACTGGTTGGATCTCCTTGCAGTCCAAGGGACTCTCAAGAGTCTTCTCCAACACTACAGTTCAAAAGCATCAATTCTTCTGTGCTCAGCTTTCTTCACCGTCCAACTCTCACAACCATACATGACCACTGGAAAAACCATAGCCTTGACTAGACGGACCCTTTTTGACAAAGTAATGTCTCTGCTTTTGAATATGCTATCTAGGTTGGTCATAACTTTTCTTCCAAGGAGTAAGCGTCTTTTAATTTCATGGCTGCAATCACCATCTGCAGTGATTTTGGAGCCCCCCCCCAAATAAAGTCTGACACTGTTTCCACTCTTTCCTCATCTATTTCCCATGAAGTGATGGGACCAGATGCCATGATCTTCGTTTTCTGAATGTTGAGCTTTCAGCCAACTTTTTCACTCTCCTCTTTCACTTTCATCAAGAGGCTTTTTGGCTCCTCTTCACTTTCTGCCATAAGGCTTGTGTCATCTGCATATCTGAAATTATTGATATTTCTCCCAGCAATCTTGATTCCAGCTTGTGCTTCTTCTAGTCCAGCATTGTTCATGATGTACTCTGCATAGAAGTTAAATAAGCAGGGTGACAATATACAACCTTGACGTACTCCTTTTCCTATTTGGAACCAGTCTATTGTTCCATGTCCGGTTCTAATTGTTGCTTCCTGACCTGCATATATGTTTCTCAAGAGGCAGGTCAGATGCTCTGGTATTCCCATCTCTTTCAGAATTTCATACCTAAATGGCCTAATGGTTTCCCCTACTTTCTTCAATTTAAGTCTGAATTTTGCAATAAGGAGTTCATGAGCTGAGCCACAGCCAGTTCCCGGTATTGTTTTTGCTCACTGTATAGAGTTTCTTCATCTTTAGCTACAAAGAATATTATCAATCTGATTTCAGTGTTGGTCATCTGGTGATATTTATGTGTAGAGTAATTTCTTGTGTTGTTGAAAGAGGGTGTTTACTACGATCTGTGCATTCTCTTGGTAAAACACTGTTAACCTTTGCCCTGCTTCATTTTGTACTCCAAGGCAAAACTTGCCCATTACTTCAGGTATCCCTTGACTTCCTGCCATTGCAGTCCAGTCTTCTATGATGAAAAGGACATCTTCTTTTGGTGTTAGTTCTAGAAGGTCTTCAGTCAGTCAGTCAGTTTAGTTGCTCAGTCATGTCCGACTCTTTGCGACCCCATGAATCGCAGCATGCCAGGCCTCCCTGTCCATCACCAACTCCAGGAGTTCACTCAGACTTACGGCCATCGAGTCAGTGATGTCATCCAGCCATCTCATCCTCGGTCTTCCCCTTTTCCTCCTGCCCCCAATCCCTCCCAACATCAGAGTCTTTTCCAATGAGTCAACTCTTCGCATGAGGTGGCCAAAGTACTGGAGCTTCAGCCTCAACATCAGTCCTTCCAAAGAAATCCCAGGGCTGATCTCCTTGCAGTCCAAGGGACTCTCAAGAGTCTTCTCCAACACAACAGTTCAAAAGCATCAGTTTTTCATTGCTCAGCTTTCTTCACAGTCCAACTCTGACATCCATACATGACTACTGGAAAAACCATAGCCTTGACTAGATGGACCTTTGTCAGCAAAGTAATGTCTCTGCTTTTCAATATGCTATCTAGGTTGGTCATAACTTTTCTTTCAAGGAGTAAGTGTCTTTTAATTTCATGGCTGCAGTCACCATCTGCAGCGATTTTGGAGCCCATTAATATAAAGTCTGACACTGTTTCCACTCTTTCCTCATCTATTTCCCATGAAGTGATGGGACCAGATGCCATGATCTTTGTTTTCTGAATGTTGAGCTTTCAGCCAACTGTTTCACTCTCCTCTTTCACATTCATCAAGAGGCTTTTTAGTTCCTCTTCACTTTCTGCAATAAGGGTGGTGTCATCTGCATATCTGAGGTTATTGATATTTCTCCCAGCAATCTTGATTCCATCTTGTGCTTCTTCCAGCCCAGTGTTTCTCATTATGTACTCTGCATGTAAGTTAAGTAAGCAGGGTGAAAATATACAGCCTTGACATACTTCTTTTCCTATTTGGAGGTACACATAAAACCATTCAGCTTCATCTTCTTTGGCATTAGTGATTGGAACATAGATGTGGATTACTGTGATATTAAATGGTTTGCCTTGGAAATGAAATGAGGTCCTTCTGTCATTTTTGAGGTTGCACCCAAGTATTATATTTTGGACTCTTTTGTTGATTATGAAGGCTACTCCATTTTTCTATGGGATTCTTGTCCACAGTAGTAGATATAATGGTCATTTGAATGTAATGTAGATATAATGTCCATCCCCATCTACTTTAGTTCACTGATTCCTAAAATGTCAATGTTCACTCTTGCCATCTCCTGTTGACCACTTCCAATTTACCTTGATTCATGGACCTAACATTCCAGGTTCCTATACAATACTGTTCTTTACAGCATCAGACTTTCTTTCATCACCAGACAGATACACAACTGGGCATCATTTCCACTTTGGTTCAGCCTCATCATTCCTTCTGGAGCTATTTCTCTCCTCCTCCCCAGTAGCATATTTGACACCTAATGACCCGGAGGATTCATCTTTCAGTGTTGTATCTTTTTGCTTTTTCATACTGCTTATGGGGGGTTCTCAAGGCAAAAATGCTGAAGTGGTTTACCATTCTCTTCCCCAGTGGACCATGTTTTGTTAAAACTCTCCTCCATGACCCGTCCTTTTTTTTTTTTTTTTTTTTTTTTTTGTGGCCCTACATGGCATGGCTCCTAGTTTCATTGAATTATAGAAGGCTATGATCCATGTGATCATTTTGGTTAGTTTTCTGTGGTTGTGGTTTTCATCTGTCTGCCTTCTGATGGATAAGCATAAGAGACTTTTGCAAGCTCCCTGATGGGAAATACTGGGTGTAGGAAAACTGGGTCTTGCTTTGGTGCACACTTCCATGCTCAGTAAATTTTATTCCAATTTTCTGCTGATGGCTGGAGCTATGCTCCTTCCCTGTAATTTGGGCTGATGCAGCCCAGTCCTAGAATCTGCAGTCTTTAACAGGCTACAGGCCCTATGGTAAGGGTAATTATCCCTACCATAATTCTGATAGTTCTAATTTTTAATTTTCCACTAGTATTATGAGTCCTGTAGGACAAAGGATGATTTGTTTGCCTCTGTATTTCCAGTAACTGCAAGAATGTTCCGCACATAGAGACAGAATGAATGAATGGACATGTACCAGCACAGTGACACTATAAAGATGAGTAAGAGAAGAGGCTGGCATACAGTTCATATTGACCTTGCTTCCTGGTGATAAACACATTGTTTTCTAAATGTCCACTTAGAAGACTCAGTTCTGGGACATGGATGAGCAGTAAACTGATTTTGGCATGTAGGTAACAGACTTGGGTCTAGGAGTGGGTGACAGACTCAGGTCTGGAGTTGGGTGACATACTCAGGACTGCAGAGGTGGGTGAGCAGACTCAGGACTAGGGATGGGTTACCAACGCACATCTGAGAGTGGGTGAGAAGTGGGCTCAGGTCTGAGATTTGAGTTAACAGCTATAACTTTGATTTGGGGCTCAATTGTGACTCCTTTTAAATGAACCTGGAGGCCATTAAAACTTATAAATAAGTTTTATATGAACTCATTGGCTAATGGATCTATTTGGATCCTTGGATCCCTAAGATTGATTAACTTAGAGGCAGACCTTCCTGATGCCCCTAAGGCATCTGTAACTGATGCTTGTTACAATCTCATGCCTTCCTTGCCTCTGACATAACTGTGAGCCCTGCCATGCTTGCATCTTGCCAGCTCCATTTAAATCAGGGACCTACTCCTTGGTCCCCCCTCCTACTTGTTCCTGTTCTGCAGAGAAGAACCAAGACAGAGCCTTCCAAGGACTCTAACACTCTCCTCTCCAAATAGCCTTGGTGATAAGAATGTCCTCTGGGCTCTTTCAAAAGACACAGTTAGAGTGTAGTTGGGAGGGTTGCTCCTTGCGAAGGTCTGAGGTTCTATCTCACTTACAAGCTAACAAGTTAGTTACATGAACATTAATAGAAAAACCATACGCTTGGACCAGAGATGAAAGACTATTACTGTAATAGCAGCAGCCATCGTGTAAACATAGTTATGCTATGTTCTTTGTCCCCAAGCAGGCAGAGGCTATAATGGGCACAGATCCATGCCACACACATAGTGAGTTTGTATTGAAGCTGAAGAACCCTGGCCGAAAGCCCATGGCTTTCTGAGCAAATAGCAGATGTTGCAGCAAACAGTAGTTGCAGCAAACAGTAGTTGCATGATAGGTTACTCCATGGTTACTTTGACATGCCTTAGAAATCTCTCATCATCCAGACTGACCTGCCAGGCAGCCAAGTACTCTTGGTAAGACTGCAGGATTGCTAGGCCCATGGTGGGCTTTCATTCTCAACAGGCACATATTATCAACCATCAGAACATTTTTCTTCCTAAAATTTCCTAAGGATATCTATCCATTCTCCCTTGATTTTGGCTGATGTCAATCAGTGTCTTTCAAGCTTCCTGATGTTAGCTTCCCAGATTTGCCATTTTAACTGATCCTGGGACATTTTGGACTCTGAGGAGTGGTTGGGTTGGGACATGAGAAGAGAGAAGCTCTCTATCAGATAAACTCCCTGCTGAGACTGTTAGAGAGTAGTCAGGCAGTGCAGGAGAGAATGTGGAGGACAGTGGGCCTGGTCCTAAGATGCTCAGCTATAGGGGAGAGCTATCCCACTGTGTCCTAGGATAGGACGGTATGATATTGGGAAAGGAAAATTCAGGTCATGCAACTCATTTGCCCCTGTCCCCTCACTTTCCCTCTCTGAGCATCACTTTTCTTGTTTGGCAAATGGAGACACTAATATGTTTTCTAAATATTTTTTTTGGAGAATGCTAAGCAAAAAATAAGAGTGTGCATGTTAACTCACTCTGTAAATGTGCTTGCTCAGCTTTCAGAAAGCTAAAGTGGTCATTTCTAATCCTTTGGCACACAGAGATGGTAGTGCTTTGGGGCTGTCTGTTTTTCCCTAGTTATAGTAAGGCTTGGTATTAGTAAACTTCAGGGTAGAACCCTGATTGATCACATGGTGAGCTTCTTAACTTTGCCAAGCATTGGCTTTCCTATTGGTGGAATACAGGTAATACCAGCAACAGAAATTTGTAGTGAAAATGAGAAATAAAAAGTTCTTATTACTATTCTTGTCACATGGAACACGCTGGATAAAGGTTAATTTTGCAAATGCACAGAGCTCTTCTTTTACTGCAGTCTTTTTAAAGTTTTGTTAAAGATTCCATGTCTTTCTTCCCAAGATTTAGCTAAAGAAGTGCCATCTGTCCCTTTCAGGCTTGAGGTGGCCTGAAAGCCAGGTTCAGAGCACAGGGTGCAGAGGATAGGCCACCCAGCCATTCCTGGATCTGTGGGCACCCACGTGTTCGCCAACATGACCCTGATCGTGAGGATAATTCTGCACAATGGGGAGAGCAATGAAAAATCACACTGGTAAACAGATGACTGTGAGTAGTGAAAGATGTTTCCAGCCAAGCATTCTGAATATAGTATTTATGGACTCAAGTTGTTACTGGGATATTTATAGTCTAGATGCAAATATAAAGCATATGGTGCTCTCGTCCCAAAATACTCTTTCAATTAAGCTATGCATGGTGCTCAGCCGTGCTGCTCTTTCATTTGAAGATGCTCTCTAGCACATTTGTAGGCAACATCACTCTAATTTGCAGAAAATAAGGTGAACAGCTCTCCCCCAGGACACTTTCTGGGAAACAGGCTGTTTCCTTTTGACTGACATTGCTTTGGCCCAGTCTCCAGGGCCCCTACAAGGGTGTCCTGCAATGAAATGTGTGGTTGAATTTTTTTTTCTCTTCCTGTTCCTTGACATGTGAAGATCATTGTGGGGGATGTGGCAGAAGAGGCCAAGTACAGATTTAAGAATAATCTGGAAGAAGATCCCTTGTCTCTAACTTTCAGTTTGTATAATACATGCAGATCAGGAACTGGCAATACCAGGATATATTCTGCATCCAGCCCAAAGTACCATTGGGAATATATACTCCTGTTTAGAATACCTGCTGTGGGTGTCCAGAAACAGCACCCCACAAGGCAGCACACTGTATCCTTGGACTGGTGGTTTCCAGATAGCATGCTGTTAAATTTGGGGTCAATGCACTGCAGTGTGGACAACACATGCACAGATCTTACACCAACCAAAGACATGGTGTGAAAACACAAGCCATCCAGGGGTCATGCTGAGCAGAGTGGTGCAGCCTCTTTAGCAGAAAAATTTTATTTTCAGAGTAGCTAGTTTTCTTGAGCATTAAAAGTAAGCATGGGTTTTCCCTATAGCAGATAAAACACAAAACAATTATATGCAGAGTACATCATGAGAAATGCTGGGTTGGAGGAAGTGCAAGCTGTAATCAAGATTGCCAGGAGAAATATCGATAACCTCAGATATACAGAAGATACCACCCTAGCAGAAAGTGAAGAAGAACTAAAGAGCCTCTTGATGAAAGTGAAAGAAGAGAGTGAAAAAGTTGGCTTAAAGCTCAACATTCAGAAAACTAAGATCATGGCATATGGTCCCATCACCTCATGGCAAATAGTTGGGGAAACAGTGGCTGACATTATTTTTCTGGGCTCCAAAATCACTGGAGATGGTGAGTGCAGCCATGAAATTAAAAGATGCTTACTCAGTGGAAGGAAAGTTATGACCAACTTAGACAGCATATTAAAAAGCAGAGACATCACTTTGCCAACAAAGGTCTGTCTAGTCAAAGCTATGGTTTTTCCAGTGGTCATGTATAGATGTGAAAGTTGGACTGTAAAGAAAGCTGAGCACCGAAGAATTTATGCTTTTGAACTGTGATGCTGGAGAAGACTCTTGAGAGTCCCTTGGACTGCAAGGAGATCCAACCAGTCTATCCTAAAGGAGATCAGTCCTGAGTGTTCATTGGAAGGACTGATGTAGAAGCTTAAACTCCAATATTTGGCCACCTGATGTGAAGAGCTGACTTATTTGAAAAGACCCTGATGCTGGGAAAGATTAGGGGCAGGAGGAGAAGGGGACGACAGAGAATGAGATGGTTGGATGGCATCACGAACTCAGTGGACATGAGTTTGGGTGGACTCCAGGATCACTCATGGTGGTGGACAGGGAGGCCTGGCATGCTGCTGTCCATGGGGCTGCAAAGAGTTGGACACGACTGAGCAACTGAACTGAACTGAACTGAACTGAACACAAAAGCACTCAAAGTTCTGGAGAAATGGAGGAATGAATGTAGATTAATATGCCTTTCATAGAGACTTTGTAAAGTTTTGTCAAGTACCAAGAGATGGCTCACATTTTAGCAAACAGCATTTCTATTTCTAGATATCTTTCCACATAAATAACCTAAATTTTGACATCATTTCACACCAAGGGTTTTTATTGGTATTGCCGTTGTGTGTGCATGTATGTGAGCAAATGTATGAGAAAGCAAAGAAATAATCTAAATTTTCAGCATCAAGGAAATCAGTGAATCACTTCACAGCCACTAAAAGGGTATCATGTAGCTGTTAAAATTAAGTTTACTTGAAGTTACATACAAAAATAGCCTTTATGATGTTATTAAGATTTTAAAAACAAGAAGCAAAATTAAAAATATGATAAGAGCAAAGCTATTAATACAAAGAAATGAGAAAACATCTACAGTGATGGCATTTCAAATTGGAAAAAAGACATTTAAATAACCTATTAATAGACACTTGGAAGAAATGTTTTAGTTCATTACTAAAAAATAACAGAAAAAATTTAAAAAACAAGTTATTATTTTTTTAATAGTAAAATGACAGTGGTTTAGACAACAACAATGAAAAAGTTACTCAGTGCTGGTGAAATACAATGAAGTCAGCGAGTTTTGTTGTTGTTTATTTTGATTTAAATTATATAGACTGTAGAGTTCTTACTTTCACAGCTTACTTGTTGCCTTTATATATGTTATATCTGAATAATTTCAAACATATTAAGACAAATTAGTTCACTGACATAATGTAAATAGATATTGCACAGTAGAAAAAAAAGTCCTGTTTGTGCATGGGTGAAGAATTAAATAGCTGGCCATTCCATGCCTATCTCATTAAAAAATAACAGGCTTATTGATATATAATTCATACACCATACAATTTGTGCACACAAAAGTACAATTCAATAGTTTTGGTACATTCATACAGCTGGTTAACTATCATCAAAACCATATTAAAACATTTTTATCAGCTCAAAGAGAAATTTCATACCCCATACTCGAGGAGAAGCTACCTCGAGCCCGAGGCCAGGGCCGGCGGCCAGGAGGAGCCGTGGCTGCTCAGGCACAGGAGGGCCTAGAGGAGCTATCCCACGTTGAAGGTCAGGAACGGTGGCGGTAAGGAGATACCTCTCATCCAAGGTAAGGAGCAGTGGCTGTGCTTTGCAGGAGCAGCCATGAAGAGATACCCCACGCCCAAGGTAAGAAAAACCCAAGTAAGATGGTAGGTGTTGCAAGAGGGCATCAGAGGGCAGACACACTGAAACCATATTCACAGAAAACTAGTCAATCTAATCACACTAGGACCACAGCCTTGTCTAACTCAATGAAACCAAGCCATGCCCGCAGGACAACCCAAGATGGGCGGGTCATGGTGGAGAGGTCTGACAGAATGTGGTCCACCAGAGAAGAATGGCAAGCCACTTCAGTATTCTTGCCTTGAGAACCCCATGGTATGAAAAGGCAAAACGAGAGGATACTGAAAGAGGAACTCCCCAGGTCAGTAGGTGCCCAATATGCTACTGGAGATAAGTGGAGAAATAACTCCAGAAAGAATGAAGGGATGGAGCAAAAGCAAAAACAATACCCAGCTGTGGATGTGACTGGTGATAGAAGCAAGGTCCAATGCTGTAAAGAGCAATATTGCATAGGAACCTGGAATGTCAGGTCCATGAATCAAGGCAAACTTGGGTGGTCAAACAAGAGATGGCAAGGGTGAACGTCGACATTCTAGGAATCAGCAAACTAAAATGGACCGGAATGGGTGAATTTAACTCAGATGACCATTATATCTACTACTGTGGGCAGGAATCCCTCAGAAGAAATGGAGTAGCCATCATGGTCAACAAAAGAGTCTGAAATGCAGTACTTGGATGCAATCTCAAAAACGACAGAATGATCTCTGTTCGTCTCCAAGGCAAACCATTCAGTATCACGGTAATCCAAGTATATGCCCCAACCAGGAACGCTGAAGAAACTGAAGTTGAACGGTTTTATGAAGACCTACAAGATCTTTTAGAACTAACACCCAAAAAAGTTGTCCTTTTCATGATAGGGGACTGGAATGCAAAAGTAGGAAGTCAAGAAACACCTGGAGTAACAGGCAAATTTGGCCTTGGAATGCAGAATTAAGCAGGGCAAAGACTAATCGAGTTTTGCCAAGAAAATGCAGTGGTCATAGCAAACACCCTCTTCCAACAACACAAGAGAAGACTCTACACATAGACATCACCAGATGGTCAACACTGAAATCAGATTGATTATATTCTGTGCAGCCAAAGAAGGAGAAGCTCTATACAGTCAACAAAAACAAGACCAGGAGCTGACTGTGGCTCAGATCATGAACTCATTACCAAATTCAGACTCAAATTGAAGAAAGTAGGGAAAACCACTAGACCATTCAGGTATGACCTAAATCAAATCCCTTATGAGAGTACAGTGGAAGTGAGAAATAGATTTAAGGGCCTAGATCTGATAGATAGAGTGCTTGATGAACTATGGAATGAGGTTTGTGACATTGTACAGGAGACAGGGATCAAGACTATCTCCATGGAAAAGAAATGCAAAAAAGCAAAATGACTGTCTGGGGAGGGCTTACAAATAGCTGTGAAAAGAAGAGAGGTGAAAAGCAAAGGAGAAAAGGAAAGATATAAGCAGAGTTCCAAAGAATAGCCAGGAGAGATAAGAAAGCCTTCTTCAGCAATCAATGCAAAGAAATAGAGGAAAACAACACAATGGGAAAGACTAGAGATCTCTTCAAGAAAATTAGAGATACCAAGGGAATATTTCATGGAAAGATGGGCTCGATAAAGGACAGAAATGGTATGGACCTAACAGAAGCAGAAGATATTAAGAAGAGGTAGCAAGAATACACGGAAGAACTGTACAAAATAGATCTTCATGACCCAGATAATCATGATCATGTGATCACTAATCTAGAGCCAGACATCTTGGAATGTGAAGTCAAGTGGGCCTTAGAAATCATTACTACAAACAAAGCTAGTGGAGGGGATGGAATTCCAGTGGAGCTATTTCAAATCCTGAATGTTGATGCTGTGAAAGTGCTGCACTCAATATGCCAGCAAATTTGGAAAACTCAGCAGTGGCCACAGGACTGGAAAAGGTCAGTTTTCATTCCAATCCCAAAGAAAGGCAATGCAAAAGAATGCTCAAACTACCACACAATTGCACTCATCTCACATGCTAGTAAAGTAATGCTCAAAATTCTCCAAGCCAGGCTTCAGCAATACGTGAACTGTGAACTCCCTGATGTTCAAGCTGGGTTTTAGAAAAGGCAGAGGAACCAGAGATCAAATTGCCAACATCCATTGGATCATGGAAAAAGCAAGAGAGTTCCAGAAAAACATCTATTTCTGCTTTATTGACTATGCCAAAGCCTTTGACTGTGTGGATCACAATAAACTGTGGAAAATTCGGAAAGAGATGGGAATACCAGACCACCTAACCTGCCTCTTGAGAAATCTGTATGCAGGTCAGGAAGCAACAGTTAGAACTGGACATGGAACAACAGACTGGTTCCAAATAGGAAAAGGTGTATGTCAAGGCTGTATATTGTCACCCTGTTTATTTAACTTCTATGCAGAGTACATCATGAACAATGCTGGATTGGAAGAAACAGAAGCTGTAATCAAGATTGCTGGGAGAAATATCTATAACCCTAGATATGCAGGTGACACCACCCTTATGGCAGAAAGTGAAGAGGAACTAAAAAGCCTCTTGAAGAATGTGAAAGAGGAGAGTGAAACAGTTGGCTGAAAGCTCAACATTCAGAAAACAAAGATCATGGCATCTGGTCCCATCACTTCATGGGAAATAGATGGGGAAACTGTGGAAACAGTGTCAGACTTTTTATTTTTGGGATCCAAAATCACTGCAGATGGTGATTGCAGCCATGAAATTAAAAGACGCTTACTCTTTGGAAGAAAAGTGATGACCAACCTAGATAGTATATTGCAAAGCAGAGACATTACTTTGCTGACTAAGGTCCATCTAGTCAAGGCTATGGTTTTTCCTGTGGTCATGTATGGAAGTGAGAATTGGACTGTGAAGAAGGCTGAGCACCGAAGAATTGATGATTTTGAACTGTGGTGTTGGAGAAGACTCTTGAGAATCTGTTGGACTGCAAGGAGATCCAACCAGTCCATTCTGAAGGAGATCAGCCCTGGGATTTCTTTGGAAGGAATGATGCTATGGCTGAAACTCCAGTACTTTGGCCACCTCATGTGAAGAGTTGACTCATTGGAAAAGACTCTTATGCTGGGAGGGGTTGGGTGCAGGAGGAGAAGGGGATGACCCAGGATGAGCTGGCTGGATTGCATCACAGACTCAATGGAGGTGAGTCTGAGTGAACTCCGGGAGATGGTGATGGACAGGGAGGGAGGCCTGGCATGCTGCGATTCATGGGATTGCAAAGAGTCAGAGATGACTGAGCGACAGAACTGAACTGAACTGAGGATTTATTCTCCATTTCCTTCTGCCCTGAGTCCCAGGGAAACAATAACCTACGTTTTGTCTCTATAGATTAATCTCTTTAGAATATTTTATATAAAGAAAATTATATAATACATGGTTGCTTGTTCCTGGTTTCTTTCATTTTAAGATTCATCAGTGTTGTAGCAGAGGAACAAGATATCAAATTGTGGACATCCATTGGATCATAGATAGAGCAAGAGAATTCCAGAAAAACATCTACTTCTGCTTCATTGACTATACTAAAGCCTTTGTGGGTATCACAAAAAGCTGGAAAATTCTTACAGAGATGGTAATACCAGACACCCTTAGCTGCCTCTTGAGAAATCTGTATGCAGGTCAAGAAACAACACTTAGAACCAGAGATGGAACAATGGAATGGTTCCAAATTGGCAAAGGAGTATATCGAGGCTGTATATTGTCACCCTGCTTATTTAACTTATATGCAGAGTTTGTGTGTTCAGTTGCTCAGTCGTGGCTGACTCTTTGTGACTCCATGGACTATAGCCCACCTCTGTCCATGGAATTCTCCAAGCAAGAATACTGGAGTTGGTTGCCATTTCCTTCTCCATATGCAGAGTACATCATGGAAAATGCCAGGCTGGATGAAGCACAAGCTGGAATCAAGATTGCCAGGAGAAATATCAATAATCTCAGATAAGCAGATGACATCACCCTTATGACAGAAAGTGAAGAAGAACTAAAGAGTCTCTTGATGTAAGGGAAAGAGGAGAGTGAAAGATCTGGCTTAAAACCCAACATTCAAAAAACAAAGATTGTGGCATCCAGTCCCATCACTTAATAGCAAATAGATGGGGAAACAATGGAAACAGAGACATACTTTATTTTCTCGGGTTTCAAAATCACTGCAGATGGTGACTGCAGCCATGAAATTAACAGATGCTTTCTCCTTGGAAGAAAAGTTATGACCAACCTAGACAGCATATTAAAAAGCAGAGACATTACTTTGCCAAGAAAGGTCCATCTAGTTAAAGCTATGGTTTCTCCAGTAGTCATGTATGGATGTGAAAGTTGAACTATAAAGAGAACTGAGCACTGAAGAATTGATGCTTTTGAACTGTGATGTTGAAGAAGACTCTTGAGAGTCCCCTGGACTGCAAGAGCATCAAACCAGTCAATCCTGAAGGAAATCAGTTTTGAATATTCATTGGAAGGACTTATGCTGAAGCTGAAGCTCCAATACTTTGGCCAGCTGATGAGAAAAATTGACTCATTGGAAAAGACTCTGATGCTGGGAAAGATTGAAGGGGGAGGAGAAGGGGATGACTGAAAATGAGATGGTTAGATGGCATCATCGACTCAATGGATATGAGTTTGAGCAAGCTCTGGGAGTTGGTGATGGACAGGAAAGCCTGGCTGCAAAGAGTCAGACATGACTGAACAACTGATCTGAGCTGAACTGAATGTTGTAGCATGTATCAATATTTCACTCCTTTTAAATTATCAAATAATATTCCACTGTATGGACATATCACATTTTATTTATCCATTCATCATTTGCTAGGCATTTGGGTTGTTTCCACACTCTGGCAATTATGAGTAATGCTGTTATGAACATTGGTATACAAGTTTTGTGTGGACCTATTTGGATCTGGGTATAGAGCCAGGAGTGGAATCTCTGTGTTCAGCATTTTTAGGAACTGCCACACTGTTTTCCATAGTGGCTGAAACATTTTACCTTCTCATCAGTGATATATGAGAATTCCAATTTCTGCACATCCTTTTCAACAGTTGTTATTTTTCCTTTAAGAAGACTATCATTATAGCCATCCTGATGTGAATAAAATGGTATCAAATTTTAGTTTTGATTTGCATTTCCCTGATAGTTGGTGCTTTGGAACATGTTTTTGTGTACTATTGGTCATTTGAACATTCCCATATTTTAATTGGGTCACTTATAATCACTTATCAATTATTTGCAAAATGTCCCTCTTATTCTGTGGAGGAATTATCTTTTTACTTTCTTGGTAGTATCTTTTAAATCACAAAAGTTTCAAATTTTGATGAAGTTCAACTTATCTACTTTCCTTCTTTTGTTACTTGTGCTTTTGGTGTCATCTAAGAATGCTTTGCTTAACTCAAGGTCATGAAGATTTGCTCCTATATTTTCTTTCAAGAGTTTTATAGTTTTAGCTCTTATCCTTAAGTAAATGATGCATTAGAGTTAGATTTTGTGTATGCTATGAGGAGGAAGTCCAACTTCATTCTTTTGCATATGGGTATCCAGCAGATCCAGCATCATTTGTTGAAAAGATTATTTGTTGCCCATTGAAATGTCTTGGCATCCTTGACAAAATTCAATTGACAGTAAATGTAATGGATCATTTCTGGACTCTAAATTTTTTCCTACTGATCTATATGTCTAATCTTAGGCCAATATTAGAGTCTGATTAGCTTTGTAGTAAGATTTAAAGATGGTCACCTCTTACTGTGTTCACACATGGCCTTAGATGAGACCTTATTAAAACATCTATTTCTGCTTTATTGACTATGCCAAAGCCTTTGACTGTGTGGATCACAATAAACTGTGGAAAATTCTGAAAGAGATGGGAATACCGGACCACCTGACCTGCCTCTTGAGAAACCTATATGCAGGTCAGGAAGCAACAGTTAGAACTGGACATGGAACAACAGACTTTTCCAACTAGGAAAAGACTTTTCCAACTTTTCCAAATAGGAAAAGGAGTATGTCAAGTCTGTATATTGTCACCCTGCTTATTTAACTTACATGCAGAGTACATAATGAGAAACACTGGGCTGGAAGAAGCACAAGATGGAATCAAGATTGCTGGGAGAAATATCAATAACCTCAGATATGCAGATGACACCACCCTTATGGCAGAAAGTGAAGAGGAACTAAAAAGCCTCTTGAGGAATGTGAAAGAGGAGAGTGAAACAGTTGGCTGAAAGCTCAACATTCAGAAAACAAAGATCATGGCATCTGGTCCCATCACTTCATGGGAAATAGATGGGGAAACAGTAGAAACAGTGTCAGACTTTATATTTTTGGGCTCCAAAATCACTGCAGATGGTGATTGCAGCCATGAAATTAAAAGACGCTTACTCCTTGGAAGGAAAGTGATGACCAACCTAGATAGCATATTGAAAAGCAGAGACATTACTTTGCCAACAAAGGTCCATCTAGTCAAGGCTATGGTTTTTCCTGTGGTCATATATGGATGTGAGAATTGGACTGTGAAGAAGGCTGAGCGCCGAAGAATTGATGATTTTGAACTGTGGTGTTGGATAAGACTCTTGAGAGTCCCTTGGACTGCAAGGAGATCCAACCAGTCCATTCTGAAGGAGATCAACCCTGGGATTTCTTTGGAAGGAATGATGCTAAGGCTGAAACTCCAATACTTTGGCCACCTCATGGGAAGAGTTGACTCATTGGAAAAGACTCTTATGCTGGGAGGGATTGGGGGCAGGGGGAGAAGGGGACGACAGAGGATGAGATGACTGGATGGCATCACTGACTCGATGGACGTGAGTTTGAGTGAACTGCAGGACTTGGTGAGGGACAGGGAGGCCTGGCGTGCTTCGATTCATGGGGTCGCAAAGAGTTGGACATGACTGAGCGACTGAACTGAATTTTTGGAGGTGGAGATGCTTGAAGGGATGAGCTCTCTTCTGTCTCCTCTTCAAAGTGTAAGCGAAAGTCACTCAGTTGTGTCTGACTCTTTGCGACCCAATGGACTATACAAGTCCATGGAAATCTCCAGGCCAGAATACTGGAATGGGTAGCCTTTCCTTTTCTATCGGATCTTCCCAATCTAAGAGTCAAACCGGGGTCTCCTACATTGCAGGCAGATTCTTTACCGACTGAATTATCAGGGAATACTGGAGTGGGTAGCCTTTCCTTTCTCCAGGGAATCTTCTCAACCCAGGATCGAATCCAGGTCTCTCGCACTGCAGGCAGATTCTTTACCAGCTGATCCACAAGGGAAACCCCTGTCTCCTCTTAGAAGCACATTAATTCTATAGCTTCAGAGACCTTATGACCTCAGAACTTTATGCCTTTGATTTAGTAATTATACCTCTAGGAATTTGGATTAAATAATTAATCAGAATAGAAAGGCTTTATGAATAAAATTATAAAATAATTATTTCTGATGGAGAAAAATAAGACAGCTAAAGATATCAATGGTAAAGTGGTCAAATAAATTGTGATACCTCTATAGCCACTAAGGATCTTACTCCCAGTCTCTGGGATTAAAAATGAGATGTCACATTTCTTTATTTGCTTTAATCAAATTCAGATCTACTCAGTCTCTGCCAGGAAGGCAGGAAATTCAACCTCAGTCTTTCCTGGGGCTCTATACTCCCAGGTTATGTAGTATGGTCAGGAAAACTCCTCACTCCTCCACCTATGTGGTTACCAGTGACATGCCCTTTGACCACACTTAAGGAGCCCCCTGCACATGGTGGTTCTCTGCTTTCCGGCCATGTAAAGTACAGGGAGTTTTTGTTGAGGGCTTTAGGGCATCATATGATACTATCCACAGAGGCCTATCACATCCATAGATTTGACTATTTTCAGGACCTTCCATTCTTTGCCCTAGCTCTAACCTGGAGAAATCTGTCAGTCTCTATTTATATCACACACACACACACACACACACACACACACACACACACACACACACAGAGTTCCCCCAGACTGTGGCCATCAGAATAATCTGCATCTGGATGGCCCATGCCCTTTCAAAGTCCCAGCTCCCTGGCCTGGGCTCTCACACTAAAGACAGCACTCTCCAGAATGGCATTGGAGGCCTATCAAATCTGCCCAAATCTTTAGATATACTGTTGATCTGAAATTGAGGCATTCCAGAGACCCACCTAGGGATGCAAAGGATACTACGCTGGAGTTGAGTCCAATCTCTATCAAGTATCTTCTGGGACTTTGTCCTGTGCAAGGTGATCATGCTAAGTCACTTTAGTCGTGTCCGACTCTGTGCAACCCCATAGATGGAAGCCCACCAGGCTCCCCCATCCCTGGGATTTTCCAGGCAAGAACACTGGAGTGGGTTGCCATTTCCTTCTCCAATGCATGAAAGTGAAAAATGAAAGGGAAGTTGCTCAGTCGTGTCCGACTCTTAGCGACCCCATGGACTGCAGCCTACCAGGCTCCTCCATCCATGGGGTTTTGCAGGCAAGAGTACTGCAAGGTGATACCTAGATGTTATTTTAAAGAAGATATTCCCAACTCCAATATTTTAAACTAAAGCCCATATAGTTTTAGTATATCTAGTGTCCTTATTCCCCTTGTCTCTTCTCTCACCATGCCTCCCTCTATTTTTATTTTCATTGTAAATCTGTGATTAGTATTGTAACAAGTAACTGGAGGAAACTTTCAACTTTATGTTTAAAAAATGGTTTTTGGTGCTCCTAACATAGCTCAGTTGATAAAGAATCCTCCTGCAATGCAGAAGACCTGGGTTCAATCCCTGGGTTGGGAAGATCCCCTGGAGAAGGGAAAGGCTACCCACTCCAGTATTCTGGCTTGGAGAATTCCACGGACTATATAGTCCATGAGGTCGCAAAGAGTAGGTCACGACTGAGTGACTTTCACTTCACTTGCAACATTGTGTATTAAATGGTCTATCTTTAGCTCCTCAAATGAAATGATAAAGCCATTATTTAATAAATTCTCCTATATTTTTGTTTTCTTTATTTTGTTATAGTGATATGTTTATAAAATTCTTTTCCAACCTGATAATACATATTATATTATTCTTCTCAAAAATAATAAAATTTTTCTCCTAAAATAATAAAAATTATATTATTACTTTAATTTTATAAAATATTTTAATTAGGCAAGTCCTTCTTTATTTTTTATTTTCTTTAATTTTAATTATCCAAGTGAATTACTTTGTCTAGCTCAACAAAATCAATTTTTTAAAAACCCATGTAAGTTTTAATTTGGCTTTAACTTGCTAATTTAAGGAAAATTAACATGTTTATAGTATTCAGTTTTACAGTCCTGGATCAAGGTGGGTTTGGACACCTACTCAAACCATTTCTGTCCTTAGCAGGGTGTTAGGGCATTCTTAGTGGCCTCCCAGGTGGCACTAGTGGTAAAGAACCCACCTCCCAATGCAGGAGACATGTAAGAGACTCAGGTTTGATATCTGGGTTGGGAAGATTCCCTGGAGGAGGGCACAGCAACCCACTCCAGTATTCTTACCTGGAGAATCCCATGGACCGAGGAGCCTGGTGGGTTATGGTCCATAATGTTGTGAATAGTTGGATACCACTGAAGTGACTTAGCACGCATGCATGCGTGGCATTCTTCAGACAGGCCAACACATTATTTTTAAGGTATCTCTAGACACGTTATGGGCTGGTTTGCTGCTGTGCATGGCTTGTGTTTTTCATATGTTTTACTCCATTTCCAATTTTACAATTGTTTAAAAGAACACTCAGTTTATAAGCAATTGTGTATATTTATCGTTTAACCAGCCACTTAATTCAAGTCTTTTGCTGAGTCTGTGGTTTCCCGTCAATTCTCTTTGATCTTCCATGCATAAAAGCATATCATTTGCCAGCAGTGATCATTCTGCTTCTTTTCACTCCAAGACTGTGCCTCTCACTTTATTACTATTCCAGGTGAATTACTTGGTACTTTTAGAAGAGGTTTTAATAGTCTGCTGTTCCTGACCTTAACTCATATTTTTCCTGAGGAAGATGACTGTTTTCCTTTTAATTTTTTCACATTTTTTCTTAATTTTTCATCTTTCTCCCGTATTTCATTTCCAACTCTGACCTCTACAATGCACCTGATGCAGGACCTTCTGCATCTCCTGGCCCTCCTATGGTCCTGGCCCTTTACCTCTTTGTCGGTCACTGCCAGGGCCTCCTTCTGGTTTCTAGGTCTCTAACCTGGAAGCAGGACCTGAGCCAGTGGTGGGTCACTGGGTGCCCTGGGCCCAGGTGACATGTGCCCCTAGGAAGAAAGAAAGGAAGATACAGGTTATAGTTTACTCTACCTAGGTTTCTTTACCATTTTTTCCCTGGACAAAGGGGATTTTGATTTTCCTTTCCTGTAATTTCAACAGATTCCAAAAGAGCACTGTTTGGGAAACTCAAGTTCCCAAGAAGAAGGGGCGCATTCCCTGGTGACATGTTTCTTTTTCTTGAAAAGGGGTCATGTTTTATTTACACACTGATTCTGGAGACGAGATCCAGCTCAGTGCTGTCCCCTCTCTCTTCTTAGTGGTGCAGCCAGAAAAAGCTGTCTACCTCTTCGCTCCTGACATCCAAAACCTGCTCAGGCAGATGCCTGGTGGGAAAGGCTCCAGAGGTTCCCAGGAAGGCGCTGAGAACTTAATTTACAGGACGGTCCAGGGTCTCAAGTTTAACAGGGCCTGTTCTGAAGTATAAAGTGTGCTGGTTTGCTGGTACAGAGGGAGCCAGGCTTCATTTCTTCTGTGCTTCTTTCACTTAAGGTGTATTCCATCTAGCCACGTAAGACCTCATCTGTAATGTGACTATTAATATGCATCCAGGGTGTAGTTGTAGGCACTGCAAAAAGCCATGTACGCTCCAGTACTGCAGATGTCCTGAGAATCGAGCTTTGGTAGCTATGAGGCTCACTCTCATCTATTACAGAACAGATCAGGAATAGCTCACCAGCAAGGCAGCCTTCCCCAGGCAGTGCTGGAGATGGGGCGGCACGGGGGCTTCCTCCCTGCAGCTTCAGCCACAGTCAGCAATCACAGCTGTGGTGCCTCCTGCTCTGCCTGTGCAGAAGGTCAGCACCAACATCAGCCCTCAGGGGTCAAAGTTGGGGTCTGGGTCGGGGTCGGGGTAGGGTTTGGGGTGGGAGGGAGGCGGGTAGGCTGCTGCTTCCAACCGACCGTCACTGGACAAGTCCTTCCGTTCCCAGATCATCTGCAGCGCGTTTGTTCCCTTTCTTTTATGAACTCCCTTAATCAGAACAGCAGACGCACCGGCTCATCACACTGCAGTGTGCGCTGGCCTCGGGTCTCCGTTTGGAGGGTCGCCAGGCAGCTGGAGGGGGTGATGTGGTGGAGCGCCGGCGAGGTCCTGAAGCCTGAGGCTTCCTGGGGCGGGCGGCGCCGCGTGACACGCGGGAGCCTCCAAGCCGAGGGAGCAGCGGTTGGGTTGGGGCTGGTGCCTGGTGGGGAAGGCATGTTCTCCTGCGGAAAGCGACAGAATTCATCTGAGAAGAGATGGGTGAGGAGGGAAGGGGTTGTAAGGTGGGGAGCACAATCTGGTCCCCGATAGACCCTTCCTGGATCAGAGCAACTACGCAGGAAGGGGCGCTGAGGGTGAAGCCTCTGTGATCCTAATGGTCTCCCAGCTCCTTCTAGCCCCTGCTCCTTTGCCCGAGCGCTGTGAGCTCACGCCTATTTAATGTCAATAGACGTAAATGATTTCTTACTGAATGTCATTTGCAAATCACTAGTTTGCCGCTCCAAACAGCACTTAATGTCAATTACCTTTTTTTATATCAACTGAAAATCACTGGTTTGTAGTTCCAAGCCTCTCTTAATGCCAATTACTGCTCAGAGTGCTGGCTACACTGTCATTTGACACTGGATTTTTAAGCAGTAACTTGCGTTTAGGGGTTCCATCTGGCTCCATCTTCTTAAGGAGAGCTGCTGTTGTTTTGGTTAACTCTTAGCTCGCTCTTAGGGCCTCCATCTGGCTCCACCTTCCTGAGGAGAGCTGCCATTGTCTTTTGTTAACCCTGACTCCCTCTTACACAAGAGGCAGCGCTCTCTCCTTGAGGGAGGCCAGGGGAGGGCTCTTTGGAAGTCCGAGAGCCTGGGTCATGCTACAATCATCGATTTGACATCCCAGGCAGATCCCATGGTCCTTGTGAGGGGAGGGAGATATTGGAGGCATGAGCACCCCTGCCAAAGCCCCAGCTCTCAGGACCAGCATCCTTACTCTGCCTTTCCTGAAAGACCAAGTCTCTTTCCTGGGGTCTCACCTGTGGAAGGGGGTCCGGTGGGATCTTTTCTCTGGCCCTAGAGTGGTTTAGAGGATTAAAGGAGACTGCACAGAGTGTTTAGTGGATTAGCTGGCATAAAGGAAGTGGTGCCTGTGTGTGTAGTGGGGGTGGGGTGCAGTGGCAGGCATTTGGGGAATTACTACTGCTGTCTGTCAGCACACAAAGCTTCCCCTGGGCTTCAGTGACATCCAGGTCCAAAGGCTTGGGAGGCCTATGGGAGCTAGCAGGAAGCCCTGGTTCTACTGTGGATCAGCCAGTTCACAGACCAGTAGCCGGCTGATCCTCACAACTGCCTGGGAGCTAATGACAACTGCTTGGAGGGAAAATCATCTCCCCAGAGGAAGATAAAAAGGGTGACAGGAGAAGGGAAAGAAAAATCGGGAAGACACGGAGAGGAGGAAGTGCAAATGTTTTCCGTATAGAAGGCCTCTCTGCGTCCCATCTCTTTTAGTGTTGGCAGACAGATGAATTAATGGTAAGTTTCAGAGAAAAAGATCTAAGTTTTATCCTCAGAGCAAGGTGACACACTGGGAATGATGACCCAGCTGGAAATGCCATATTCAGATGAATGTGGGAATGTATTTGTCATTATTATTTTAATTGCTTTACAGTGTTGTGTTAGTTTCTGCTGTACTACAACGCGTCAGTCTTGACCATAAATATATGCACCCTCTCTCTTAAACTGCCCTCCCACCCCTGCATCCCACCCCTCTAAGTCATCACAGAATTCATTGTATTTGCCGTTATTAGCACAAGGATCGGGGGAGGGGGCAAGGAGTGGGTCTTGAGATGCTGACAGACGGCAGGCTCAGCCTTCTCTCCTGGCCATGTTGCATGCTCTGGAGGTTCCAGTGACATTTCCAACTCTGTGAAGTCAGTCATCCAGCCGTCCAGGATGGCTGTTCAGATTTGCTGGCAAACCTTTTTACTGACCATGCCTGAGTTTTGTCAGGAATGACTGGGGAGCAAGGCCAGGAGCCAGGAGAGGGATGTTCATGAATAACCTTACTAAGTGACAGCCATTGAGCAGGTGGCCTTGTAGTGTGATTCACTCAGTCCCCCTGGAGACTGGAAAGGCAGGCGTGGTTGTTACTATTAACAGAGAAATCTGAAGCTCAGAAAGGTTAGCTCAGTGTCTCTCAAAGCTTAGTGTCCATCCAAGTGACCCAGGGTCATGTCACAAGGCAGATTCTGAGTCAGAAGTTCTGAGCCAGGGCTGGAGTTTCCATCCCTGACCACTGCAGATGCTGCTGGTCTGGGGATTACACTCCGAGAAGTCAGGCTTTAGATCATCTGCCAGGGTCACAGGACAGCTTACAGGGCAGAGCTAAAAAGGATGGTCATTGTTGGCCCTGGGAAGGCTGGCGGAGTCAGCTGTGAGGCTTAGGTGTGCCCTACTGAGGACTTTAATCCATTTATACATTGGACCTTGGGAGTCTGATAAGGCAGGAACCTGATGGTGAGTCTGACAGTGAAAATACGACTCCTACTGTTGTGGGGAAGACAGTAGCACAGGCCTGCGTGAGGCATGGAGTGGCTTCTCAGGACAAGGGCTAGTCAAGGCTGTAGTCTTAGGTAAGGCTAGAGGTGACAGTGGAGGTGAGCAGTATTCTTGTTCTCAAATTTTCCTTTCAAAATAATTTTAAATTAATTTTTGAAGTAACTTTTACATTACTAAAAAATATTGTTCAGTCACTAAGTTGTGTCTTTGACTCTTTGCGACACCATGGACTGCAGCATGCCAGGCTTCCCTGTCCTTCATTATCTCCTGGAGTTTGCTAAAACTTATGTCCACTGAGTCAGTGATGCCACCCAACCATCTCATCCTCTGTTGTCCCCTTCTCCTCCTGCCTTCGATCTTTCCCAGCATCAGAGTCTTTTTCAGTGAGTTAGCTCTTCTCATCAGGTAGCCAAAGTATTGGAGCTTCAGTTTTAGCATCAGTTCTTCCAATGAATACTGAGGGCTGATTTTCCTTAGGGTTGACTGGTTTGATTTCCTTGCTGTCCAAGGGATTCTCAAGAGTCTTCCGCAGCACCAGTTTGAAAGCACCAATTTTTCAGTGCTCAACCTTCTTTATTTTTTTTTTAAATTTATTTATTTTAATTGGGGGCTAATTACTTTACAATATTGTAGTGGTTTTGTCATACATTGACATGCTCATGGCCTTCTTTAAGGCCAACTCTCACATTTGTACATGACTGCTGGATAAACCATAGCTTTGACCATATGCACCTTTATTAGAAAAGTTATGTCTCTGCTTTCTAATATGCTGTCTAGGTTTGTCATAGCTTTTCTGCCAAGGAACAAGCGTCTTTTAATTAATTAATCATAGTCAGTGAAGCAGAAATAGACATTTTTCTGGAATTCTTTTGCCTTCTCTGTAATCCACTGAATGTTGGAAATTTGATCTTTAGTTCCTCTGTGTTTTCTTAATCCAGCTTTTACATCTGGAAATTCTCGATTTATGTACTGCTGAAGCCTAGCTTGAAGAATTTTGAGCATTACCTTGCTAGCATGTGAAATGAGTGCAATTGTATGGTAGTTTGAACATTCTTTGGCATTGCCTTTGGGATTGGAATGAAAACTGACGTTTTCCAGTCCTGTGGCCTCTCTTGAACTTTCCAAATATTTCAATATTGAGTTCAGAACTTTAACAGCATCATCTTTTAGGATCTGAAATAGCTCAGCTGCAATTCTATCACCTCCACTAGCTTTGTTTATAGTGATGCTTCCTAAGGCCCACTTGACTTCACATTTCCAGGATGTCTGGCTCCAGGTGAGTAAGCATACCATGGTGATTATCTGGGTCATGAAGATCTTTTTTGTATAGTTCTTCTGTGTATCTTGCCACCTCTTCTTAATACTTCCTGCTTCTGTTAGGTCCATACCTTTTCTGCCCTTTATTGTGCCCATCTTTGCATGAAATGTTCCCTTGGTATCTCTAATTTTCTTGACGAGATCTTTAGTCTTTCCCATCTTATTGTTTTCCTCTATCTCTTTCCACTGTTCACCAAGAAGCCTTTCTTATCTCTCCTTGCTATTCTTTGGAACTCTGCATTCCATTGAGCATATGCTTCCCTTTCTCCTTTGCCTTTTGCTTCTCTTCTTTTCTCAGCTAATGCCTCGCAGACAACCACTTTGCCTTCTTGCATTTCTTTTTCTTAGAGATGGTTTTGGTCACTATCTCCTGTACAATGTTACGAACCTCCATCCATTGTTCTTCAGGCCATTTTGTGGCACAAGGGTAGCACATCTGACTCCATAGTTCTTCAGGCACTCTGTCTACCAGATCTAATACTTGAATCTATTCATCACCTCCACTGTATAATTGTAAATGATTTGATTTAGATCTTTTATGAATGGCTTAGTAGCTTTCCCTACTTTCTTCACTTTAAGTCTGATTTTTGCAATAGGGAGCTTGTGATCTGAGCCACAGTCAGCTCCAGGTCTTGTTTCCATTTTAGAAGCATAGTTCAGTAACTTTGACAGATGTGCACACCTCATATTCATAACCACAGGCAAGATACAGTTCATCTCAGCATTCTAAGATCTTGTTTCCCTTGCAGGCAACCAAACCAGTGCCCCTGGTTGCTTTACTCAGTAGTTTCCTCCTTTTTTCATGCTGGGTGGTGTTTCATTGTTGGATATACCATATTGTTTACCGTTTTCCTATTGATGGTTATTTAGAGTGCTTGCAGTTTTTCCTATTATGAGTGCTATGACCATTCACATAAAAGTGGTTTAGTGGACATGTTTTTGTTTTTCTTGGGTGAATCACAAGGAGTGCAACTGTGGCTTGTATAAGTGAATGCTATATTTTCCTTTTTAAAAATTTTCCAATTTCTAATTTTCCTACAGTGAACTCATTTATTTAGCAATTATTTTGCAGCTCACCTATTTAGCAATTTATTCACCCATTTAGCAAATGCATTGAGCACCTACTACTTCTCAGGCCCTATTATCTGGAAAAAAAGAGTTGAACTGTGAAAACAGAAATAAATCATGCCCTCATGGAGTTTTTGTTGTTGTTCAGTTTCTCAGTCGTGTGCAACTCTTTTCAACCCCACGGACTGCAGCATGTCAGGCTTTCCTGTCCATCACCAGCTCCTGGAGTTTGCGCAAACTCATGTCCATTGAGTCAATGATGCCATCCAACCATCTCATCCTCTCATCCCCTTCTTCTCTTGCCCACAATCTTTTCCAGCAGCAGGGTCTTTTCCAGCGAGTTAGCTCTTTGCACCATGCAGCCAAAGTATTGGAGCTTCAGCTTCAGCATCAGTCCTTCCAATGAATATTCAGGGTTGATGTCCTTTAGAATTGACTAGTTTGATCTCCTTGCTGTCCAAGGGATGCTCAAGAAAAGATTATTCCTCTCATTGAGTTCCCCAGGAACTGGGGAAAGAGAGACAAGTGATCATTCTATTATAAAACTTGATGGAAGCAATCAAAGGGTGACAGAGGACTACAGAAGAGGGCGTCTTGGGGCACTCAAGGAAAGGGCTCTTCAGTACTGGTTCTTGATGGTGGCAGAGGAGTAAGTTAGGTAAAGGCTGGAGAAATCAATTTAAGAAGAAGCAGTGGTTAGTGCAATTGCATTGATGCTTAAAAGAGCACTGCATATTGGTAAATTAGAAGATATTCTACCAAGTTATAACAACGTAGATGGAAAAGATATGTTAGATCTATCCAGGGACAGCTCAAGGTGGGCCTTGAGGACTAAGGAAAGAAGTTTGATATTTATCCTGAGAACTTCTGAAAGATTTTAGTGAAGAAGAGAGACATGATCAAATCGGTGTTTTAGGAAAACAAAAACCTTGGGTGGCTTCCTAATAAATATGGCAGCACACATAGACAATACCCAAGTCTACTTCCTTTTCTATACTCATGAAAACAGCAGGAAAAGAATTTTTTAATACACAAATAGGGACTTCCCTGGTGGTCCAATGGTTAAGACTCTGAGCTCCCAATGCAGGGGGCCTACGTTCAATTCCTGGTCAGGGAACTAGATCCCACATGCCACAACCAAGACCAGCACAGCCAAATAAATAAAGAAATATTTATTAAAAATTGTAAATGCACAAATACCCACCATAAAGTTTACAATGAAAAAAGATGTTGATAATGAAACAGAACAGTCATGATCACCTTATAGAAATGTAAATGAATAGAAACAACTTGGCAAAAAATATGATGGTGTCTGAGAAAGCTGAATATATGCATGTTCTGTGACATAACAGTTCCACTCCTAGGCATAGACCTAACAGAAATGCACACACATGTTTAAAAAACACACACACACATGTGTAAGAATATCTACATCAAGAATAGCTCCCAAATTGGAAACTAAGTGTTCATCAAAGTGGATAAATAAATGTGGTATGGTGGAAAAGTAAACCATAAATACAGCAGTAAGAATGAACCATAGACATTTTACATTATGGATTAATGTCACAAACAAAATGCTGAGTGAAAGAAACCAGACAGAAAAGAATACATACTGTGTAATTCCATTTATACAAAGTTAAAGAATAGGAAACACTCATCTGTGCTGTTAAAAGTCAGGAAACTGGATATCATTGACAGGAGGGAGACTAAGACTGAAAGGGAGCCTCCAAGAGATCTCTGGGATTCTGGTCATGTTCTGTCTTGTGATGCGGGTATAGTTATGTGATTGTGTTCTGTTTTTGAACATTGAGATCTACTCTTAGGATATATGCAATTTTCTGTTTTTATATTATACTTCAACAAGAAACATTTTAAAAAGGCATAAACTCATAAGGACAGAAGTAACAAAATTTGGGGAACTGGAAAGCAGATGGTGAGTGGTAAGTGATGTAGCTCAGCTGAGAAAATGGAATTTTTCACTGGCATGAGTAAAAACCAAAAAGCAACCTGGCTTACATAGTAGAATCCCCAAGAGACCAAATAATTCACAGCATAAGGCACTTCTGGAAATTTATAAAACCAGGAAAAATGATTGCAAATCCATTTGAGAAGCAGATGGAGCCCCAGATCTCCTCCTCAAGTCCCTGTGATGGGGCAACTGCTTCCCCAATCATTTAAGAACACTGATGTTTAGTCTTTGGAGAGGGTCTCTGGTCTGAACAACAGAGAACTGAGAGAATGTTTATATGTCTTTGTACCTGGGTTCCTACAACTGGCTTTCACTCTCCAGGCAGAGCAGCATTCTCTGAAGAATCTGACCAGCCAAAGAGAAATAAAAACCTAAAGATACTCATAATAAGGTTTCCTGCAGAGTGTGTTTAAGTAAGATGCTTTGTAGGGAAGACAGTCAACAAGACTCTGACACAGAGAGTACCCATCCATTTCCTCTACTTCACTATTTATCAACGGTCTCAAGATATTTAAAGACAATGTGAAAGGCAGAGTCAAGATAAAGTGAAAGACAGAAAAAAACAAAATAAAGCAAGCTCACTTTGAAGGAAACAGACTTTATATATAGAAAAAATACATTAATATTACTAGAGATGTAAGAACTGCATCCATGAAGGAACAGACTATTTCTTAAAAGGAATGTACAGAGAAAAGAAGAAACCTGGACATTATTGAAAAAAGATAAACAAATTAGAGGATGAATCTGGAAAGTACAAGTTAAGAACAGAATTATCAGAAAGCACAGAAAAAATAATGGGGAGGAAATATGAAATAATGCAATAAAATTTTCTAGAGTTGAGTGGCATGTGTCCAAATTGAAAAGACATGCATAAAAACTAAAAGCAGAAACTCACAATAGAGCAAAACTCTGGGGGCAAAGATATAAGAGCTTATTAAAAGGAAAGAAAATCAGTTTTCATGCAGAGAATCAAGATAGAGAATGCATCAGGCATCTCCACATCATACTAGAAACCAGAAGTCAATGGAACATGATTTCAAAATTCTAAGGAAAATTGTTTCTAACCTGAAAGTCTACACCTAGCTAAACCTCAATCAAATATGAGGATCAGTTCAGTTCAGTTGCTCAGTCATGTCTGACTCTTTGCGACCCCATGAATCTCAGCATGCCAGGCCTCTCAGTCCATCACCAACTCCCAGAGTTCACTCAGACTCACGTCCATCGAGTCAGTGATGCCATCCAGCCATCTCATCCTCTGTCGTCCCCTTCTCCTCCTGCCCCGAATCCCTTCCAGCATCAAAGTCTTTTCCAATGAGTCAACTCTTCGCATGAGGTGGCCAAAGTACTGGAGTTTCAGCTTTAGCATCATTCCTTCCAAAGAACACCCAGGATTTATCTCCTTCAGAATGGACTGGTTGGATCTCTTTGCAGTCCAAGGGACTCCCAAGAGTCTTCTCTAACACCACAGTTCAAAAGCATCAATTCTTTGGCGCTCATAGAAAAGATAAATTACAGTATTATATCCTTGCTTCCTCTCTCAGGAAGCTATTGAAAGTCATATACTACCAAAATGAAGAAAGAACCTTACCCAGAAAGATTATGGTAGTCCAGGAGACAGAGATCCCCAGTATAAAGGTTAAGAGAGAGCCCAAAATTACAACTGCACAGCAGGTTTTGACAACAACCAGTCCACGTGGGAGCACGTCCCAGCAGAAACTGAAAAACCTACTGAATCTGTCTCCTCAAGTCTGTGACACAAGCACAGAAAAAGAACTAATTTCTTCAATTTGTTTTAAATCACAGAATGTTGACTCCACATCCTTAATAGCATATATTTTAAGGATAATCACACAACAAAGAAATATTAAACAGCAATTCAGTAGACTCTTAACAATGTATGATTATTTTGAAACTAATTATACTAGTCTTCTCAGGCTGTCATAATGGAATATCATGGGATGGGTGGCTAAAACAACAGAAATTTATTTTCTTACAATTCTTGAAGCTGGAAACCCAATATCAGGACACAATTAGGGTTGGTTTCTAGTGAGGAACTCTTCCTAGCTGGCTTCCCGGCTCACTCTACTTCACATGGCCGGTCTCTTCTCTGTGATGTCTCTTCCCCCTCTTTAAGGATAGCAATCTGATTGGATTAACACTTCACCCTTTTGCCTCCAAATACAGCCACATTGGGGGTTATGGTTTTAATATACAGATATAGGGGGACAATCTGATTTTGGTGTTGACCATCTGGTGATGTCCATGTGTAGAGTCTTCTCTTGTGGTGTTGTTGTCTTGTGGGTGTTTGCTATGACCAGTGCATTTTCTTGGCAAAACTATATTAGTCTTTGCCGTGCTTCATTCTGTATTCCAAGGCCAAATTTGCCTGTTACTCCAGGTGTTTCTTGACTTCCTACTTTTGCATTCCAGTCCCCTATCATGAAAAGGACATCATTTTTGGGTGTTAGTTCTAAAAGGTCTTGTAGGTCTTCATAGAACTGTTCAACTTCAGCTTCTTCAGCATTACTGGTTGGGGCATAGACTTGGATTACTGTGATATTGAGTGATTTTCCTTGGAAATGAACAGAGATCCTTCTGTCATTTTTGAGATCGCATCCAAGTACTGCATTTCAGACTCTTTTGTTGACCACGATGGCTACTCCATTTCTTCTAAGGGATTCCAGCCCACAGTAGTAGATATAATGATCATCTGAGTTAAATTCACCCATTCCAGTCCCTTTTAGTTCGCTGATTCCTAGAATGTCAACGTTCACTCTTGCCATCTCCTGTTTGACCACTTACAATTTGCCTTGATTCATCACCAGATGGTCAACACCGAAATCAGATTAATTACATTCTTTGCAGCCAAAGAAGGGGAAGCTCTATACAGTCAACAAAAACAAGGAAGGAGCTGAATGTGGCTCAGATCACAAACTCCTTATTGCCAAATTCAGACTTAAATTGAAGAAAGTAGGGAAAACCACTAGACCGTTCAGGTATGACCTAAATCAAATCCCTTATGATTGATTATACAGTGGAAGTGAGAAATAGATTTAAGGGCCTAGATCTGATAGGTAGAGTGCCTGATGAACTATGGAATGAGGTTCATGACATTGTACAGGAGACAGGGATCAAGACCATCTCCATGGAAAAGAAATGCAAAAAAGCAAAATATCTGTCTAAGGAGGCCTTACAAATCGCTGTGAAAAGAAGTGAAGTGAAAAGCAAAAGAGAAAAAAAGATACAAGCATCTGAATGCGGAGTTCCAAAGAATAGCAAGAAGAGATAAGAAAGCCTTCCTCAGTGATCAATGCAAAGAAATAGAGAAAAACAATAGAATGGGAAAGACTAGAGATCTCTTCAAGAAAATTAGAGACACCAAGGGAACATTTCATGCAAAGATGGGCTCAAATAGTATGGACCTAACAGAAACAAGATATTAAGAAGAGGTGGCAAGAATACACAGAAGAACTATACAAAACATATCTTCATGACCAAGGTAATCACGATGGTGTGGTCACTTACCTAGAGCCAGACATCCCGGAATGTGAAGTCAAGTGGGCCTTAGAAAGCATCACTACAAACAAAGCTAGTGGAGGTGATGGAATTCCAGTGGAGCTATTTCAAATCCTGAAAGATGATGCTGTGAAAGTGCTGCACTCAATATGCCAGCAAATTTGGAAAACTCAGCAGAGGCCACAGGACTGGAAAAGGTCAGTTTTCATTCCAATCCCAAAGAAAGGCAATGCCAAAGAATGCTCAAACTACCGCACAATTGCACTCATCTCACATGCTAGTAAAGTAATGCTCAAAATTCTCCAAGCCAGGCTTCAGCAATATGTGAACCATGAACTCCCAGATGTTCAAGCTGGTTTTAGACAAGGCAGAGGAACCAGAGATCAAATTGCCGACATCTGCTGGTTCATGGAAAAAGCAAGAGAGTTTCAGAAAAACATCTATTTCTGCGTTACTGACTATGCCAAAGCCTTTGACTGTGTGGATCACAATAAACTGCGGAAAATTCTGAAAGAGATGGGAATACCAGACCACCTAACCTGCCTCTTCAGAAACCTATATGCAGGTCAGGAAGCAGCAGTTAGAACTGGACATGGAACAACAGACTGGTTCCAAAGAGGAAAAGGAGTATGTCAAGGCTGTATATTATCACCCTGCTTATTTAACTTACATGCAGAGTACATCATGAGAAATGCTGGACTGGAAGAAGCACAAGCTAGAATAAAGATTGCCAGGAAAAATATCAATAACCTCAGATATGCAGATGACACCACCCTTATGGCAGAAAGTGAAGAGGAGCTAAAAAGTCTCTTGATGAAAGTGAAAGTGGACTTAAAGTGAAAAAGTGAAAAAGTTGGCTTAAAGCTCAACATTCAGAAAATGAAGATCATGGCATCCAGTCCCAACAGTTCATGGGAAATAGATGTGGAAACAGTGGAAACAGTGTCAGACTTTATATTATGGGGCTCCAAAATCACTGCAGATGGTGATTGCAGCCATGAAATTAAAAGATGCTTACTCCTTGGAAGAAAAGTTATGACCAACCTAGATAGTATATTCAAAAGCAGAGACATTACTTTGCCGACTAAGGTCTGTCTAGTCAAGGCTATGGTTTTTCTAGTAGTCATGTATGAATGTGAGAGTTGGACTGTGAAGAAGGCTGAGTGCCAAAGAATTGCTGCTTTTGAACTGCGGTGTTGGAGAAGACTCTTGAGAGTCCCTTGGACTGCAGGTAGATCCAACCCGAAGTCCATTCTGAAGGAGACCAGCCCTGGGATTTCTTTGGAGAGAATGATGCTGAAGCTGAAACTCCAATACTTTGGCCACCTCATGCGAAGAGTTGATGCTGAGAGGGATTGGGGTCAGGAGGAGAAGGGGACGACAGAAGATGAGATGGCTGAATGGCATCACTGACTCGAAGGATGTGAGTTTGAGTGAACTCCGGGAGTTGGTGATGGACAGGGAGGCCTCGCGTGCTGCGATTTTCTTGCGACTCTCGCAAAGAGTTGGACATGACTGTGTGACTGAACTGAACTGAACTGATAGGGGAACATAGATTGTAAAACAATTATAAGTATTATAAGTGTATTACATGAAAAATAAATATATAAATATGCCAGTGTAGATAAGAATCAAGATGTAAGAGAAATATGGAATCATAGTGGTTGACTCAAAACACTGTAGTCCTAAATTAAAATCAGAAATACCAGTTTCGGCTCATGATTTCCTTTCCTGAAAAATGTTTGCTTGCTTTGTCCACTGAGTAGGTCTAGAGGAGTTATCAACTCAGCAGCAGTGAACAAACTTGATGCCCAGATTGTTGCTTCTGAATATCACATTCCACTTGAAGAACCTAGAACTCCATAGAGAATATGTGGTTCATGTGTGGTCACATCAAAATGACACAGGAGGCAACTTGAAGGGCTTCTCCTAATCAAAACTGGGACAGTTAGAATATTAAAAAAAAGCAAAATATTGAATCATATCACATAGATTAAAATCTATGAGCTCATAATTACCCTGAGAAAAACACTCATGGTGACCTTTTGTGTTTGGTGTTGATGGCATTAAAACCATTACTTTGAAAACAGATGAGGAAAGAAGCCAGCATTTGTATGAACTGCATTTAGGGTAATTTCATATTCAGTTCAGTTCAGTTCAGTTACTCAGTCATGTCCGACTCTTTGCGACCCCATGAATCAAAGCATGCCAGGCCTCCCTGTCCATCACCAACTCCTGGAGTTCACTCAGACTCATGTCCATTGAATCAGTGATGCCATCGAGCCATCTCATCCTCTGTCGTCCCCTTCTCCCCCTGCCCCCAATCCCGCCCAGCATCAAAGTCTTTTCCAATGAGTCAACTCTTCGCATGAGGTGGCCAAAGTACTGGAGTTTCAGCTTTAGCATTATTCCTTCCAAAGAAATCCCAGGGCTGATCTCCTTCAGAATGGACTGGTTGGATTTCCTTGCAGTCCAAGGGACTCTCAAGAGTCTTCTCCAACACCACAGTTCAAAAGCATCAATTCTTTGGCGCTCAGCTTTCTTCACAGTCCAATTGTTGCATCCATACATGACCACTGGAAAAACCATAGCCTTGACTAGATGGACCTTAGTCGGCAAAGTAATGTCTCTGCTTTTGAATATGCTATCTAGGTTGGTCATAACTTTTCTTCCAAGGAGTAAGAGTCTTTTAATTTCATGGCTGCAGTCACCATGTGCAGTGATTTTGGAGCCCCCCAAAAGAAAATCTGTCACTGTTTCCACTGCTTCCTCATCTATTTGCCATGAAGTGATGGAACCAGATACCACGATCTTAAGTTTTCTGAATGTTGAATTTTAAGCCAACTTTTTCTCTCTCCTCTTTCTCTTTCATCAAGAGGCTCTTTAGTTCTTCTTCACTTTCTGCCTCTGTGTGTGTGAGGTTACTGATATCTCTCCCAGCAATCTGATTCCAGCTTGTGCTTCATCCAGCCCAGCATTTCTCATGATGTACCCTGCATATAAGTTAAATAAGCAGGTGACAATATGCAGCCTTGATGTACTCCTTTTCCTATTTGGAACTAATCTGTTCCATGTCCAGTTCTAACTGTTGCTCCCTGACCTGCATACAGATTTCTCAGGAGGCAGGTCAGGTGGTCTGGTATTTCCCATCTCTTTCAGAATTTTCCACAGTTTGTTGTGATCCACACAGTCAAAAGCTTTGGCATAGTCAATAAAGCAGAAATAGAGTTTTTTCTGGAACTCACTTGCTTTTTCTATGATCCAACGGATGTTGGCAATTTGATCTTTGGTTCCTCTGCCTTTTCTAAATCCAGCTTGAACATCTGGAAGTTCATGGTTCATGTACTGTTGAAGCCTGGCTTGGAGAGTTTTGAGCATACTTTGCTAGCATGTGGGATGAGTGCAATTGTGCTTTAGGTTGAGCATTCTTTGGCATTGCCTTTCTTTGGGGTTGGAACAAAAACTGACCTTTTCCAGTCCTATGGCCTCTGCTGAGTTTTCCAAATTTGCTGGCATGTTGATTGTAGCACTTTCGCAGCATCATCTTTCAGGATTTGAAATAGCTCAACCAGAATTCCATCACCTCCACTAGCTTTGTTTGTAGTGATGCTTCCTAAGGCCAACTTGACTTCACATTCCAGGATGTGGCTCTAGGTGAGTGATCATACCATAGTGATTATCTGTGTCATGAAGATCTTTTTTGTATAGTTCTTCTGTGTATTCTTGCCACCTCTTCTCAATATCTTCTGCTTCTATTAGGTCAATATCTTTTCTTTTCTTTATTGTGTCCATCTTTGCATGAAATGTTCCCTTGGTATCTCCAATTTTCTTGAAGAGATCTCTATTCTTTCCCATTCTATTGTTTTTCTTTATTTCATTGTACTGATCACTGGGGAAGGCTTTCTTATCTCTCTGTGCTATTCTTTGGAACTCTGTATTCAAATGGGTATATCTTTCCTTTTCTCCTTTGCTTTTTGCTTCTCTTCCTTTCACAGCTATTTGTAGGGCCTCCTCAGATAACCATTTTGCTTTTTTGCATTTCTTTTTCTTGGGGATGATCTTGATCACTGCCTCCTGTACAGTGTCACAAACCTCCATCCATAGTTCTTCAGGCACTCTGTCTATCAGATCTAACCAGTTGATCTATTTCTCACTCCACTGTATAATCATAAGGGATTTGATTTAGGTCATACCTGAATGATCTAGTGGTTTTCCCAATTTTCTTCCATTTAAATCTGAATTTAGCAATAAGGAGTTCATGATCTGAGCCACAGTCAGCTCCCTGGTTTTTTTTTTTTTTTTTTTTTTTTTTATGCTTACTTTATAGAGCTTCTCCATCTTTGGCTGCAAAAAGTATGATCAATGTGATTTTGGTATTGACCATCTGGTGATGTCCAGGTGGGAGGAAAGTGAAAGTGAAGTCACTCAGTTGTGTCCAACTCTTTGTGACCCAATGGACTGTAGCCTATCAGGCTCCTCAGTCCATGGAATTTTCAAGGCAAGATTAGTAGAGTGGGTTTCTGTTTCTTTCTCCAGAGGATCTTCCTGACCCAGGGATTGAACCTGGCTCTCCCACATTGCAGGCAGACACTTTACCATCTGAGACATCTAGTTGGGAGGAAATTGCAGTATAGTTGATTTATAATATGTTAGTCTCAGGTATATAGCACAGTGATTCAGTTATTCATATATACAATAAACTGTGTCTAAAGAAAAAAAAAATCAGTCCTGTGAAGTGGGAGGGGTTGCATTGCTGAAGGGTTAATGAAATATCCTACTCTGTGTTGTGCAGCCAGTCAGCTGGGGATTTGGAGGTCAGAAAGTCAATTACCATTCCTGTTATAACTACATTCACCTGATTTTAGGGCCTTTCACCTTAGAGTTTTGCTTTCATTTCCTACTAGATCAGGAAAATAAGGGGAGTGAAGAGGTCTGTTGTGGTACTTTTTAAACCTTGACTTTAAATCTTGACTAAAATTAAAATTCAGTTAAAGAACAAAAAGCAAAGAGTGCTAGGCTGAACAACGGATTAGTAGTAAGTGAGTAGAGGCAGAGGGATCAGAGAATAGAGGTCACTGCAGTCATCTGTATGAGAGGGTAAGGAGGACCACAATGGGCAGCACAGAAGTGGAGATGGAAAAGGGGTCTGCACAGTAGGGTCCATCCAGAACTTGTGGGTTTTTGATGACAATCCCCCCAAGACATCTGACTCCCCAACACTTATCTCTCAGCAATGTGGAAAAGTATGGAAGATACTAATATATAGCTCATCTATGGAAAGCTTGCAAGTTTTCTTCACTGGAAGTCAATCTTGAAGTTAACACTTTAAGAGGTTGTGAGTGATCTTCCCTGAGGATGTTGATTAGAGAGGTCTCCCATACTTGGCGGTTACTTCCAAAGTTACCACAAATCCAACGTTCTGTGTTTCTTCCATAGTATCATGTAGGATTCTTGAACATTTGGAAAACTGAGATGGCAGATTGATTTTGGTTTTCTTTTCAATCCATCATTTGCATAGTTGCCATCAGTCTCATACACCACAAGCAGTGGTTTTTAAAGACCAGAGTTTCCATCCCTGGGTCTGGCCCTATATAGAGCAGAAGTCACACTGCTTTGAAGACTTGTCAAAGGTAAAATTCCTATAATAGAAATGGCCTGGCCCAATCACCAAGCATTTCCCAAGCTCTGAGAGCCATGTGACACTTTGATCTGTCAACATAGCATTGCTAATAAGTTTTCAGATTGAATATGCAAGTTTGCTAAGGAATAGGCCATTCAGGTGTCTCTATACATGTTTATGAGGTAGTGGTTTTCTAGTCAGTTCTCATGTGACCCACATAAGAAGCACTGTGTATGTGTGCTCAGTTATACTTGACTCTTTGCAACCTCATGGACTGTAGCCTGCCAGGCTCCTCTGTTCATGGGATTATCCAGGCAAGAATACTGGAGCGGGTTGCCATTTCCCCCACCAGGGGATCTTCCCAACCCAGGGATCGAAACTGTCTCCTGCATTGACAGGCAGAATCTTTACCACTGAGCCACCTGGAAAGCCCATAAGAAGCACAAGTAAGGGTTAAACCAAATATTTCTTCATATGGGGACCATTGATCAGGGAGCCATATTCTCCTTATAGGGGATACACCTGACTGTATTAATGATTTGTAGATCTAGGATTTTTCTAACCAGGAAACATTCCTAGGTGGGCAGTATTGCCTTGGATATCCTTGAAATCAGCTTGAAATCCCTTGAAATCTTGCCCAAACACCCACTGAGTTTGATTTCATGGTTCTGTTTTTATTTTTCCATCCCCATTACTTTCTAGGCCCAAGTACACTCAGCTCTCAAAGATGCTCATGGTCCACTCAGCAGGTGGGCCACAATCCTGACCAGTCTTTTCCTTTTCTGTCTCCTTGCATATCCAGCTTTCTGCAAAGTCTGCAGTGGAGAGATTTAGGAGGTGTGTTGAAGTCATCTGCTGAATCAACAAATGTTTAAGAAAGATCTACTCCATGCAGGTACTTCTCTGGACTCTGCAACATGAAGACCTGAAAATGGCAGAGCCCTTGCCCCCAGGTAGCTTACTTTCTAGTGGTGGGAGAGAGACATAAGCAGGTAACCAAATGATATATAATGTAATTATATATGAGGTAATGATAAGCACTATGAAGAAATAAGGGCATAGATAGGTTGTGATCTTAGCTTTCTCTGAAGACTTGACTTTTGGGCTGAAATTTGAATGAAGTGGGAAGATGATCTATATTATACTGGAAAGGATATTTCAGGCAGAGCACAAAGCACCCCACTATGACTAGAAGTGTTCCTTGAGATGGAGTGTTGACTAGGAGGGTCCAATTGGGATCTGAAAAATAATCTGGAAAAACTCTTCCTTTGGAAAGAACAGATAATATGGCAGAAGTGGAAGTAGGGAGGCCAGGTAGGCTTATATCACATTTGTCAAGGTAAGATATAAGATGAAAAGAATATTGGTTTTTTTTTGATACCTTTTTGAAGGTGAAGGTAACAGGATTAGTAGTGAATTCAATGTACAGCACAAGGGAAAGTGGTCATAAGATTTACTCTAGGATTTTGTTTTGAGCTACTGGTGGATTATGGGTGCTGTTCTGTGCTTAGTCTCTCAGTCATGTGTGACTCTTTGCGATCCCATGGACTGTAACCCTCCAGGTTCCTCTGTCCTTGGGGATTCTCCAGGCAAGAATACTGGAGTGGGTTGCCATGTCTTCTTCCAGGGGATCTTCCCAAACCAGGGATTGAATCCAAGTCTCCCTCATTGCAGGCTGATTCTTTACCCTTTACCAGTCGAGCTATCAGGGAAGCCCAGTTGATTGTGGGTATCATTTACTAAAAGGGGAAGACAGGGAGGCCATGTACTATTGTGGGAAGGAGTTGTGATGTTTGTTAGAATCCAGATAGAGAGGGCAAGTAGGCAGTTTGATATAGATTTTGTGATGAAGAGTGAGATCATGAGCAGATCAGTAAATTGTGGAGTTGTCAGAATATATCTGATATTAACAGTCACAGTGGATGCAGACATTTCAGGGAGACGATGTAGACAGAGAGAGAATAAGGTCCAAGGTTTAAGCCCTGGGGCACTCTTAGCTCAGGGGCCTGGATGAGGAAGAGAGGCCAAGAAAGGAGATGTAGAAGGAGCTGCAGAAGGAGGCTATTCTGAGATTTGATTCATCCATGTTAAAGAGGAATTAGTATAATAAATGCCAAAGCATGGCACAAATCTGGAATAAAATTCTAAGGAAGGTGAAAGATCAGAAGAATTTCATAAATGGAAAATATGTTATGAATATTTTAAAAAAGGATTTAAAAAGTTTTGTGGACAGAGTCCAACTGTTGATGGCATATGGCATAATATTTGAAGTTGAAGGAGAGAAAGTAAAATGTCTCAATTCCTATTTTACTGCCATGCTTTTGTTCAAAAAGTGAAGTGTACAAAATGGAAAGTGGAGACAGCATGGTTAAGAGGAAGGAGACTCAATCTAAACAAGGCTCAGAGCAAGACAAATGAGGGCTCAGCAACTGATTATCAGTAGGATCGTAAAACCACCACTGTAAATTTGAGCGGTGGAAGGTTTCCAGAAGATGCCAACAGATTTCTGCTGAAAAGTCACCTGATAGTCTCATGGGTGTTCCCTTATATGTAATGTGTTGCTTTTCCTTTGCTGCTTTTAATATTCCCCCCTTACCTTTGATTTTTGCTATTCTAATTACAGTATGTCTTGGTGTTTTCTCTTTGAGTTTATCCTGTTTGGATCTCTGTGATTCTTGAACCTGGATGTTTGTTTCCTTCCCCAAGTTAGGAAAGTTTTCAGCTATTATACCTTTAAGTATGTTTATTGCCTCTTTCTGTCTCTCTTCTGCTTCTGGGACCCCTATAACCTGATGATGTCCTGGCAGTCTCTTAAACTGTCCTCATTTTTTTGCCCTGTTCAGTTCCAGTGATTTCCATTACTCTGTCTTCCAACTCACTGATCCATTTCTTTGTATCATTTAACCTATGGTTGATTATGGTTCTCTGTATCATTTAATCTATGGACTTCCCTAGTGTCTCAGATGGTAAAAAAAAAAAAAATCTACCTGTAATACAGGAGATCTGGATTTGATCTCTGGGTCGGGAAGATCCCATGGAGCAGGAACTGGCTACCCACTCCAATATTGTTGCCTGGAGGATTCCATGGACAGAGGAGCCTGGGGGGCTACAGACCATGGGGTTGCAAAGAGTTGGACATGACTTAGTGACTGAACAACAACCATAACAAAGTGCATTTAAAAATTTTTGTTACTGTATTCTTCATCTCTGCTTTTGCTTTATGTTTCTTCTTTTTAAAAAGCTTATAGCTTCTCACTTAGTTCACCCACTCTTCTCCCAAGTTCTTTGATCTTTACAATCATTACCTTGAACTCTTTGTTGGGTGGGTTGTCTCCCTCTCCACTTCACTTAGTTCTTCTTCTGGAGTTTTATCTAGTTCCTTCATTTGAAACACGTTACTCTGTCACTTCATTTTGCCTAATTTGTTGTTTTTAGTTCTGTGTATCTAGTAGTTTGGTTATGTTTCCTGATGCTAGAGAAGTAGCCTTTTGTGGGAGACATGCTATTTTCTAGGAGTACCCCCTCAGTGGGCTGTGTGGGTCCTTCTGTTTTGGCAGATTGACTGCTGTGGATGGTCTGGCAGGTATGGCTTTCCTTATCCAATTGGTTGCTAGTCCTTGCCTTGTGTGGAGGCTTCCAGGTATGGTTGGTGGGATCAGGTCACAACTGGCTGTGGAATCCCAGGTGGTCCTGGATCTAGGGCTGGCCTGCTGGTTTACAGAACTGGTCTGTGGGTTGGCTGGTTACAGGGCCAGAGTTCCAAGATCTAGGGTTGGCCTGCTGGTGAGTGGGATTGTTTGCTGACATGGCTGGTTGCGGCTCACAGAGTATCCTATAAAGCTGGTGCTGGCCTGTTGGTGAGAGGAGCTGGCGTCTCAGGCAGCTGGCTGAGGAATCCAAGGAGTCCAAGGTGGTGGTGGTCTGATGGTGGGTGGAGTCAGCTCCCAGGATCTCTGGCTGCAGGGCCTGGGGGTCCTGGGGCTAATGTCTGTGCACTTGTGTGGGGGGCAGTGTCCTGAGGTCTCTGGTGGACAGGCCTGTGTCCTAAGGAGTTTATGTGCTCTGGGAGCTTTAAGGCAGCAGGCCTGCTGGTGGGTGAGGCTGTGTCCCTGCCCAGCTCATTGCTTGGCCTGAGTATCTTAGTACTGCTGTCAACAGGCTGGTGGGCAGGGATAAGTACTGGTGCAACTAAGCTAGAGGGAGGATTCCACACGGCACTTGCCAGTGCCAGTGTCCACGTGGTAGAACAGGTTCCCAAGATGGTGGCCAACAGTGTCTGTGTCTCCTGAGCTGCAGTTGCCTCCTGCCTTCAGGAGCCCTTCCAAGATCGGCAGGCAGGTGTGACCCAGGCTCCTTTCTAATCACTGCTTCTGTCCATGACTGTGTAAGATTTTATGTGCACCCTTTAAGAGTGGAGTCTCTATTTCCCCCAACCCTCTGGGTCTCCTAATAAATTTTGCTAGCCTTCAAAGCCAAATGTTCTGGGGGCTCATCTTCTAGGTGCAGGATCTCGGGCTGGGAAGTCTGATATGGGTCTCAGACCCATTGCTCCTTGGGGAGAGCCTCTGCAGTTTTAATTATCTTCCCATTTGTGAGTCACCCATCTTGGGGTAGAGTTCTTGACTATACTGCATCTCTGCCCCTCGTACCCATCTCACTGTGGTTTCTTCTTTACACCTTCAGTTGCAGAAGATATTTTCTGCTACACTCCAGTCTTTCTTATCATAAGAAAGTAAGCTCTGTAAATAGTTGTAATTTTGGTGTGCCTGTGGGAAGAAGTGAACTCAGGGTGGTCCTGCTCTGCCATCTTCCCTCCAATCCTGAATAGTCTTTTAAAATTAAGATATGTACATTGTGTTTTAACACATAACACTATTACATACATAATAGACTGCAGTACAGTGTAAACAATGGGCTTCCCTGGTGGCTCAGACAGTAAAGAATCTGCCTTCAATGTAGGAGACTTGGGTTTGATCCCTGGGTTGGGAAGATCCCTTGGAGAAGGGAATGGCAACCCACTCTGGTATTCTCACCTATGGACAGAGGAGCCTGGTGGGCTACAGTCCATGGGATCACAAACAGTTGGACACGATTGAATGACAAACACTTTCACTTTCATAAGTCAGTTAAGTTCAGTTGCTCAGTCATGTCCAACTCTTTGTGACTCCATAGACTGAAGCATGCCAGGCCTCCCTGTCGATCACCAACTCCCAGAGTTTACTCAAACTCATGTCCATTGAGTTGGTGATGCCATCCAACCAGCTCATCCTTTGTCATCCCCTTCTCCCACTTTCAATCTTTCCCAGCATCAGAGTCTTTTCCAAAGAGTCAGTTATTTGAATCAGGTGGCCAAAGTATTGGAGTTTCAGCATCAACATCAGTTTTTCTGATGAACACTCAGAACTGATCTCCTTTAGGATGGACTGGTTGGATCTCCTTGCAGTCCAAGGGACTCTCAAGAGTCTTCTCCAACACCACAGTTCAAAAGCATCAATTCTTCGGTGCTCAGCTTTCTTCACAGTCCAACTCTCACATCCATACATGACTACTGGAAAAACCGTACCCTTGACTAGGTGGACATTTGTTGGCAAAGTAATGTCTCTGCTTTTTAACAGACTGTCTAGGTTGGTCATAACTTTTCTTCCAAGGAGCAAGCATCTTTTAATTTCACTTTCATAGTGTAAACATAACTTTTATATGCACTGAGAAAACAAAAATTCCATATGACTCAATTTATTGTGCTAGTGTGGAACACAACATCACTGTCTCTATGGTATCCTGTATGTAACATAGGAAGCAACAATTCGAACTGGACATGGAACAACAGACTGGTTCCAAATAGGAAAAGGAGTACGTCAAGGCTGTATATTGTCACCCTGTTTATTTAACTTATATGCAGAATACACCATGAGAAACACTGGGCTAGATGAAGCACAAGCTGGAATCAAGATTGCCAGGAGAAATATCAATAACCTCAGCTATGCAGATGACACCACCCTTATGGCAAAAAGTGAAGAAGAACTAAAGAGCCTCTTGATGAAAGTGAAAGGTTGGCTTAAAGCTCAGCATTCGGAAAACTAAGATCATGGCATCTGGTCCCATCACTTCATGGGAAATGGGGAAACAGTGGAAACAGTGGCTGACTTTATTTTTCTGAGCTCCCAAATCACTGCAGATGGTGACTGCAGCCATGAAATTAAAAGACACTTACTCCTTGGAAGAAAAGTTATGACCAAAGTAGATAGCATATTTAAAAGCAGAGACATTGCTTTGCCAACAAAGGTCCATCTAGTCAAGGCTATGGTTTTTCCAGTGGTCATGTATGGATGTGAGAGTTGGACTGTGAAGAAAGCTGAGTGCCGAAGAATTGCTGCTTTTGAACTGTGGTGTTGGAGAAGACTCTTGAGAGTCCCTTGGACTGCAAGGAGATCCAATCAGTCCATTCTAAAGAAGATCAGTCCTGGGTGTTCATTGGAGGGACTAATGTTGAAGCTGAAACTCCAATACTTTGGCCACCTGATGTGGAGAGCTGACTCATTTGAAAAGACCCTGATGTTGGGAAAGATTGAAGGCAGGAGGAGAAGGGGACGACAGAGGATGAGATGGTTAGATGGCATCACCGACTCAATGGACATGGTTTGGGTGGACTCCGGGAGCTGGTGATGGACAGGGAGGCCTGGCGTGCTGCAGTTCATGGGGTCGCAAAGAGTTGGACAGGACTGAGCAACTGAACTGAACTGAATTGAATCTTACCCTATTAGGCCCTTACAGTTTATGACCTCATTTAATGTTAATTACCTCCTAAGGGCCCTGTCTCCACATACAATCACACTGAGGGTTAAAGCTTCAATATATGAATTTTGGGCATGTACAAGTCTGTCCTTAGCATATAATATTATGTTTCCAACATTTAAAAGAAAAGTATGAATCCAGCTAAGGGGTCAGCATCTATAAAGGTTCTCAGGTAAAATACTGAGGACAGTTGCATGTGTCTAAGGCAGAAATTTCTACCTATTTTCTTATAAAATGCAAAATACTCTGAGATATATCACATATGGTAATGGCTAATCAGTTATACCTTAGTGTTGAGCAAGGAGCATGCTCCTCACTGGCAGCTGGACCTGTAGAGGGCCTCCTCTAAGAGCTGTAAACTTTGGGAAATAAAGTGGCCCGCAGGCAGGGAGGGCCCTCTGCCTTCTGATCTTCTGTTGCACTCCTTTCCCCGCCGCCCCCCGCCCCAGCATCCATGAGCGAAACTGGAAGCCAGTTGGTGCAGCTGTCGAGGTCACTCTGCAGATCCTAGGGAGCAGATCCCAGGGGAAGATGATGGAGAGCTGCTTGGGAGGGGAAAATGGAGGAAACAGCACAATGAATGAATCCTCATCTGTAAATCCTATTTCTCCAAGTAGATTCAAAGCTTGTCAGAAGCTTTAACAGAGGCCAAACACTGGTGGCTTCAGTGAGAAAGAGAGGCTGTGTTTCTCTTCTGTTAAAGTGGACACTGGTAGGTGATCAGGTGGGTGGATGTCACCACTCTGAGAAGTCACCTACGTCCTTGCTCCCCTGTTGCTTCTGTTCCCTTGCAGCCCATCTTCATCATCAGCGCCTAAGCTCTGCCCCCTTTAAGAGAAGGGGAAGAGGAACAGAGGCCAGGCGACTTCCTTCCAAGGGATTGCTCTGGAAGTTGCACATGTGCACCCTGCTCACACTCCGTGGTGCCACATGGGTCATGTAGCCACACAGCACTGAAAATACAGGTGAGACTGTGGTTTGTGACTAGTGGCTATTGGATGGTTCTGTTCCTGAAAGAATCAGGGGAAGGATGGATACCCAAGGACAGTTAGCACTCTCCTCTTCCCAGAGCTTGTGTGTAAACAGCATCTGGTGAAACAAAAACCTTTATTTGGACACAATATCACCCTGAACCAGCTCACAGTTCTGGAATTAAGGAAAACATGGTGCAACTCTGTGTGTCAGCTGTTCAGGCTTAGCTCCTGGGACCCCAGGGCTGGCTCGGGCTACCTGTCCTGGATGTGTCATGGGCTGAACTGGGTGTCCTGGAGGAGCTTAGGTCTAGGGTACTGGCGAGGTCAGCTGAACACATCAGCTTCTGGTCACACAGGTTGAGATGCCAACAGAGGTGGGATCTGGGAGCCTAGATTTCAAGAGAGGCACCAAGCCAGGGATCCAGCTTTGGGCTCTGTCTCCCCACTTACCATCTCTCTGCATCTCCATCTTGACAGTCTCTCTGTCCTGAGGGCATGGCTTGCTGGCTCAGATCACATGTGTGCTGGCAAAACAATTCAAAGGGCACTGTAGACCTTGGAGCAATGCACTAGCAAAGAAAGGATGCGATTTACGCTTAGAGTGCCTGGTTTGGACAGACAGGAGGAAAGCCATGGTGGAGATTGCTTGTCCCTCCTAGATTTTAAGACAAAGTGTATGTAGAGCCTGGAATGCTAGCAGTAACCCCTGCTTAGTAATTCCTGAATTCTCAGGAATTCCCTGAGCACACAGCCACGAGCTGACTTAGAAACATGCCCTCGTGTGGCAAAGCCTACACTGGGACCATAGGTCTTTGTAATCTTAGAAGCCTATGACCAAGTTTAACCTCAATTAAAATCCAAAACTGTCTGTCTGGTGGCAGCTCCGGAAGTGCCCTACCCGCATCCTCCTCACAGTCCTGCACCAGAGAGCTAGCAAGCTCTGGAAATGGGCCTGCAGTTCCTGTCTCTGCCTCAAGATGGTACCAGGGAAATGGGCTTGAGGAATTATGTTGCTTCTACCCAGGCCTGGCAATGGACATAAGTTTGAGCAAGCTCCAGGAGCTGGTGATGGACAGGGAAGCCTGGCGTGTTGCAGTTCATGCAGTCCATGGGGTCATAAAGAGACAGACATGACCACATGACTGAACTGAACTGAGGCCTGACAGGGTCAGCATCGGAGATGGCCCTGTTCATAGCTGTGGTTACAGACTCTGGCCAGCCAGCAGTGTTCATCCGGGGTGCTTTGACCTGACAGAATAAGAGCTGTCATTTTTCTAAGTGTAGTCTGAGACCTGGGGCTTAGCTTACGTCTTTGAGATAAGGTAGTTAATTCTCCTGGTCTCATTTTATAGAAAGGCAGACTGAGACTGACCAAGAGGTGTGGTCCAGGTAACTCAGCCAGTAACTGGTAGGAGCAGCATCCAACTCAAGGTGTCTATATGGCCAACTTCTTTCTAGTCGTCCAGGCAGTGTCCCAGGCACCAGAGCCCACAGGCACTGGATGCAGGCTCTGTATGAGCAGGGCTGGTTGCTGACTGCAATGTGCTGAGCTGAGGCATGTGTGCTTCTTTCAGAAGTGGCCCCCCATTTACTAGACTTCATGTGGCCATGGAGAGCTTCCCTGGGAGACCAAGTCTCAGTGTATGGGCAGGCTTGTAGGACTCTTTGAAAGCCTAGATCCAAAGTGGCTGTTAAAGAGACATGTCTTAGCCACATCCTCCTGCTAAAGTTGTTTCCGGGGAGTGGAAGGAGGCATGGATGAGCTGTGTGATGCAGCAGTGAGTGGAGCAACAGGCAAGTGGTCAGGTACTGATGCCCTTTCCTGAGGGGTGAAGGATGGCCAGGCTCACGTCAGGAGCAAAGGGGAGGGGCATGGGGAGGGGCATAGATAGGGACAGAATGAGGAAAGATTTGTGTGGACGAGAAACTGAAGTAGTTTGGTATTGCTGGGACATGATGCCTGACAGTGAACAAAGATGAAGTATGGGTCCAGATAGAGTGGACAGTACACAGACAGCTTTGAGCCCAATGCTGAGAAGGTCATGCCCAAACCTAGGAGGAATGGAATTTTTGGAGAGATTTTAACTAGGGGCAGGATCATACTTGATTTAGATTTTAAATAAATCACCCTGTTAATCTCAAGTCCCAAGCGTTCCATGGATCCTCTGAAAATGCCAGCCTGGGTTGAGACCTCCATTCCTAACTATTCATTTATCAGTGCCAGGTACCCAGGATGTAACAGCTATAACTGTGATTTCTCTGTGGAAAAGTGGTAGAGTTCTGGAAGGAGGGAGTCAAGGGTTTCTTGTGCTTCTCTTAGATTCCTTTGGAATCCTATCTCCATATACAATAGGTGTTTAATCGTTGACTAAAAACAGATACTGGGTGCTGTTTAAATGCACCATGCTGATGTACAGTTTTCAAAAACCAATCCTGTGCAACTGCAAAATCCTAAAATATAGCAGACACAAAACAGGTAACTTAATTGGCTCCCAACCTGAGCTCTGCTTTTGTAATTAAATGTAAATTATGATTCATTCTGAGGACAATCAATTGCGCTACTTGCATGAACTTTTAATTTCATTATTGAAAGTCAAGATTTCTCTAATAAGTTTTCCATTAACTCAGAACTTGATTCTCAACTGCAATCTTTCCAAGCCCACACAATCCTTAGTGTCCCTTTTGCTCTGAAGAATGTGAACAGTTGCATGTGTGCCTCTCTGCTCATGCCACCCTCAAGGCAAGAGCACTCCTATGTGGATGCCCAGAGCATCAAGCCCTCTGCTGTTCCTGCCTCTGACCCTTCAGAGCTGGTGAAGACAAGATAATCATCAGTATTTTGAGCCTCAGTTTCCTAATCTGCTAAATGAGGAAAGTAATTAAATAAAATATAATAGATATGAAGATAAAATACCTGGCTCTGGGCCTCACAAATAGTTGTTCAGTAGACATTTGTTTCCTTCCCATGTCCCTGACTTCTAGATGGACCCTCAACATCAGTTGGCACACTGATGGCAATGGCACCAGTACTCTTGCCTGGAAAATCCCACGGGCGGAGGAGCCTGGTGGGCTGCAGTCCATGGGGTCGCGAAGAGTCTGACACGACTGAACGACTTCACTTTCACTTTTCACTTTCATGCATTGGAGAAGGAAATGGCAACCCATTCCAGTGTTCTTGTCTGGAGAATCCCAGGGACGGGGGAGCCTGGTAGGCTATCGTCTATGGGTTCGCACAGAGTCGGACATGACTGAAGTGACTTAACAGCAGCAGCAGCAGCAGTATTTTATGACCCACAAACCCTGAACTTAAACATGCTTAGTCCTGTGGAGTAGTAAAGTGTGGGAATCACACACCACCTTCTGAGTGCCAGCTTATCTACCCAGAACAGGCTGCACATTCCTCCACCGACCTCAGAGTCAATTTCCTGGAATCTATTATGATTTCTAAACACTCTGGTGTTTGGGTTCATTTCTTGGGTGGTTTTGGTGTGCATGCATGCCATGTGCATGTTGACATTCTGCCTCTAGAAAAAGTCTGGGGGTGCATTCCAGAACCAGAAATGCCCTTTCCAGTACCTTGCCTGTTGTATCAGATGCTTCCCAGCCCCTCATTTATTCCATCTGTTGGGCCATACCATGTCAGCACTTTCTAGTCTGCAAAACTGTAAAACCTGTAAGTTCTTTACCAGAGAGATAGGTGGAAGACTTGGGCATCTTTGTAGAGCAAAAGTGACATGAATGGAAAGTCCCTTTGAAAGCACTGCCTGAGCATTACTGCAGCAGAACCCAGCAGCCCAAGAAGATGGACTCTTCTCCTCCTCTGCAACAGGCTCTTTGCTTCTGTGACTTTAAGTTCAACTACTTCTAACCCTCTTGGTGAAGGTGAAAGAAGAGAGTAAAAAAGCTGGCTAAAAATTCAGCATTAAAAAACCTAAAATCATGGCATCTGGTCCCATCACTTCATGGCAAATAGTTGGAGAAAAAATGGAAACGGTAACAGATTTTATTTATTTATTTTTTTGGCTCCAGAATCACTGTGGATGGTGACTGCAGCCATGAAATAATCTAGATAGTTTATAAAAAAGTAGAGCCATCACCTTGCTGACAAAAGCCCGTCTAGTCAAAGCTATGGTCTTTCCAGTAGCTCTGTACTGATGTGCTGCTGCTGCTGCTAAGTCACGCTGGACAATAAAGAAGGCTTGCTGTGCCTTCTAAGTCTTCTAAGTCACCAGTCATGTCTGACTCTTTGTGACCCTCTGGACTGTAGCGTGTCAGGTTCCTCTGTCCATGGCATTCTCCAGGGCACATGTTGCTATGCCCTTCTCCAGGGAATCTTCCTGACCCAGGGATTGAATGCATGTCTACTGTGGCTCCCTCATTGAGGGCGGATTCTTTACTGCTGAGCCATCAGGGAAGCCCAAAGAAGGCTTCACACGGAAGAACTGATGCTTTTGAACTACGGTGCTGGAGAAGACTCTTGAGAGTCCCTTGAACTTCAAGGAGGCCAAACCAGTCAATCCTAAAGGAAATTAGTCCTGAATATTCATTGGAAGAACTGATGCTGAAGCTGAAGTTCCAATACTTTGGCCACCTGATGCAAAGAGTTGACTCATTGGAAAAGACTCTGTTGCTGGGAAAGATTGAGGGCAGGAAGAGGAGGGGTGATAGAGGATGAGGTAGTTGGATGACATGGTTGACTCAAAGGACATGAGCTTGAGCAAACTCTGGGAGATAGTGAAGGACAGGGAAGCCTGGTGTGCTGCAGTCCATGGGGTTGAAAATAGCTGGACACAGCTTAGAGACTGAACAACAATGAACAACTTCTAACCCTGAGACTCCCCAGAGACTCCTGACTTATGCTACTCTAGGCTCAAGTTTGCTGGGTGGCAGGCCAGATATTCTTAGTGGCAGAGACCTGGCTGACCATAGCTCTGCTCTTCACTGGAGTCTGAGAGTAGAAATGCTCCTAGAAGCTTTAGTAGTGCTAATCACTCCTGATGACTGCATCAGCCTTCTAAACATCAATAACTGAGAGGGGCTTAAAACTTTTTTTAACCAGTCATTGTTTATTGGTGTTCCCAATTAGGATATGAAAAGATTCAGAGGTGTTGAGCAAAGAAGGTCATGGTCAGGATGTAGAGTGTGCCCTCCAACTGAAGCCCTTCAGTGGTACTTGTGTAGCCAGCTGCTCATGTTTGAGTTTCTGGAAAGAAAGGCTGTAGTTGAAAAGTATGTAAAATCTCCACACTGTATAAACCCCAGTGATGCTCCCTTTTTTCATATGGACACAAATGTTGTAATACTGGAAGTAATCTCTGTCCTTCAGGCAAACTTGGGAACCCCTTCTTTAGAGCTTCCCATGCCTTAAGGATGTCTGTAAGGCATGCAGCTTAAAGACCAGTCACTTTGCCAACTCTGCTCCCCAGAACAGGACCAGAGAGAAGACTCTTCTATTTCTTCTCAGGCCCAAACCGTCCCTCTTAGTTCTCTGAGAATGAATATGTCTTCCATATGTTTTGTCTTCCTCCCCTAGCCTAAGCCCCCAGGTATTGGATACCTTCAGGCACCTAATCAATACTTCCATTTCACTTCCCTGGACACTATAAGTAAGGTAAGTAGGTGCCAGAAGCTCAGAGGCCTTCAAAGTTGTTGTTGTTGTTCAGTTGCTAAGTTGTATCTGACTCTTTGTGACCCCATGGACTGTAGAACACCAGACCTCCCTATCCCTCATCACCTCAGAGTTTGCCCAAGTTCTTGTCTATTGAAGTGGTGATGCCATCCAGCCATTTCAGCCTTCAAAGTCAGTCAAGCAAATAACATATGTATATAAAGTGTGCAGACAATTTGATAAAATAGATAGTAGTGATACCTCTTCCCCCACAAACTGTTCTTATTTTTACCTAAAAGGTATTCATATTTTAAAAATTACCATGTCAGCTAAACATCTCTTTGGGCACCATTCAGCTGATTGGCCCTCACTCAAGCAATCTGCTTTTACTTCTAATAAAGTTATTCCTGGATTCTCCCAATGGATCTTTTGGGAAACCCATCTCTTCCATATGACATGTAGCAATCACATCAGTATAGCACAGCATTCCAAGTCAATGTCCACCAGTAGTATTGAAGGTAGAGTTGCCATCTCATTCCATTACATATCCTGTTTCCTCTTAAGGGTGGTACCATAATTCTCTCCTTACCTTTATCTCAGCTTTTGAAAGTCTCATCCCCATGCTCTACTTTTTCACTGGCCAGTCACAGTTCATTCCTTTACATGCAGGGCTTGGCTCCAGTTTCTACCAAAACTGTTTTTCAAAGGATGTCAGTGAGTCTCCTATTCCCAACCCATTGTCCCTCCTACACTGGCTGATGCTCACCTGTCTTCCAGGCAGTCCTCTCCTGCTTGCACACCAGAATCCCATGTGCTCTGGTCTCTGGCTCCTCTGGTCACTCCCTTGCTAGCTCTGCCCTGGAGGCTGTTCCCATAGATGTCTTTAGACAGATATTCTCCCCATGACTTCATCACCAGTTTGGGCAAGAAGGCCTGAAAGGAGCAAGTTGGTGAGCCCTGAACATTGCGGGGTGGGTCCAGGTAAAGGCATTATTGAAAACAGTTCTGGACATGAAAATGAACTAGGAGATTCAAAATTTATTTCAAGGATAACTGTTGTACTAGATTGCACTTTTCCATCCAACAGGCTTGGGGGAGAATGGATAAATGTATATATATGGCTGAGTCCCATCGAAAAAGCAAGAGAGTTCCAGAAAAATATTTATTTCTGCTTTATTGACTATGCCAAAGCCTTTGACTGTGTGGATCACAACAAACTGTGGAAAATTCTGAAAGAGATGGGAATACCAGACTACCTGATCTGCCTCTTGAGATATCTGTATGCAGGTCAGGAAGCAACAGTTAAAACTGGACATGGAACAACAGACTGATTCCAAACAGGAAAAGGAGTATGTCAAGGCTGTATATTGTCACCCTGTTTGTTTAATCTATACTCAGAGTACATAATGAGAAACACTGGGCTGGATGAAGCACAAGCTGGAGTCAAGATTTCTGGGAGAAATATCAATAGCCTCAGATACACAGATGACACCACCCTTATGTCAGAAAGCAAAAAAGGACTAAAGAGCCTCCTGATGAAAGTGAAAGAGGAGAGTGAAAACGTCGGCTTAAAACTCAACATTCAGAAAACTAAGATCATGGCATCTGGTCTCATTACTTCATGGCAAATAGATGGGAAAGCAGTGGAAACAATGACAGACTTTATTTTGGGGGGCTTCAAAGTCACTGCAGATGGTGACTTCAGCCATGAAATTAAGACACTTGTTCTTTGAAAGAAAAGTTATGACCAACCTAGATAGCATATTAAAAAGCAGAGGCATTACTTTGCCAACAAATCTAGTTAAGGCTATGGTTTTTCCAGTGGTCATGTATGGATGTGAGAGTTGGACTATCTAGAAGGCTGAGTGCCAGAGAATTGATGCTTTTGAACTGTGATGTTGGAGAAGACTCTTGAGAGTCTCTTGGACTGCAAGGAGATCCAACCAATCCATCCTAAAGGAAATCAGTCCTGGGTATTCATTGGAAGGACTGATGTTGAAGCTGAAACTCCAATACTTGGGCCATCTGGTGCAAAGAACTGACTCATTGGAAAAGACCCTGATGCTGGGAAAGATTAAAGGCAGTAAGAGAAGGGGATGACGGAGATGAAATGGTTGGATGGCATCACTGACTCAATGGAAATGAGTTTGAGTGCCAGGAGCCAGCATAGGGAATCCTGCCCATGGCAAAAGTCATGAGGAAGGGGGCCTGACAAAATGCAAAGGAGGAATCAGGCCTCAGGCACCGCCCCCCCCCCCCCCCAGATTTTCTTGAGCATCTACCCCCAGAACCAAAATCTGTCTGTTTTACTATATTATGCCTTTCACTAACTCCTCTGACGTTAACAGGGGGCTATCCCCCACCACCTTTTTCTGGAAAAAGTTAACTTAGAGCTCCAACTAACAGTCTTCTGCATATAAAAGGAGTGTCTCAGCTCAAACCACTCTGGTAGCTTTCTAACTTGCCTGACAGGTCTGTCCGGACCTTTTACAACTGCGCATGTGATTGCTCGAAGCCTCCTGACTGTGAGAGGCACAGGAAGCTTAAAACATCCTAGGAATGTAGGGGCTTCGGAGGAGTCAAAATCATTAGAACAGGACTGATTAAGGGTTTCATTTGTTGAGCCAATACTTGCTGCCAAAATTTCATATCTTTTATTTGTTGATATAGTTGGTATGTAGAAAAAACAGGTAGTAGCCCTGGTATTAGCAACATTAGACCTTTGAGTTAAGTACCTTCTTTGTTATAACCCACTGCACCTTTGTTCTACAGGAATGTAACTTTATTTAGTGCTTTGAGGGTGATGCAGATTAAAGAAAAACACTTCAGGGGAAATGAGATTAAGATTCATTAAGGAAGAGAGCCATAAAGTGTTAACAGGCCTCTTGGCCAGAAGATAATGTAAATCACCTGAGACCTTTTGTATATGGAAGGATATGCAGAAAGAAAGCCTGGTATCCATAAGGGTCAGGACTGTTGGCCCCTGCAGGACTCTGTATCTTCCATTATGTAAAACTTAGGGTATATAAGCACCTTTTGAAAATAAGGGGTTTTTGCACAAGCTTGGCCTCTCTCGTGTCAACTCTTTCTCTCTCTTTCTCCCTCTCCCTTCCTCTCTTTTTCAGGCTGATCCTTGGAACACAGAGGCTCTCCATGTCTACTTATTTGCCCGGGCTTCTAAGACCCATGCGAGAGGGAGCCCAAGGCGGGGCGCCCTCCGCTATTTAAGCAGGCACCTGTGGCCTAATGTAGAAGGTGCAAGTTTCTTGTCTTGAGACTTTATTAGCTTTTTGTGTAAACCAAGGAATATCGGTCTCTTTTCTCCTCTATTTTTTCACTACATTATTCTTCCCTAATCTCTCTTTAGATTTCTAATTAATCTCTTTTTAATCGCTGACTCCATCCCTGCTTCAAATTATCCTGGATCCACCGAGGCTGGACCCTGGCATGCTGCAGTTCATGGGGTCACAATGAGTTGGACACAACTGAGTGACTGAACTGAACTGAGTCCCTTTCTTCTCCACGTGAAACTATCATAACTCTGTTAATTGGCTATATTCCATTATAAAATAAAAAAGGTTTTTAAAATAATCTATTAGTAGTAACCTCAGAGGGAAAAAAAAAGTGCCAGACACTTTGGTAAGCATCAGGCTTAACACTGTCACTGCCAGGCTCTTGAGCTTCAAAGATGAAAAAGACACATTCAATGTCTTGCATTGCTGACAAACTGAAGGGAAATGAGCAATGTGAATAGCGCTTGGTAGTAGGAAGTGCAGTGTGCTGTGGTAGTGTTTCCTGAGAATCTGACCAGCTTTGAGGATGGAATTGCAGGAACCAAGAGAACAGGCCAGTTGTCTGCATCTGTTCAGCCAGTGTGAACTGTCATAAGGGGTCATGTCAACAGTATTTGCTCATGTAGTGACTAAATACACAGAGGTGAATCAAATAGGCACGGGAGCTTTGGTAGTGGCAGAACGAGCTAGCAAGCGGTTTCAAGGCACTTTTTGTGGGTTTTCTAAGAATATTAGAGAACTTAGGGGTGATGAGGTGAAGGAACACTTAGGGATTTTCCCAGACTGCTGTGCCCTTTGTCTGCTGGACTCACTTGTCTCTGAGCACTGTAGCTACCAGATTTGATTTCAGCATTGACTCGACTTTGTCAGCTTACCTTGATACCAGCCCCACCTTCCCCATGATTGCTCAGCTCTTCGTGTGTGCTCAGCATCAGGGTACCGAGAGCCCTAGATAACATTCTCTGAAAATTACTCTTCACCAGGGGCCATGCTTAGTGCTGGCCGACAGGATCCTTTCTTTCAAGGAGCCCAGGCTTTATTGGCAGAGATTTATAGCAAGTGAACATATCGTAGGTGTTTTTATTATGTGAATATCACAGGAATTCAGGCAAGTGAGTGTGTGCTGTGTTGGTCCCAGCAGACTTCATGGATGAGTATGACATTGAGCTGACTAGTAAAAGCCTGGGGAAATTATGCGTGGCTTGGTGGAGGGATCGAGGTATTCTGAACTGAAATATCTGAGGCTGGCCTCAGAAGTCAGAGGATTTGAAGTTAGGAAAGCAGCCTTATTAACAAGGTAGGTGAGATTATCTATCAGCTTAAGCAAAAAGCTTAATAATCCACTAGGAAATTGAAAATTTCCTGACACAATAAACCATAAGGAAAGCTTCCTTGATCTGCCTTGTGTTACCTCTAATGGGTTTGGTTTTAAAGGGCTTGTGGTAATGGGTCAGAGGTGCTTATGGAAGAGATTATTCTAAAGGGGGTCATTTTTCCTCTAGATGTATGTCAGCTCATATTTTCTAGAAACTCTGTGGTGCAGGAGTGAATCTTGTTCACATATCTCAGTTCAGTTCAGTTCAGTTGCTCAGTCGTGTCCAACTCTTTGCAACCCCATGAACCACAGCACGCCAGGCCTCCCTGTCCATCACCAACTCCCAGAATTTACTCAAACTCATGTCCATTGAGTTGGTCATGCCATCCAACTATCTCATCCTCTGTCATCCCCTTCTCCTGCCTTCAATCTTTCCCAGCATCAGGGTCTTTTCCAATGAGTCAGGTCTTGGCATGAGGTGGTCAAAGTATTGGAGTTTCAGCTTCAGCATCCAGTGAACACCCAGGACTGATCTCCTTTAGAATGGACTGGTTGGATCTCCTTGCAGTCCAAGGGACTCTCAAGAGTCTTCTCCAACACCGCAGTTCAAAGCTTCAATTCTTCTGTGGTCAGCTTTCTTCACAGTCCAACTCTCACATCCATACATGACCACTGGAAAAACCATAGCCTTGACTAGATGGACCTTTGTTGGCAAAGTAATATCTCTGCTTTTTAATATGCCATCTAGGTTGGAGAAGAAAATGGCAATCCACTCCAGTGTTCTTGACTGGAGAATCCCAGGGATGGCGGAGCCTGGTGGGCTGCTGTCTATGGGGTTGTGTGGAGTCAGACATGAATGAAGTGACTTAGCAGCAGCAGCAGGTTGGTCATAAATTTTCTTCCAAGGAGAAAGTGTCTTTTAATTTCATGGCTGCAGTCACCATCTGCAGTGATTTTGGAGCCCCCCAAATAAAGTCTCTCACTGTTTCCTCATCTATTTGCCATGAAGTGATGAGACCAGATATCAGGATCTTAGTTTTCTGAATGTTGAGTTTTAAGCCAACTTTTTCACTCTCCTCTTTCACTTCCATCAAGAGACTCTTTAGTTCTTTTTTGCTTTCTGCCATAATGGTGGTGTCATCTGCATATCTGAGGTTATTGATATTTCTCCCGGCAATCTTGATTCCAGCTTGTTCTTCTTCCAGCCCAGCGTTACTCATGATGTATTCTGCATATAAGTTAAATAAGCAGGGTGACAATACACAGCCTTGTCGTACTGCTTTTCCTATTTGGAACCAGTCTGTTCCATGTCAAGTTCTAACTGTTGCTTCCTGATATGCATACAGATTTCTTAACATCTCATACTAACAGAAAATCGTGTAAAAACAGGAGGACAAAGATTTGGTCGATATGGGTATGTGGGCACGTAGGACATCCCATTTCTTCCTGCATAGTGACTGCACTGAGGAGTCTGGGAAAGGGAACGGGTCTAGATTTCTGTGATGTCATAAATTGACCTGAGTAGCATTTTGGGAATTAACAACTTTACCTGCTCCTGTTCCTTTCAGCACTGTGTTCTTAATGAGTAGCAAAGCCTGCCTTTTGGAGTCTGAAAGTCAGCTGCAATTTAGCTCACAGACAAACACTTCCTGGGATGTGTGTATGTTAGTCACTTAGTCGTGTCTGATTCTTTGTGACCCCATGGACTGAAGCCCACCAGGCTCCTCTGTCCATGGAATTGTCCAGGAAAGACTACTGGAGTGGGTTACCATTTCCTTCTCCATGAGGTCTTTCTGACCCAGGGATTGAACCCTGGTCTCCCCCATTGCAGGCAGATTCTTTACCATCTGAACTATAGGCTAGCACTTCCTGGGATATATTGGGCCAAAGCCTATTGCAAATCAGGCTGTCGATTAAAATGTCCGAGCTGTGAGTTTATACATAGAGAGAACACATTGAGGGAGCGGGTTTGCCAGAGTCAGGGGAGGTATGACAGGAAAGAACTGCAACCAGGAAGACACACCTATAGCAGTGTGTCTGTGGGCAAGCCAGGCTGATACCTGGTCCATCCAGATAGGGTGAGTGGTTCAGACCTTGAGAAAGAGATTTGCAAGGGCACATTACATTGCTGAATAAGGTCCGTCTAGTCAAGGCTATGGTTTTTCCTGTGGTCATGTATGGATGTGAGAGTTGGACTGTGAAGAAGGCTGAGCACCGAAGAACTGATGCTTTTGAACTGTGGTATTAGAGAAGACTCTTGAGAGTCCCTTGGACTGCAAAGAGATCCAACCAGTCCATTCTGAAGGAGATCAGCCCTGGGATTTTGGAAGAAATAATGCTAAAGCTGAAACTCCAGTCCTTTGGCCACCTCATGAGAAGAGTTGACTCATTGGAAAAGACTCTGATGCTGGGAGGGATTGGGGGCAGGAGGAGAAGGGGACGACAGAGGATGAGATGGCTGGATGGCATCACGGACTCGATGGACGTGAGTCTGAGTGAACTCCGGGAGTTGGTGATGGACAGGGAGGCCTGGCGTGCTGCAATTCATGGGGTGGCAAAGAGTTGGACACGACTGAGCGACTGAACTGAACTGAAGTGGTACTAATGGTTTAATATTGGTTTGTCCCATAAGCAGCTTACTGAAGATATTATGTATGTATATGTGCATAACCACCTCCTTCTTGTCATTTGGGACTCCTCCCTCACCCTCAGTCGCCAGATTGCCTCCAGTCCTGTAACTGACCCGTTCACTTTGCTCATCTTCTGTGTGCCTATTCCACTATTCCAAGAGCAGTTTTTTAAAAGTGAGCTCTACAACTATTAACTATTAATCACCAACTGTGCCTCCCAAGGCTAACCACCACAGATATGCCACTCATATTTTTATGCACTTGGGAATGCTCTCCAGTGCCAGTCACATAGCCTGAATGTAGTGCAGTGGGAAATACACATGCTTTGAAATCACAGATGAACAGGTTCAAGTGCCACTGTCATCAACAGGTGCTGAGATCCTGAGCAAAGCATACAGCTTCTTCATTCTTTGTTGCTTCTTTGTGAAGCAGATAGTTTAGCTGAAGGTGGCTAAGGGTATTTGCCAACCTCTGTTCATAGCCCCAATCTCAAGAAATTATGGAATGGATGTATTTTACGAAGATTAAGTCCTTATCATTGTTAGAATACAGAATATCATCAGTGATGCAAACATTTTGAGGAATTACTAAGACATAGAAGATAGTTCCCTGGTGGTCCAGTAGTTAAAATTTCTTCCAGTGCAAGGAGTATCAGTTTGATCCCTGGTTGGGCAGCTAAGATGCCATGTGCCTTGCAGCCAAAGAACCCAAACAGAAGCAATATTATAACAAATTCAATAAAAGACTAACAAAGATGGCCCACATAAAAAAATCCCTAAGGAAAAGTTTTACTGTGATTATCATTATTGGGAATCCCTAGTGCCTAGTGGTAAAGAATCTACCTGCAATATAGGAGACTGCAATGCAGGAGAGGCAGTTTTGATTCCTGGTGGGAAAATCCCCTGGAAAAGGAAATGGCAACCTACACCAGTTTTCCTGCCTGGGAAATCCCATTAACCAAGGAGCCTGGTGGGCTACAATTCATGGGGTTGCCAAGAGTCAAACAAGACTTAGAGACTAAACCATCAGCACAGAAGATAGTTGGGATTACCTTAATGAAGACTACAGTCTGAAGTGCATGCTTATGACATAAAGAGAGAAAGAGGTTTCCCAGGTGGCACTAGTGGTAAAGAATCCATGTGCCAATGCAGGAGACCCAAGGGATGCAGGTTTGATCCCTGGGTCACGAAGATCCCCTGGAGTAGGACATGGCACCCACTCCAGTATTCTTGCCTGGAAAATTCCATGGGCAGAGGAGTCTGGTGGGCTACAACTCATGAGGCTACAAAAACTGGACATGACAGAGTGACTGAGCACACAAAGGTAGAGAGAAAAGATAAAAGAGCTATTCAGTTCAGTTGCACAGTTGTGTTTGACTCTTTGCCACCCAATGGACTGCAGCACTCTAGGCCTCCCTGTCCATCACCAACTCCCGGAGTCTACTCAAACTAATGTCCATTGAGTCAGTGATGCCATCCAACCATCTCATCCTCTGTCATCCCCTTCTCCTGCTGCCTTCAGTCTTTCCCAGTATCAGGGTATTTTCCAATGAGCCAGTTCTTCACATCATGTGGCCAAAGTATTGGAGTTCCAGCTTCAACATCAGTCCTTCCAATGAATATTCAGGACTGATCTCCTTCAGAATGGACTGGTTGGATCTCCTTGCAGTCCAAGGGGCTCTCAAGAATCTTCTCCAACACCACAGTTCAAAAGCTTCACTTCTTCGGCACTCAACTTTCTTTACAGTCCAACTCTCACACGACTACTGGAAAAACCATAGCCTTGACTAGACAGACCTTTGTTGACAAAGTAATGCCTCTGCTTTTTAATATGCTGTCTAGGTTGGTCATAACTTTTCTTCCAAGGAGTAAGTTTCTTTTAATTTCATGGCTGCAGTTATCATCTGCAGTGATTTTGGAGCCCCCAAAATAAAGTCTGTCATTGTTTCCACTGCTTCCCCTTCTATTTGAAGTGATGGGACCAGATGCCATGATCTTCGTTTTCTGAATGTTGAGCTTTAAGCCAACTTTTTCACTCTCCTCTTTCACTTCCATCAAGAGGCTGTTTGGTTCTTTTTTGCTTTCTGCCATAAGGGTGGTGTCATCTGCATATCCAAGGTTATTGTTATTTCTCCCAGTAATCCTGACTCGAGGTTGTGTTTCATCCAGCCCAGTGTTCCCCATGATATAATCTGCATATACGTTAAATAAACAGGGTGGCAATATATCACCTCTACATACTCTTTTCCCAATTTTGATCCAGTCTGTTGTTCCATTTCCAATTCTAACCATTGCTTCCTGACCTGCATACAGATTTCTCAAGAGGCAGGTCAGGTGGTCTGGTATTCCCATCTCCTAAAGAATTTTCCACAATTTGTTGTGATCCACATAGTCAAAGGCTTTGGCATAGTCAATAAAGCAGAAGTAGAGGTTTTTCTGGAACTCTCTTGCTTTTTTGATGATCCAATGGATGTGGGCAATTTGATCTCTGGTTCCTCTGCCTTTTCCAAAACCAGATTGAACATTTGGAAGTTCATGGTTCATGTACTGTTGAAGCCTGGCTTGGAGAATTTTCAACATTACTTTGTTAGCGTGTGAGATGAGTGCAATTGTGCAGTAGCTTGAGCATTCTTTGGCATTGCCTTTCTTTGGGATTGGAATGAAAACTGACCATTTCCAGTCCTGTGGCCACTGCTGAGTTTTCCAAATTTGCATGTTGAGTGCAGCACTTTCACAGCATCATCTTTTAGGACTTGAAAGAGCTCAACTGGAATTCCATCACCTCCACTAGCTTTCTTGGTAGTGATGCTTCCTGAGGCCCACTTGACTTTGCATTCCAGGATGTCTGGCTCTAGGTGAGTGATCACACCATTGTGGTTATTTTGGTCATGAAGATCTTTTTTATATAGTTCTTCTGTGTATTCTTACTACCTCTTCATAATATCTTCTGCTTCTGTTAGGTCCATACCATTTCTGTCCTTTATTATGCCTATCTTTGCATGAAATTTCCCTTGGTATATCTAATTTTCTTGAAGAGATCCTTAGTCTTTCCTATTCTTTTGTTTTCCTCTATTTCTTTGCACTCATCACCGAGGAAGCCTTTCTTATCTCTCCTTGCTATTCTTTGGACCTCTGCATTCAAATGGGTGTATCTTTCCTTTTCTTCTTTGCCTTTCACTTCTCTTCTTTTCACAGCTATTTGTAAGGCCTCCTCAGACAGCTATTTGCCTTTTTGCATTACTTTTTCATGTACAGTGTCACGAACCTCCCTCCATACTTCTTCAGGCACTCTATCAGGTCTAATCCCTTGAATCTATTTCTCACTTCCACTGTTCAGATCATGAACTCCTTATTGCCAAATTCACCCTTAAACTGAAGAAAGTAGTGAAAACCACTAGACCATTCAGGTATGACCTGAATCTAATCCCTTACATTTATACAGTGACAGTGGAAGAACTATTAGAACTCTTCTAATTTCAAACATAATAGACACAAAAAGCAGGAGAGAAAAGCATTACAGTGAATGGTTGAGGAAAGCATGAGAATTGGGCTTCCTGGGTGGCAATAGTGATAAACAACCCGCCTGCTGATGCAGGAGACTTAAGAGATGTGGGTTCGATCCCTGGGTTGGGAAGATCCCCTGGAAAAGGGAATGGCAACCCACTGGAGTATTCTTGCCTGGAGAATCCCAAGGACTGGGGAGCCTGGCAGGGTACACCCCATAGGGTCGTGTAGAGTCGGACCTGACTGACACGACTTAGCATGGCAGTATCAGGATGGAGTTAATTTGAGGGATACCTAATTGGTGTCTGCTGGGAAATGTAGAATTGCTTGGTGTGAAAACCCACACTTTTGATATCATAAGCATTGTGAGGAGAATAAAGAAAACAATAGTTTCAGTATCTTAGGAAAAGATCTAACAATTAAGAAAAAATGGTAAATAAAGAAACTATTAAAATTTGAATATAAAAAACTGTTTGTCAAATAGTTTCACATATAGAAATTAAAAGAAATTGATTTTCTTTAGGATACTGTTAAAAGTTTAAGTGTGACCACAGGAAAATGGCAAGTAAATTCTGAAGAAAAAGAAAAAATTGATAAAGAAAATGAAATCCACCCAACAAAGGAGAGAAAGAAAAAATAAATAAGAAAAATTTGTTAAGAAAAGCATAAGATGACAAGAATAAATCTAAACATATGGACTACTATTATTAATGGGAATAAGGCAAATTCCATTTCAAAAGACAAGAACTGTCAAAACTGTTGCATTTGAGCATTTCTTGTGAATAGAAATTGATGTTTGTGAGAAACATACCTAAAGTGGAACGACAAAACAAAGGTTGTAAATAATAAATTAGAGAAATTATAGTGGAGAAATACTAACAAAAGTAAAGGTAGTATAACAAGGTTAATATCAGACAAAAAGAATTCAAATTCCTAAGCCTAAGTATCTCTCCCTGCTGTCTCTAGGGTAGAGCCAGTGTAGGGACAGTCAGCCAGGTTGCAGCTGCCACAATTGCTAAGATAGCAACTACAGAAGCAATCAAGAGACTATGTGCCCACCTCTACTCAGGTCATTCCAGGGTAAAAGCTGTGATTCTATAGGAAGAAATGAGTCAGCAATTTATGCAATAAAAGCATAATGCTTTTAAGACAAAGCAAAAGAAGATAGAAATACAAACTATATATCCACAGTTATAATACATGACAGTGTATTTCACAGAATAAGCAGAAGTGTTACTGATACTTCTGTGTGATTATCTGAAGGAAATGAAAACACTAACTTTAGAAGATATCTGCACCCCTAGTTCACTGTAGTATTGTTTACAATAACCAATTGCTATATTATTTACAATAGCCAAGGAAGCATCTTAAATGTCCATTGATGGATGAATGGATAAAGAAAATTATTTTATAATTTAAATGGGATATATAAAGATAAATATAGAGAAATGGGGTATATAAAGATAAACTAAAGAAAATGGGATATTATTCAGCCATTAAAATAAGTAAATCCTACCATTTGTGACAACAATGAAAGGACCTTGAGGACATTATAATTATTGAAATAAGTAGACAGAAAAATACAAATGCTGTATGATCTCAAGTACATGTTGAATCTAAAACAGAGCCAAACTCAGTGATACAGAGCACAGATTGATGGGTGAAGGGGGGTCAAAAGTACAAACTTTCAGTTACAAAATAATTAGGTCATGGGGTAAAATGTACAGCATGGTGATTATAGTTCATAATGTTGTACTGTATATATGAAAGTTATTAAAAGAGTGTATCTTAAAAATTCTCATCACAGGAAAAAAGTGTCTAACTATATGTGCTTATGATCATTAACTAGACTTCTTGTGGTGACAGTTTTGCAATATACACGTGTATTCCATCACTATGTTGTACACCTAAAACTAATATAATGTTATGTGTCAATCATATATCAAATTTTAAAAAAGAGAACCTTTGTCAACAGTTGGTGGGAATGTAAATTGGCATAGCCACTGTGGAAAACAGTATGGTAATTCCTCAAAAGTTTAAAAATAGAGCTACCATATGATCCAACAACCCTACTTCTGAGTATGTATCCAAAGGAAATGAAAACAGGATATTGAAGAGATGTCTGCACTCCCAATTCATTGCAGAATTATTCACAATAGTCAAGATATAGAAGAAAACCCTGTGTCTATTGATACATAAATATATAATGACATAGTGGCATATATATTATATAATTATATAATAAAATAATATTGCATTATGCATAATATATATAATAAGATATTGCTCACCCTTAAAAATAAAGTCTTGCTATTTGCAACAACATGGATGAAATATGAGGGCATTATGTTTACATGAATTACATGAAGTGAAATGAGTAAAACACAGAAAGACTAACACTGTAAGATCTTTCTTATATGTGGTATACAAAAAAGTTAAACTCATGGAATCAGCGTTAGCCCAGGGCTAGGGTGTGGCCATAGTTAACACTGTATTGTGTACTTGAGAGTAAAACTTGTGTTCTCATCTCCTCTTCCTCTAAAATGTTAGCTCTGTGAGGTGATGGATGTGTTAACTGGCTTGACTGTGGTGATCATTTGACAATCTGTATGTATATCAAATCTTCATATTGCACACTTTAAATATAGAAAAAATAAATGATTTACAAAGAGCATGTAGTGTCCACAGCTGAATTTAGAAACAATAGAAAACCAATGGATAAAATTTTTAAAGTGGCAAACATGTACCTGTAAAAAGTCAACATATGTGGACAGGTTTTTAGGGAATTTAAAAACCAAATCTTAATTAAAAAGACATTGTTGTTGTTATTCAGTCACCTATTCATGTCCAACTCTTTGTGACCCCATGGACTGTAGCATGCCAGGCCTTACTGTTCCTCACCATCTCCCAGAGTTTGCCCAAGTTAATGTTCATTGCATTATTGATGTCATCCAGCCATCTCATCCTCTGATGCCCTCTTCTCCTTCTTTCCTTCTTCTCCTTCTTTCCTAGCATTAGGGACTTTTCCAGTGAGTTTTCTGTTCACATCAGATGACCAAAATCTTGGAGCTTCAGCTTCAGCATCAGTCCTTCCAGTGAATATTCAGGGTTGATCTTCCTTAAGATTGACTGATTTGATCTCCTTGCTGTCCAAGGGACTCTCAGGAGTCTTCTCCAACACCACAGTTCAAAAGCATCAATTCTTTGGTGCTTAGCTTTCTTTATAGTCCAACTCTCATATTCATACATGACTACTGGAAAAACCATAGCCTTGACTATATGGACCTTTGTCGGCAGAATGATGTCTCTGCTTTTCAATACACTGTCTAGGTTTGTCATTGCTTTCCTGCTAAGAAAAAATTTAATTTTAAAAGACTATTTCTGATTTCATGGCTGCAGTCACTGTCCACAGTAATTCTGAAGCCCAAGAAGAGGAAATCTGTCACTACTTCCATCTTTTCCCTTTCCATTTACCATGAAGTAATGAGGCTGTATCCCATGATCTTATTATTATTTTTTTTTTAGTATTTAGTCTTAAGCTGGCTCTTTCACTCTCTTCCTTTATCTTCATCAAGAGGCTCTTTAGTTCCTCTTTGCTTTCTGCCATTAGAGTGGTATCATCCACATATCTGATGTTTTTGATGTTGCTCCTGCCTATCTTAATTCTGGCTTGTAACTAAAAAGACAAACTGTATTTAATTAAAAATCCCAGAGCACAGAGCATAGAAAATGATTAAAAAGAGTCACCATTCTATGAGGCTGGAAATCTCTCCAGATAAGAAGTGATAGAAACAAAAAACAAACCAAACCCTCCTCCCAAAACAAAAAAATCAACCTCAACAAAATATCCAACCACTTAAGAGCATAGAGGCAAAAGTCCTCAATAATGTGTTAACAAACTAGACCCAGCACTGCATTAAAAATATAATATGCCATAACTGGGAAACAAATAAGATGATACATGTATGGTATTTATAGTGGTCCCTGGTACATAATAAGTCATAAATTAAAGCCAAGTATTAGCATCCTAATAATGAATGAATGGTTCTATACCAGAGGTAATTTCTAGATAGTTTACCACGTTAACCACTATTAGAAAAACAAATCATTTGACCATCTCTATATTTGCCTAAATATTGGCTCCAATTGAGTTATCATTTCTGATTTTAAAAACATAATTCAATAGGCTTGAACAGGAGCAAAAATGTCAGTAAAGAACATTTTTCAGAAACATAGAATAAGTATTACATTCAATGTTTTTGCATTATTATTAAGGACAGGAATGGGACAAGAATGCCACTATTATCATTATATTGAAAGTGGCTAAAGAACAAATAAAATTTTTTAATGAATTATAGTATTGGAAAGAGGAGACAACATTTGCATATATCTACATAGTGGATATCCAAAGAAAGAAATTTAAAAATTTTGATAAATCAGCAAAATATAAATAAATGTATAAGAATGAAGTGCTTTCTTATACATGTTAACAGTAACTGGTTAGAAATGAAACTGAAATTAGAAAATTAGGATTAGAAATGAAATTTGAAATAAAAAAAATCCCCTGCATTCAGCAACGCAAAACACAGAACGTTAGGTGTAAACCTTAAAAGACATGTACAAGGTGTATAGAAAGAAAACAGCAAAATTATGAAAAAAAAAGTTATGTCATTAAGGGAGATGTAATAAATAGACATTATGTGTCTATATGTGAGAGCTGGTCTATAAAGAAATCTGAACACCGAAGAATTGATGCTTTTGAACTGCGGTGTTGGAGAAGATTCTTGGGGGTCCCTTGGACTGCAAGGAGATCCAATCAGTCCATCCTAAAGGAAATCAGTACTGAATATTCATTGGAAAGACTGATGTTGAAGAAGAAACTCCAATATTTTGGCCACCTGATGTGGCCAAAGAACTGACTCATTTGAAAACACCCTGATTCTGGGAAAGATTGAAGGTGGGAGGAGAGGGGACAATAGAGGATGAGATGGTTGGATGGCATCACTCACTCAATGGACGTGAGTTTGAGTAAACTCTGGGAGCTGGTGATGGACAGGGAGGCCTGGAGTGCTGCAGTCCATGGTGTTGCAAACAGTCAGACATGACTGAGTGACTGAACTGAACTGAACTGATGTGTCTAGATGGAAGACTCAATATTTAATGATGTTATCTTTCTTCCCACTAAATTGAAGAACAAAACAAAATTTCTGCCAGGGTTTTCATGGACATTTAAATGAAAGAGAAAATATGTAAGAATAACCAGGGAACATTTGACATAGAAGATTAATAAATACTATAATGTTCACGAGTACGTGCTCAGCTGTTGAGTCATGTCTGACTCTTTGTGACTCTGTGGACTGTATCCCACCAGGCACTTTTGTCCATGGAATTTTCCAGGCAAGAATACTGGAATGGGTACCATTTCCTACTCCAGGGAATTGTCCCGACCCAGGGATCAAACCTTATCTCCTGAGTCTCCTGCATTGGCAGGTGGATTCTTTACCACTGCAACAGTGAGAAGACCACAGGTTCACTGTTGAAACCTTATGTTACATGCACAAGGCTCAACAGATTAACTGAACAGAATGGTAAGTTTTTATAATAGATTCAAGATTTGTAGTACTCTTACTTGTATCTGTGATTAAAGTAGTATCTCGAATCAACAGGGGAAACATGGAATCATTTTAACACTTCTGGAATAACTGACTAAGCATTTGGTAAAACCAAATGGCACACATAGCTCATGCCATAAAATAAAGTAGCTGCATTTAAAGGCCTTAGAAAAAATAAGATATAATCTTTAAGAAAAAATTTAAGAAAATGTATTAAAAATTGGGGAAGCACGTATAACCTAGATACCTTTTCTAAAACATATACAGAGAATTTAACAATAGCTAAGAATAACTTCTAGGAGACAGAAAAGTCATTAGTAAATTAAATGAAAAATTACAAACTTCTGGAAAGCAATACTTTTCAAGTTACAGGGATTACTATTCATAAATATATGAAGAGCTTCTAAAAATCAATATGGAAATCCAAATAAGTGAAAAGAAAAATGGACAAAGATTATTAACAGGAAATTCACGTATTAAGAACAACATATGAAAAGATGTTCAACTTAAAGTGGTATATATATATATTTCAGCCATAGTACTATATTTTGTTTTGTTTCTCAGGTTTGTAAAAACTGAAAAGACTAATAATACCTGCTGATGGCAAGAATGTGTAGAACCAAGCCTTTTTGTATCAAATAGGTGAAAGAACAGGCTGGTGAAGTTTCCTGGGAGTGAAGCTGACAGTGTGTTCAAATGTAAAATGCATATACACTTTGATGAGGAAATTTCACTTCTAGGACTTAAGTCTTAAAAAAAGCCTTTACCTGCACATAAAGATATAGACATAAGGATGCTTATTCTAGAACTTTTTATGAACAGAAAATGTGAAGCAATATAACAGCATGCAAACAAAAGAAGAGCAAAGAATATTTTGCTCTCTATCCAACTCCACAAAGATTACCCACTGTGTGAGTGCTCAGTCACTCAGTTCTATCTGACTCTTTGCAACCCCCATGAACTATAACCCATGTAGCCACTGACCAACTGTGTACTTTGTGATTCAGACAAAGAGATGAAGGAAATAGGATGAATCATTCTATGCCTCAGACAGAAGAAATTGGAGACTGACAGGATGCCCTGTGCTTCGGATAAACAGGCTCTTGGAGGGTTGTATGCATTTCAGGAAGAATTTTAATGAATCATACTTCTTACATCTTCCCATACACAGGAAAGCACTATAATCATTAAAATCAATATATCTGTTCTTTGTGACTAGAAGTAATCTTTTACCAAGATGTAGCATGACTGCATGTACTCCATAACAAAAATTACATCTATACTAGCCTCCACCCTACTACTTTGGAGCAGTTTCTCAGAGCTGAGAGGTTCTCTTCTAGGCTATCTTTCTCAGTAAGACCCTGGAAAAAATTTAACTCACAATTCTCTGGTTGTGCATTTTTCTTTCATTGGCAATTTTGGTGATCACAAAGGGACTGGGAAAGGTAAATTTTCATTCCAATCCCAAAGAAAGGCAATGCCAAAGAATGCTCAACTTACAGCACTATTACACTCATGTCACATGCTGGCAAAGTAATGATCAAAATTCTCCAAGCAAGGCTTCAACAGTACATGAACCATGAACTTCCAGATGTTCAAACTGGATTTAGAAAAGGCAGAGAAACCAGAGATCAAATTGCCAACTTCTGCTGGATCACTGAAAAAGCAAGCGAGTTCCAGAAAAACCTCTACTTCTGCTTTACTGACTATGCCAAAGCCTTTGACTGTGCAGATAACAACAAAATGTGGACAATTCTGAAAGAGATGGAAATACCAGACCACCTGACCTGCCTCTTGAGAAATTTGTATGCAGGTCAAGAAGCAACAGTTAGAACTGCACATGGAACAACAGACTGGTTCCAAATAGGAAAAGGAGTACGTCACGGCTGTATATTGTTACACTGCTTATTTAACTTATATGCAGAGTACATCCAGTTGAGCTATTTCAAATCCTGAAAGTTGATACTGTGAAAGTGCTGGACTCAAAATGCCAGCAAATTTGGAAAATTCAGCAGTGGTGACAGGACTGGAAAAGGGCAGTTTTCATTCCAATCCCAAAGAAAGGCAATGCCAAAGAATGCTCAAACTACCACACAATTGCACTCATCTCACACGCTAGCAAAGTAGTGCTCAAAATTCTCCAAACCAGGCTTCACCAATACATGTACCATGAACTCCCAGATGTTCAAGCTGGTTTCAGAAAAGGCAGAGGAACCAGAGATCAAATTGCCAACATCTGCTGGATCATGGACAAAAGAAGAGAGTTCCAGAAAAACATCTACTTCTGCTTTATTGACTATGCCAAAGCCTTTGACTGTGTGGATCACAATAAACTGTGGAAAATTCTTCAAGAGATGGGAATACCAGACTACCTGACCTGACTCTTGAGAAACCTGTATACAGACAGGTCAGAAGCAACAGTTAGAACTGGACATGGAACAATAGACTTGTCCAAATAGGAAAAGGAGTACGTCAAGGCTGTATATTGTCACCCTGCTTCTTTAACTAATATGCAGAGTACATTATGAGAAACGCTGAGCATGAGGAAACACAAGCTGGAATCAAGATTGCTGGGAGAAATAGCAATAACCTCAGATATGCAGATGACACCACCCTTATGGCAGAAAGTGAAGAGGAACTAAAAAGCCTCATGATGAAAGTGAAAGAGGAGAGTGAAACAGTTGGCTTAAAACTCAACATTCAGAAAACGAAGATCATGACATCTGGTTCCATCACTTCATGGCAAATAGATGGGGAAACACTGGAAACAGTGTCAGAGCTTACATTTTTGGGCTTCAAAATCACTGCAGATGGTGATTGCAGCCATGAAATTAAAAGACGCTTACTCCTTGGAAGGAAAGTTATAACCAACCTAGAGAGCATATTGAAAAGCAGAGACATTACTTTGCCAACAAAGGTCCATCTAGTCAAGGCTATTGTTTTTCCAGTAGTCATGTATGGATGTGAGAGTTGGACTGTGAAGAAAGCTGAGCACCGAAGAATTGATGCCTTTGAACTGTGGTGTTAAAGAAGACTCTTGAGAGTCTCTTGGACTGCAAGGAGATCCAACCGATCCATTCTAAAGGAGATCAGTCCTGGGTGTTCTTTGGAAGAACTGATACTAAAGCTGAAACTCCAATACTTGGCCACCTCAGGCGAAGTTGACTCACTGGAAAAGACTCTAATGCTAGAAGGAATTGGGGGCAGGAGGAGAAGGGGATGACAGAGGATGAGATGGCTCGATGGCATCACTGATTCAATGGACATGAGTCTGAGTGAACTCCAGGAGTTGGTGATGGACAGGGAGGCCTGGCATGCTGCAATTCATGGGGTCGCAAAGAGTAGGACACGACTGAGTGACTGAATTGAACTGAGAATACATCATGAGAAACACTGGGCTGGAGGAAGCACAAGCTGGAATCAAGATAGACCGGAGAAATATCAATAACCTCAGGTATTCAGAGGACACCACCTTATGGCAGAAAGTGAAGAGGAACTAAAACTTGATGAAAGTGAAAGAGGAGAGTGAAAAAGTTGGCCTAAAACTCAACATTCAGAAAACTAAGATCATGGCATCTGGTCCCATCACTTCATGGGAAATAGATGGGGAAACAATAGAAAGAGTGACAGACTTTATTTTTTCATCTCCAAAATCAATGCAGATGGTGACAGCAGCCATGAATTTAAATGACACTTGCTCCTTGGAAGAAAAGTTATGACCAACACAGACAGCATATTAAAAAGCAGAGTCATTATTTTGCCAACAAACGCCCATCTAGTCAAAGTGAAGTGAAGTCGCTCAGTCGTGTCCGACTCTTTGCGACCCCATAGACTGGGGCCTACCAGGCTCCTCTGTCCATGGGATTTTCTAGGCAATAGTACTGGAGTGGATTGCCATTTCCTTCTCCAGGGGATCTTCCCAACCCAGGGCTTGAACCTGGGTCTCCTGCATTGTAGACAGCTCTGGTTTTTCTAGTAGTCAAGTATAGATGTGAGAGTTGGACTATAAGCAAAGCTAAGCACCGAAGAATTGATTCTTTTGAACAGTGGTGTTGGAGAAGACTCTTGAGAGTCCCTTGGACTGCAAGGAGATCCAACTAGTCCATCCTAAAGGAAATCAGGCCTGAATATTCACTGGAAGGACTGATGTTGAAGCTAAAACTCCAATACTTTGGCCACCTGATGCGAAGAACCGACTCATTTGAAAAGACTGATGCTGGGAAGGATTGAAGGCAGGAGGAGAAGGGAACAACAGAGGATGAGATGGTTAGATGGCATCATCAACTTAATGGCACAATTTTGAGTAAACTCCGGGAGTTGGTGATGGACAGGGAGGCCTGGCATGCTGTAGTTCATGGGGTCGCAAAGAGTTAGACACAATGGAGCAACTGAACTAAAGAGCATATTTCTTTCCTTTGCCAGAGGATCTGGAGCCTTGGTATTACTCTGGGCTAATTGTTCTATATCATCTTGTCAATGAGTCCAACTGACTAGGTGAGTCTTCCCTTGTCTCAGGTCTCTCCTCTTGGTTGACACTCATGAGCTCTATTTAATGGTTTGTGTTTGCTATGAGCTCTTTGCCATGAGGAATATGTTTTCCTTGAATTTAGGTCAAGAAGAGGTACTTGGCTTCCTCAGTTGAAAGACACTGGGATGACTTTGCTAAGTTGAAAGACACCAAGAGTGTTTGGGCTGGGTGACTAGGTGTGGGGCTAACTTACCATCTCTCCTTGAACTCACTACCTTCACAAGCATTTTGTCAGAATAAAGATTCTATATGAGAGCTTTCAGCTCCAAAGATAAGAGACACAGCTCCTCCAGGCCAGATATGGCTTTCTCAGGGAACTGGGAAATTTACAAGAGTTGTAGAGTTGAATTCTCATACCTCCCAGTGGTCCCATAGGGAAGTCCACTCTTGATTTAAAAACTCACTTGTTCTAGAATACGCACATATAAGGGTTGGCCATCCAGTGCTCTGAGTGTCCACGGTGGTTTTATACTGCAGGAGGGAGAAAGTGAGACATGTAAAAGAGCTGAACTGACTCTAGGATAACACCCAGGGGAATTAAGCTCACAAAAGCACACAGGTGCATAACACAATTTTCAATAGTAATTTTATCCTGACCAAACAAAGCCTTCAAGTCAGAATAAAGAGACACCAGCTGTGTTTATATACATATAAAGCTCATACTTGCAAGTACTTAATTGGGATCTAAAGAAAACCTCACCCCCAAAATGGCCAAGATGGGGCTCTTCTGACATTCTAAAACTGATTTTTACGTAAACAGAGAACACTGTCTTGATAAAACACCTCTTCAAATTTCTGACCCTAAGGAAACTAAAGTCCTTCCAGGAGAGCTTACAATGATTGCCCTGTGCCTTTGAGATATAAATGTCCTACTAGGTCCTCTTAGGAAACTCTTATCTAGACCATCTTCAATTTCCTAAGACTCAGGAAGAAAGAAAGTTAAAATAGGATTTTTAAAAAACTTAACTGAGTAAACAATTTATTCCAGCTTCTATTGTAGACTAGTGAGTTTTGTATTGTAATATTTGAATGACTAAGCCTCAGAATGAAGGTTTGAGATCTCTGATCATGTCTGTCTGTGTCTGCATTATAGATATGATATGTTTCTACCTTTGGATGGTATTATCAAAATGAACTTGTAAAGTATCTCTAACTGTCTTAAAGAAAATTAAGCATTTATATAAATTCAAGAGTATAATAGAAACCAGCTCAAATATCTTTTAAGATTAAATTACATAGATTAAATCTTTAGTGAATAAAGATAAGTTTAAGTATTTTGGTTTAATTAAATAAACCAAACTGTCTTTAGAGTTAATGACATAAAATGTAGAACTTTCATTGTACCTGGGTTTCAGTTCAGTTAAGTTCAGTCTCTCAGTCGTGTCCGACTCTTTGCGACCCCATGAATTGCAGCACGCCAGGCCTCCCTGTCCGTCACCATCTCCCGGAGTTCACTCAAACTCACATCCACCGAGTCAATGATGCCATCCAGCCATCTCATCCTGTCGTCCCCTTCTCCTCCTGCCCCCAATCCCTCCCAGCATCAGAGTCTTTTCCAATGAGTCAACTCTTTGCATGAGGTGGCCAAAGTACTGGAATTTCAGCTTTAGCATCATTCCTTCCAAAGAACCCCCAGGGTTGATCTCCTTCAGAATGGACTGGTTGGATCTCCTTGCAGGCCAAGGGACTCTCAAGAGTCTTCTCCAACACCACAGCTCAAAAACATCAATTCTTTGGCTCTCAGCCCTCTTCACAGTCCAACTCTCACATCCATACATGACCACTGGATAAACCATAGCCTTGACTAGATGGACCTTTGTTGGCAAAGTAATATCTCTGCTTTTGAATATACTATCTAGGTTGTTCATAACTTTTCTTCCAAGGAGTAAGCGTCTTTTAATTTCATGGCTGCAATCACCATCTGCAGTGATTTTGGAGGCCCCCAAAATAAAATCTGACACTGTTTCCACTGTTTCCCCATCTATTTCCCATGAAGTGATGGGACCAGATTCCATGATCTTCGTTTTCTGAATGTTGAGCTTTAAGCCAACTTTTTCACTCTCCTCTTTCACTCTTTCAAGAGGCTTTTGAGTTCCTCTTCACTTTCTTTCATAAGGGTGGTGTCATCTGCATATCTGAGGTTATTGATATTTCTCCTGGCAATCTTGATTCCAGCTTGTGCTTTTTCCAGCCCAGCATTTCTCATGATATACTCTGCATATTAGTTAAATAAGCAGGGTGACAATATACAGCTTTGACGTACTCCTTTTCCTATTTGGAACCAGTCTGTCGTTCCATGTCCAGTTCTAACTGTTGCTTCCTGACCTGTATACAGGTTTTTAAAGAGGCAGGTCAGGTGGTCTGGTATTCCCATCTGTTTCAGAATTTTCCACAGTTTAATGTGATCCACACAGTCAAAGGCTTTGGCATAGTCAATAAAGCAGAAATAGAGCTGAAAGTCAAATAAGATCATGTTGTCTGTTATAAAATTTATCAGCAAGAAAAATAACTTGATATAATTTGATACTTTTGTAAGTGAGGAAAAATGCAAATGGGGTAAGAGTTTTTAGGTGAACTATAAAAATCATGTTCTATGGCATATCTACTTAAAAATCATTTCTCCAAATTCTTTGGTACTATAATATAAAACTTTGGAGATTTGCTAAATTAAATGATGGAAAATTGATTGAATATCCATATTATTCCCAAGTAAGAAATATTAATTGCTTAAAAAAATCTTAGTTTACCTACTTTTGTCTTCCTATTAGAGAAAAATTAAAGATGTTTGTGTTTTTTGGACACATGTGTTGCACCACTTTGAGGGAAGAAATCATGTTGTGATAAAATATGTCTTGTTGAGGTTATGGGCATACATTTTGTCATAACACAATTTCTTTCCTCAAAGTGGTACAAGACATGTGTCCAGTAAACACAAACATTTTTAGTGAACCAAGAACTTCCAGAGGTACAAACTGGGTTTTGAAGAGGCAGAGGAACCAGAGCACAAACATTTGTTGAATCATGGAGAAATCAAGGGAGTTACAGAAACAGTTACTTCTGCTTCATTGACTATGCTAAAGCCTTTGACTGTGCGGATCACAACAAATTGTAGAAAATTCTTAAAGTAATGGGAGTGCCAGATCACCTTACTTGTTTCCTGAGAAACCTATGTGTAAGTCAACTTACACATTCATGCTGATGTATGGCAGAAACCAACACAATATTGTGAAGTTATCATCCTCTAATTAAAAATAAATAAATAAAATAAATGAACAATGACCTATTGTATAGCATGAGGAAGTATCTTTAATATCCTGTAATAACCTATAATGGAAAATAATCTGAGAAAGAATATATATATATATGTGTGTGTGTGTATAACTGAATTACTTTGCTATAAACCTGAAATATTGTACATTAACAATGCTTCAGTAAAAAAAAAAAAAAACAACTATCAAAATATAAATAAAAAAGCAGAGATAGAACTTTTCCAACAAAGGTTCATGTAGTCAAAGCTATGTTTTCTCCAGTAATCCTGTACTGATGTGAGGGTTGGACCATAAAGAAGGCTGAGAACCAAAGAATTGATGCTTTGAATTGTGGCACTGGTGAAGACTTTTGAGAGTCCCTTGGACTGCAAGGAGGTCAAACCAGTCAATCGTAAGGGAAATCATCCCTGAATATTTATTGGAAGGGCTGATACTGAAGCTGCAATATTTTGTCCACTTGATGTGAAGATCTGACTCATTGGAAAGATTCTGCTGCCTGGAAAGATTGAAGGCAAAAGGAGAAGGGGTGGCAGAGGATGAGATGATTGGGTAGCATCACCAAACCAATGGACATGAATTTGAGCAAACTCCAGGAGATAGTGGAGGACAGAGGAGTCTGACATGCTTCAGACAATGGGATCACAAGAAGTCGGACACAACTTAGTGACTGAATAACAACAAAGAGCTTATGGAGTATGTATGTAAGTCTGCCAATCAGGAAATGCTGGTGTGATGGTTTATGATTTCTTTCTCTGTGGCTTTCACTAGAGTCTGGTGTTTTTAAGGGTTGAGAATTTGGATTATGTAAATAAAACTACTAAAATTAATAAGGAAAGTGTCTTTGTAGGCAAGGAAAATTTTAAAGAGTATAAGGAATAGAAATACAATCTGTTAAGGGGAAATAATTTTGTCCTAAAGAGAGGTTAAGAGAGAAAGCAAAAGGGAAAGCATAGGACAAAACCTGAAGTTAAAAAAGTAAATTATAGAAGGTTTGTGGAAAAGAAACCCTGAGAAAGAGTATAATGTGTTGTCCAGACTGGCTCTGTGCACACACATGCTCTGTGCACAAACAGGTCCTTGGATAGTTGAACGCATTTCAGGAAGAATTTTAATGAACTTCATTTCTTGCATCTTCCCATACACAGAAAATTACTGTAAACATTAATCTGAGATGTCTGTTCTCTGTAACTATCAATAATCTTTTACCAAGATGCTTACTGACTGTATGTATTCCACAACAAAAATCATGCATAAACTAGCCTCCCTAGGACCTCTGTGAAGCAGTTTCTCAGAGATATCTTAGAGGCTCTCTCTTAGGTCACCGTCCTCAGTAAGAATCTGAATAAAACTTCACTCACAACTCCCATGTTGTGTGTTTTTCTTTCAGTCAACCAACATCTATTCTGGAGTATGATGCAGTCATCAATTAGAATGATGTGGACTGACAAGAAAAGAAATATTGAGAAAATGAAAACTATGTGTACATAGTTCTATTATTTAAAAAAATTTAAATGACATTGAAAATGATAAATGCTCATACAAATAGGTATGCGTTTGCATAGAAAAGGGTCTGAAGTTGCATCCTGGCTGGCTGACAGTGAGGAGCCTAGAGGCTAGGGAAAGGGGACAGATTCCTGATTGGTGTACTGTTTGAAGCCCTCAGGCTGCTCTGAGGTTTGACTGAGTGAGCCTCGGTGAAGCACCAATCACAGAGCCCCTTATTTTTGCAAAAGACAAATTCTTTTTGAGGTTGAGAGTGAAGCTCAAAATGCTGCACATTATTAAGCCACACTCTTCAATTCACTGACCTTGAGTGCTAACACATCACCTTGGAGGGCTCACTGTAAATCACTTCTACCCAGCTGCTACAGTCCTGGATCTGCAGACAGAAGGTATGGGGTACAGAGGAGGAAGTCCCCCTTGGTGTAGCTCTGAGCTCTGGTGTGACAAAGTTGATTTGTGCCAACACTGGGATCTCACTTGCAGTGGAAAAGTCCCCGAGAGTGGGGAATTAAGATGCTGCAGGCTTCCCAGCCCTGTCACCTTTACTGGGGCACATAATTAATGTGTAAGCTGTTCAACCATGTTGTATTAATTGTGTCTCCAGTCAGGGCCTAATGTGACAAGATTAGCAGAGAGCACAGTTATTCATCAGTGAGTTGTCACAGTTTAATTGTCCTTTAAATGCTTCAGAATATAGGAGAGGTTGAAGAAGGCAGGGATAGATTCCCTTTACTTCCCTGAGAACCAGCCCATAAAGGCACTGAAAAAAATTAAGTGCAGTTCTAAATAATGAAACTCAAATGAGAATGTATCAGCATGCATTGCCCTGCCCATCTTTGCCATGTCCTTCATCTCACCCTTGACATCTACTTATTAGTAATCATGGTATCTGCCATCAGTTGAGGGGTAACCATATGCCAGTTTAGAAACAGCATCTCCTTTGAATTTTTGAATAACCCTGAGCCTTGGTTATTGTATTATGCTCATTTTACAGATGATGAAACTGAAGTTTAGAAAAGTTAGGTGACTAGTCCAAGATCCTGTGACAGATAAACAGCAAAATCAGGAATAAAACTCAATTTAAATCTATGAGTGTATGTACATGGTAGGAACATGCTGAAATATTCTTCCATGTGTGAACTCTCTATTTTGCAGGACCTAGTTTAAGTGTAACTCTAAGAAATGCCAGGCCTCTTGAGAGGATCTGTCCCCAGTATGTGCATCCTGAAGAAGTTAACCACTGTCTAACATCTCACAGGTTAGTAAAACTCACTCTTGTATCTCCCCCCATCAGTTTGCTCATGCACAGGTCCAAGGTAGCCATCAAGTTGTTCAGGAACAGAAAGTTCTGTGTTGTTCTCTGAAAATTGCAGTCTCAGCTGGAAACCTGTCCTTGCCTACCCCAAGTTCTCAGATGCATGCTGCCTTCACAACCAGCCATCCAAGGACATTATCTCCTTACCCATAACAGGGTTTGCCCTGGATTTCATTATTTGAAGCTAAGATCTTCTTCCTGGAAATTTTTGTTTGCTCTTCTTTGCCCAAGCTTCTGGCAATGGATCTCTAATCTGTCTTCCTGAACTAAGAAACAAACAAACAAACAAAAAAACTGGTAGATTCTCGCTGAACATTCTGAAACAAAAATGTCTTTTTTTTTTTTTTTTTCATTCTTAAGTAAATGGATTAGGAAGCCATTAGGATTCCCTTTCAATCTTACTGGGAGAGAGATGTTGGGATAAAACTGACTGGCTTGTTAATTTCAATGCAAAAATAGGTAGAAACAGCTATCAGTTCAGTTCAGTTGCTCAGTCGTGTTTGAGTCTTTGCGACCCCATGAATTGAAGCATGCCAGGCCTCCCTGTCCATCACCAACTCCTGGAGTTCACTCAGACTCACATCCATCTAGTCAGTGATGCCATCCAGCCATCTCATCCTCTGTCATCCCCTTCTCCTCCTGCTCCCAATCCCTCCCAGCATCAGAGTTTTCCAGTGAGTCAACTCTTCCCATGAGGTGGCCAAAGTACTGGAGTTTCAGCTTTAGCATCAGTCCTTCCAAAGAAATCCCAGGGCTGATCTCCTTTAGAATGGACTGATTGGATCTCCTTGCAGTCCAAGGGACTCTCAAGAGTCTTCTCCAACACCACAGTTCAAAAGCATCAATTCTTCGGTGCTCAGCCTTCTTCAGAGTCCAACTCTGACATCCATACATGACCGCAGGAAAAACCATAGCCTTGACTAGAAGGACCTTAGTCGGCAAAATAATGTCTCTGTTTTTGAATATGCTATCTAGGTTGGTCATAACTTTTCTTCGAAGGAGTAAGTGTCTTTTAATTTTATAGCTGCAGTCACCATCTGCAGTGATTTTGGAGCCCCCCAAAATAAAGTCTGACACTGTTTCCACTGTTTCCCCATCTCTTTCCCATGACGTGATGGGACTGGATGCCATGATCTTCATTTTCTGAATGTTGAGCTTTACCTGAACCATATTATAATGAAACCAACTCCTCACTCCTCCCTGTATATATGAATTGTACCATATGACCTTTGCAGTTTTCCCCACTGTTAAACAGTCTATTTCTCTACCATCTGACTCTGAATTTAACTGGTTGACTTCTTTGGCTGTTACCAGGTTTGTTGCAAGTAGAAGCATGTAAAAGTACTTGTGTAATTGGCTTTCCTATCCTGCTACTGCTGCCTCTGCCCTGACAATATGCCTGGGATGGGGCACCTGAAGGACAAGGGACTCATGGAGCAGAGTGTCTATGGTCACCCCAACCAGGCCATCCAAAACTGTCTGGTAGGTTATCTTGGACCCTACACGTGGAGCTGAGCCACCTAGCCATTTCTCACCCAGCTACTCCAGACACAGGAGAAATAAATGCTTCCCTTACCCACTTGGATGGTTTTAAAGTTTTTCCTAGTAAAATCTGAAAACAATCCTAATTTTCAAACATTTGATTTCCTCTAATTTATTCATTTTCTCAAGTCGTTTTGATGTCGTAGAAATGAAGGCTGTTCATTATAAAGAATAGTAAAAACAATACGGGAAGAGAAAGTTTGAAAATGACCTCAGATCCAGCTGCTCTGCAGCAGACATATCAGCCTCAGGTGGCCCTCACCTTAGACATCTCTGTACCCATATCAACTATAAAAGGGGAAAGTATAGATAAATTTTAAAAAGACCTGTCAATAAAAATGGGATTAGTGACACCCACTATGTTCAGTATAAAAGTATTTTATTAAATTTTACTTTAAGAGAAGAAAATGGAGTAATATTTAAATGAAAGGAACTGCAGATCTTCGAATAAATGTTGCCTTGGCAAAAAAGATATTATTTTGTAAAAGAGACCTCTAAGATCAAGAACAAAAATGTGAAAAGCATTGAAAGGTTGCCTCTTTTATGTTTTTGACTCTCTGTTTCAATTCCAGAAAATTTTAATTATGTTCTATTATAAAAGATAAAGAAATAAACATTTGTCTACTTTCACATGATTTTATCATGATTTTTGTTGGTGATATCTGCAAGGTTAATAAGAGTTGCAATCTATCCTATAACAATCATTCCCATTGTTGTTTAGCCCCTTTCTACTTACATTTGAGTGGATTTCATACTTTGGGGTCCTGCTTCTAATAGCTTTCCTTCTCCTGGCTGAGTTTCTGTTTTGTTTACTTGCTTTGCTGGGCTGGATTTTATCATTGAGGAGTCCCAAGGTCTCATAGATGTTGGATTCTGAAATTCCTGCTAGTCCAAAATTATCTGTAGCCTTTGAAATCAAAGGAAAACTTGGGTGGATAAACAATGTTTTCTTTCCCTCAGAAATTTTTAGCCTAACTTTTCATTTCATGTACTCCATTGTTTTCATTTTTTTCCTTTTCCTTGATATTTTAAAATTATGTGGTAAAATATACAGAATATAAAATGTACAGTTTTAACCATTGGTCCACTGATTTTAAATGTTGCCCAGGTTTACCTGTCCTTCCTCTGTTCATGTTAGTGGGCTGACTTTTCTTGTAACCTCTCATGAAAAGAGCCCATTTTTGGTATTTTTATCTGTGACTATGATTCTTGGAAGCCAGTCGGCTGGGTATAACATTCTTGGTTAATGTGTTATTGATCTCAGAATTTTCTCTCCATGTCTTTGTCTTTAAAATTCTGAATGCTGCTAAGGGGGCAGCCTAAGATTTGTCTGCACGGTCTGGCCTGTTCTTGGCCAGCTCTCTTTGTTGCACTCTGTGTCTAAATGCCTGAAGCAAGCCTTTATCCTTAGTGTTTATTAACTTAAGCAGAAACTATTTCAATGGGACTCATTATGTATTAATGTTTCCTGGAGTGAAGCTTTTACCTTCTAGATTGGTTTCAATATTTGTTCTTTTGCTCATGAAAATTTTCTTCCCCTTTTGGGAGGTTTCCACTTCAGGGACCCCAGTTAGTCTCCCTGGCCTGTCCTTCATTTCTATTTTTTTTTTTTTTTATGATTGTTTTAATCTCTAGGTCTTTTCTTGGGCTTTTATAGCTGTCATCTCAAATCTGTCTTTCTCTATGTCAGCAATGGATTACCTTTTCCCTTTCCACTTCTGTTAATTTACTAGTTCTATTAATGATGTTCTTTGATATTAAAATTTTAAAACTTTTCTTTTAGGCCTATTCTCTGCATTTTAGTCTCATCTTTTACTCATTCACATTTCTGTATTATCTTTCTTTGGTGTGAAGGACTCATGGGAACATTTTTTGTTTTTAGGTTTTATATTTGCTCAATCTATTTTCTTCATTAGTCTTTTGCATGCTATGTGCTATCTTCTCTTTCCTTAATTTCCCCTGAAACATGTAGTTACTGTATCATTTCTCTCTGCCTTGCCCTTAATTCCATTTGCTCTAATATCATTGGGCAAATTTTCCTTGACAGCTCTTTTTCCTTTGCTGATATTAATTATCAGAGCTGAGTCTCATTTCAAAGGGTCTTGGTTCCAGGGCTAAATTTTGTTTTATGCTCTATTCATCCCATTTCCATGGCAGAATATTTTTAAGCTATTTAGTTGGGAGCTCTCAGTGACAGGGAACCCTGGGGTGCTTCCCTCTCTCTCTGAGAACCAAAAAGAACCAGGTCTGCCACCTTCTCTTTGCTATGGTTGATCTTTGTGTTTTCCATATTCACCTACTTAGCCCATAATCATATGTAGGGACTATGAGGAGAACTGTTGAAATTTTCTTTAATTTCTTTGTCCAGTAGGGCCTTTGGTTGTGAGGCAGAGTGCCTTGCTGAACATCTTAACTCTAAATTTTAATGTGACTTTCCTTTTTCAAGCTATCAAAAAAGGTACCCTTTGCCTTGCTTGGAAGCGACTGATGAGGATTTTGCTGACCTTTGCCCTTCTGTTAGAAGGAAGAAGATCTGTGATATGGCTTCACTCTCCCACCGTTATCCCATTTTATTTGACATCAAAGCCTGCAGCAGGCAGAACTGGGCCGCACACAGTGTATATTTAGAAGTACCTGACATCCTTTCAGGACTGCATCCTCCTACATTAACATATCAATCAATTCCATACTCCCCACACAGGTGAGGAACTGGTTTTTTCTTGCAAGATCAGAGATACAACATCTTCATTTTGCACTGTATAAAACTGCAGTTAGGAAATTAAATTCTACACAAGGAGGAAAGATGTTAAGGTCACTTTTGATCATGTGAAAATGCAATACACAGACAGCATGAGAGACAACTGAAAGGAGGAAGCTGGGCTCAAGCCTCTTTTGGCACAGATTGGGAAGGAGCAGCAGCTATAGGACTGGGCCAGAGGAGGGATGGCTTTTTTGTTGTTCAGTCACTAAGTTGTGTCTGACTGTTTGTGTCCCCCATGGACTTCTGCACACCAGGCTTTCCTGTCTTTCACTATTTCCTGGTTTGCTCAAATTCATGTCCATTGAGTTGGTGATGCTATCTAACCATCTCATCCTCTGCCACCCACCTTCTCTTTTTGCCCTAATTTTTCCCAGCATCAGAGTCTTTTCTGAAGAGTTAGCTCTTCACATCAGATGGTCTAAGTATTGGAGCTTCAGCTTCAACATCAACACTTCCAATAAATATCCGAGGTCGAGTTTCTTTAGGATTAACTGGCTAGATCTTCTAGCAGTTCAAGTGACTCTCAAAAGTCTTCTCCAACACCACAATTTGAAAACATCAGCTCTTCGGTGCTCAGCCTTCATTGTGGTCCAACTCTCACACCTATGTATGACTATTAGAAAAACCATAGCTTTGAATACATACTTTTGTCATCAAAGTGATGTCTCTGCTTTTTAATGTGGTGTCTAGGCTTGTCATAGTTTTCCTTCCAAGGAGCTGAGGAAAGTGAAAGTGAAGTTGCTGAGTTGTGTCTGACTCTTTGTGACCCCATGGACTGCAGACTACCAGGCTTCTATGTCCATGGAATTTTCCAGGCAAGAATACTGGAGTGGGTTGCCATTTCCTTCTCCAGGAGATCTTCCTGACCCAGGGATTGAACCCAGGTCTCCTGCATTGTAAGCAGACGCTTTACTGTCTGAGCCACCAGGGAAGTCTAAGGAGTTAGTGTCTTTTAATATCAAGGCTGCAGTCACCATCCACAGTGATTTTGGAGCCCAAGAAAATAAACTCTGTCACTGCTTCCACTCTTTCCCCTTCTGCTTGCCATGAAGTAATGGGAATAGATGCCTTGACCTTAGTTTCTTGAATGTTGAGTTTTAAGCCAGCATTTTCACTCTCCTCTTTCACCTTCATCAAGAGGCCCTTTAGTTCCTCTTCACTTTCTGCCATTAGAGAAGTATCATCTACATATCAGAGGTTGTTGATAATTCTCCCAGCAATCTTGATTCTAGCTTGTGATTCACCCATCCCAGCATTTTGCATGATGTCCCCTTCATGGATTACTGCCTAGTGGCAAAGGGGCTTGCATAACTCAGTGAAGCCATGAGCCATGCTGTATAGGGCCACCCAAGATGGATGGGTCATAGTAGAGAGTTATGACAAAATGTGATCCACTGGAGGAAGGAATGGTAAACCACTCCAGTAAACAAGCTGTGAGATCCCTGTGAACTGTATAAAAAGGAGAAAATATATTACACCAGAAGATGAGCCCTCCAGGTCAGTGTGCTACTCGGGAAGGGAGGAGAACACCTACTAATAGCTCTAGAAAGAATGAAGCAACTGGCCAAAGTGGAAACGACACTCATTTGTGGATGTGTCTGGTTTTGAAAGCAAAATCCAATGCTCTAAAGAAGTGTATTGCATAAGAACCTGAAATGTTAGGTCCATGAATCAGGGTAAATTGGATGTGGTTAGGCAGGAGATGGTAAGAATAAACATCATCATCTTAGGAATCAGTGAACTCAAATGGATGGAAATGGGTGAATTTAATTCACATGACCATTATATCTACTACTGTGGGCAAGAATCCCATACAAGAAATGGAGTAGCCATCATAATCAACAAAAGACTATGAAATGCAACCTCAAAAACAACAGAATGATCTCGGTTCTGAGATCATTCCAAGGAAAACTATTCAGTACCACAGTAATCCAAGTCTACACTCCATCCACTGATGCTAAAGAAGCTGGAGTTCATTAGCTCTATGAAGACATATAAAAAATCCTAGAACTAACACCAAAAAAGATGTCCTATTCATCATAGGGGATTGGAATGCAAAAGTAGGAAGTCAAGAGATACGTGGAGTAACAGGCAAGTTTGGCCTTGGAGTGCAAAATAAAGCAAGGTGAAGTCTAACAGAATTCTTCCAAGAGGACAAACAGGTCATAGAAAACACCCTTTTTCAACAACACAAGAGATGACTTTACACATGGAGATTACCAAATTGTCAGTAGTGAAATCAGATTGATTACATTCTTTGTAGCTGAAGATGGAGAAGCTGTATACAGTCAGTGAAAACAAGACCTGGAACTGACTGTGGCCCAGATCATCAGCTTCTCAAAGCAAAATTCAGGGTTAAAATAAAGAAAGTGGGGAAAACCAATAGGCCAGTCAGGTATGACTTTAATCAAATCCCCTATGAATATACAGTAGAGGTGACCAATGGATTCATGGGATTAGATCTAGTAAACAGAGTGCCTGAAAAACTATGGACAGGGGTGCATAATATTGTACAAGAACAAGCAAACAAAACCATCCCAAGAAGAAAAGGAAAGCAAGAAGGCAAAGTGATTGTCTGGGGAGGCTTTACAAATAGCTGAGGAAAGAGGAGACGTGAAAAGCAAGGGAGAAAGCAAAAGGTAAACTCAACTAATCACAGAGTTCCAGAGAACAGCAAGGGGAGACAAGAAGGCATTCTTCAATAAACAATGCAAAGAAACAGAGGAAAACTACAGAAAGGGTAAAACTATAATCCTCCTCAAGAAAATTGGAAATATCAAAGGAACATTTCATCCAAAGATGGGCAAAATAAAGGACAGGAACAGTAAAGATTTAATAGAAGCAGAAGAGATCAGGAAGAGATGGAAAGAATACAGAGAAGAACTATATAAAAAATAGATCTTAATGACACAGACAACCACAATGGTGTAGTCTCTCATTCAGGGCCAGACGTTCTGGAATGTGAGGTCAAGTGGGCCTTAGGAAGCACTTTTGCCAATAAAGCTAGTAGAGGTGATGGAATTCCAGCAGAGCTATTTAAAAGTCCTAAAAGATGAGGCTACTAAAGTGCTGCACTCAATATGTCAGCAAATTTGGAAAACCCAGCAGTGGCCACAGGACTAGGAAAGGTCAGCCATCTTTCCAGTTTCCAAGGAGGGCAGTACTACTGCCCTTCTCTGTGAAGACCTATAAAACCTTCTAGAACTAGCACCAAAAAAGATGTCCTGTTTATCAAAGGGAACTGGAATGCAAAAGTAGGAAGTCAAGAGATACGGTTCAAACCATGGGACAATTGCATTCATCTCCCATGCAAGTAAGGTTATATATATTTAAAATCCTCAAAGCTAGGCTTCAGCATTAAGTGAACCTAAAATTTCCAGATGTTAAAGCTGAGCTTAGAATAGGCAGAGGAACCAAAGATCAAAGTGCCAACATTTGCTGGATCATAGAGGAAGCAAGGGGATTGTAGAAAAATATTACCTCTGTTTCACTGACCATGTTAGTCACCCAATCATGTCCATTTGACTGTGTGGATCATAACAAACTTTGGAGAACTCTTAAAGTGATGGCAATACCAGACCATCTTACCTGCCTCCTGAGAAACCTGAATGTGGGTTAAGAAGCAGCAATTAGAACACTGTACAGAACAACTGCCTGGTTCAGGATTGAGAAAGGAGTACGACAAGTTTATTTATAGTCATCCTGTTTATTTAACTTATATGCAGAGCACATCATGCCAGGTTGGATGAGTTACAAGCTGGAATCAGGATTGCAGGGAGAAATAACAACCTCAGACTTGCGGATGATATCACTCTAATGACAGAAAGCAAAGAGGAACTAATGAGACCCTTGATGAGGGTAAAGGAGGAGAGTGGAAAAAGCCTGCTTAAGATTCAGTTTGAAAAAAAAAAAAAATAAGATCAAGGCATCCGGTCCCATCACTTCATGGCAAATAGAAAGGGGATAGGTGGAAGCAATGAAAGATTTCCTCTTCTTGGGCTCTAAAATCACTGTGGATTGTGACTGCAGTCATGAAATAGGAAGACAATTGCTTTATGGCAGGAAAGCTAGGTCAAATCTAGACAGTGTGTTAAAAATAAAAAACATTCCTTTGCCAACAAAGGTACATATTGTCAACATTATGGTCTTTCCAGTAGTCATGTATGGATGTGAGAGCTGGACAGTTAGAAGGCAGAGTGCCAAAGAACTGATGTTTTCAAACTGTGTTGCTGAAGAAGACTCTTAAGAGTCCCTCAGACAGCATGGAGGTCAAACCAATCAATCTTAAAGGAAATAAACCCTGAATACTCTTTGGAAGGACTTGATGCTAAACCTGAAACTCCAATATTTTGGTCACCTGATGTGAAGAACAGACTCATTGGGAAAGACCCTGATGCTGTAAAAGATTGAAGGCAGAAGGAGAAGATGGCGACAGAGGATTAAATGATTGGATGGCAACTTTGATTCAATGGACATGAACTTGGTCAAACTCTAGGATATAACGAGGAACAGGGAAGTCTGGTGTGTTGCAATACATAAGGTCACGAAGAGTCGAATACTACTTGGCAACTGAACAACAACAATTCTGTATATAATTTAAATAATCAGGGTTACAATATCTAACTGTTGTATCCTTTTCTAATTTTGAAGCAGTCAGTTGCTTCATACAAGGTCTAACTGTTGTTTCTTGACCCACATATATGTTTCTCAAGAAACAGGAAAGGTGATCTGGTATTCTCATCTCTTTAAGAATTTTCCAAGGTTGCTGTGATGCACACAGATCAGTTCAGTTCAGTCACTCAGTTGTGTCCAACTCTTTGTGACCCCATGGACTGCAGCACACCAGGCCTCCCTGTCCATCACCAACTCCCAGAGTTGACTCAAACTCATTTCCATTGAGTCAGTGATGCCATCCAACCATTTCATCCTCACTCATCCCCTTCTCCTCCTGCTTTCAATCTTTCCCAGAATCAGAGTCTTTTCTAATGAGTCAGTTCTTCACATCAGGTGGCCAAAGTATTGGAGTTTCAGCTTCAACATCAGTCCTTCCAATGGATATTCAGGACTGATTTCCTTAGGATGGACTGGTTGGATCTCCTTGCAGTCCAACGGACTCTCAAGAGTCTTCTCCAACACCACAGTTCAAAAACATCAATTCTTTGGTGCTCAGCTTTCTTTAGAGTAGAACTCACATCCATACATGACTCCTGGAAAAAGCATAACTTTGACTAGACAGACCTTTGTTGGCAAAGTAATGTCTCTGCTTTTTAATATGCTATCTAGGTTGGTCATAACTTTTCTTCCAAGGAGCAAGTGTCTGAATTTCATGGCTGCAGTCACCATCTGCAGTGATTTTGGAGCCCCCCAAATAAAGTCTGTCCCTGTTTCCACTGCTTTCCCATCTATTTCCAATGAAGTGATGGGACCAGATGCCATGATCTTCATTTTCTGAATGTTGAGATTTAAGCCAACTTTTTCATTCTCCTCTTTCACTTTCATCAAGAGACTCTTTAGTTCTTCTTCACTTTCTCCCATAAGGGTGGTGTCATCTGAATATCTGAGGTAATTGATATTTCTCCTGGCAATCTTAATTTCAGCTTGTGCTTCTTCCAGTCCAGCATTTCTCATGATGTACTCTGCATATAAGTTAAATAAGCAGGGTGACAATATTCAGTCTTGCTGTACTCCTTTTCCTATTTGGAAATAGTTTGTTGTTCCATGTCCAGTTCTAACTGTTGCTTCCTGACTTGCATACAGATATCTCAAGAGACAGGATAGGTGGTCTGGTATTCCCATCTCTTGAAGAATTTTCCACAGTTTGTTGTGATCCACACAATCAAAGGCCTTGGCATAGTCAAAAAGGCAGTAGCAGATGTTTTTCTGGAACTCTTTTTCTTTTTCAATAATTCAATGGATGTTGGCAATTTGATCTCTGATTCCTCTGCTTTTCCTAAATTCAGCTTGAATGTCTGGAAGTTCACAGTTCACATACTGCTGAAGCCTGGCTTGGAGAATTTTGAGCATTACTTTGCTAGCATGTGAGATGAGTGCAATTGTGCTGTAGTTTGAGCATTCTTTGGCATTGCCTTTCTTTGGAATTGGAACGAAAACTGACCTTTTCCAGTCCTGTGGTCACTGCTGAGTTTTCCAAATTTGCTGGCATATTGAGTGCAGCACTTTCACAGCATCATCTTTTAGGATTTGAAATAGCTCAACTGCAATTCCACCACCTCCTCTAGCTTTGTTCATAGTGATTCTTCCTAAGGTTCACCAGACTCCAGGATGTCTGGCTCTAGGTGAGTGATCACACCATCATGATTATCTGGATCATGAAGATCTTTTTTGTATAGTTCTGTGTATTCTTGCCACCTCTTTTTAATATCTTCTGCTTCTGTTAGGTCCATACCATTTCTGTCATTTATTGTGCCCATCTTTGTATGAAATATTCCCCTTGTATCTCTAATTTTCTTGAAGAGATCTCTAGTCTTTCCCATTCTGTTGTTTTCCTGTATTTCTTTGCACTGATCACTTTGGAAGGCTTTCTTATCTCTTTGTTATTCTTTGGAATTCTGCATTCACATGGGTATATCTTTCTTTTTCTCCTTTGCCTTTCGCTTCTCTTCTTTTCTCAGCTATTTGTAAGGGCTCCTCAGACAACCATTTTGCCTTTTTGCATTTCTTTTTATTGGGGATGATCTTGAGCCCTGCCTCCTGTACAGTGTCACGAACCTCCATCCATAGCACACAGTCAAAGACTTTTGTGCATCATTGAAGCAGATGTTTTTCTGGAATTCCCTTCCTTTCTCAATGATCTAACGAATATTGGTATTTTGATCTCTGGTTCCTCTGCCTTTTTCTAAATCAAGCTTGTCCATCTAGAAGTTCTCAGTTCTCCTACTGCTGAGGCCTAGTTTGAAGAATTTTGAGCATTACCTTGCTAGCATGTTGAGTTAGCCCAATTGTATGGTAGTTCAAATATTTTTTGGCATTACCCTTCCTTGGGATTAGAATGAAACCTGGCCTTTTCTAGTCCTGTGGCCACTCCTGAGCATTCCAAATTTGCTGACATATTGAGTGTAACACTTTAACAGCATCATCTTTCAGGATTTGAAATAGCTCAACTGTAATTCCATCACCTCGACTAGCTTTGTTTATAGTAATGCTTCTTAAGGCCCACTTGACTTCACACTTCAGGGTTTCTGGATGTTGGTGACTGACAATACCACCATGGTTATTTGTGTCATTAACACTTTTTTGTATAATTTTTCTCTGCATTCTTGCCACCTCTTTTTAATCTCTTCTGCTTCTGTTAGGTCCTCACCATTTCTACCCTTTATTGTGCCCATCCTTGCATTAAATGTTCCCTTGATATCTTCAATTTTCTTGAAGAGATCTCTAGTCTTTCCCTTTCTATTGTTTTCTTCTATTTCTTTGCATTGATCATTTAAGGAGTCTTATCTCTGTTTGCTATTCCCTGAAACTCTGCATGTCCTTCCCTTTCTTCTTTGCCTTTCATTCTTCTTCTTTCCTCAGCTACTTGTAAATCTTCCTCAGACAACCACTTTGCCATCTTGCATTTCTTTCTCTTTGGGATAGTGTTCGTCCCTGCCTTGTGTACAATGCTATGAACCTTTGTCCATAGCTCTTCAGGCACTCTGCCTACCAGATCTAATTCCTTGAATCTGTTTGTCACTTCCACTGTATAATCATAAGGAATTTGATTTAGGTCATACCTGAATAACCTAGTGATTTTCCCTTCTTTTTTCAATTTAAGCCTGAGTTTTATAATAAGACGCTGATGATCTGAGCTGCAGTCAGCTCCAGGTCTTGTTTTTGCTGACTGTATAGATCTTCTGCATCTTCAGCTACAAATAATCTATTCAATCCAATTTGGGTATTGACTGTCTGGTTATGTCCATGTGTAGAGTCATCTCTTGTATTGTTAGTAAAGCATGTTTGTTATGACCATTGTGTTTTCTTGACAAAACTCTGTTAGATGGATTATCAGACCCCAAACAGAACACAAGCGTCGTGTGAGTGAGTAGTTAAAGGGACAATCTGTTTATAAGAATATGCTTTTTGTCATCAATGCTAGCTGCTAATTTAAGTAAAATAACTGTAGTAGAGAAGCAGAAATTCATTTGAAGTAGTAATAACAAGTGGTTGTTGCTACTGGCTAGTCCAACACTCTGCCCCTCCCTTCTCCCAAATGCATATCTATGAGATACAGGATGGTGCAGAACATCCCAGGACAGAATTCAGGCCCCTTCTCTGGTCTGAACTTTATCTGTACACAGAGCAATTCCCAAGATAATCAGATACCTAACTGAAACAGGAAGCAAGTAATAGCAGCAGCCATAATGACGACATGATAACCCACCTCAATGACTAATTATCCACCAGGAGTCAGGAACCATCTTATATGTTTTTTTTTTAAAAAATAATTTATTTTAATTGCATATAATTGCTTTAAGTATTGTATTCATTTCTGCCATACATCAACATGAATCAGCCATAGGTATACATATATCACCTCCCTCTTGAACCTCCCTCTCACTTCCCACTCAACCTACCCATCTAAATTTTCATAGAGCACTGCGTTTCAGTTCTCTGCATCATATAGCAAATTCCCATTGGCTATCTATTCTACATATGGTAGTGTATATGTTTCCATACTGCTCTCTCAATTTGTTCCACTTTCTTCCATTACTATGTCCACAAGTCTTTTCTCTATGTCTGCATTTCCACTGCTGCCCTGAAAATAGGTTCATCAGTAAGTACCATCTTTCTAGACTCCACATATATGGGTTAATATACAACATTTGTTTTTCTCTTTCTGATTTACTTTACTCTATATAATAGCCCCTAGGTTCATCCACCTCATTAGAACTGACTCAAATGTGTTCCTTTTTATGGCTGAGCAATATTCCATTGTATATATGTACTACAGCTTCTTTATCCATTCATCTGTTGATGGACATCTAGGTTGCTTCCACATCCTATGTAAATAGTGCTTAGATGAACATTGTGGGAGATAATGTCTTTTTCAGTTATGGTTTCCTCAGGGTATGTGCACAGTAGGGGAATTGTTGGCTCATATGGTATTTTTATTTCTAGTTTTTAAGGAATCTTCATACTGTTTTCCATAGTAGCTGTATCAATTTACATTCCCACCAACAATGCAAGAGGGTTCCCTTTTCTTCACACCCTCTTCAGCATTTATTGTTTGTAGACTTTCTGATGATGGTCATTGTGACCAATGTAAGGCGATACCTCACTGTAGTTTTGACTTGCATATCTCTAATAATGAGTCATATTGAGTAACTTTTCATGTGTTTATTAGCCATCTGTATGTCTTCTTTGGAGAAATATCTGTTTGGGTCTTCTGCCCATTTTTTGATTGGGTTGTTAATTTTTCTGGTATTGAACTGCACGAACTGCTTGTATATTTTGCAGATTAATCTTTTGTCAGTTGTTTCATTTGCTATTATTTTATCCCATTCTGAGGGTTGTCTTTTCACCTTGTTTATAGTTTCCTTTGGTGTTCAAAAGACTCACTTCCGTCGAGTCAGTGATGCCATCCAGCCATCTCATCCTCTGTCATCCCTTTCTCCTCCTGCCCCCAATCTCTCCCAGCATCAGAGACTTTTCCAATGAGTCAACCCTTCACATGAGGTGGCCAAAGTACTGAAGTTTCAGCTTTAGCATCATTCCTTCCAAAGAACACCCTGGGCTGATATCCTTTAGAATGGACTGGTTGGATCTCCTTGCAGTCCAAGGGACTCTCAAGAGTCTTCTCCAACACCACAGTTCAAAAGCATCAATTCTTCGGCGCTCAGCTTTCCTCATAGATGTACGGATATATCTCTGGTCTTTCTATCTTGTTCCATTGGCCTATATTTCTGTTTTTGTGCTAGTACCATACTGTCTTGATGACTATATCTTTGTAAAATAATCTGAAGTCATGAAGGTTGGTTCTTCCAGCTTTGATCTTCTTTCTCAAGATTGCATTGGTGATTTGTGGTCTTTTATGTTTCTATACAAAATTTGCAATTTTTTGTTCTAGTTCTGTGAAGAATACCATTGGTAGTTTGATAAGGATTGCATTGAATCTGTAGATTACATTGTGTAGTATAGACATTTTCACAATATTAATTCTTCTAATCCAAGAACATGATATACCTCTCCATTTGTTTTTCTGTCATCTTTGATTTATTTCATCAATGTCTTATAGTTTTCTGCATGTAAATCTTTTGTCTCTTTAGGTACATTTATTGCTGGGTATTTTATTCTTTTGCTGCAGTAGTGAATGGGACTGCTTCCTTTATTTCTCATTCTGATTTTTCATCATTAGTGTATAAAAATGCAAGGGATTTCTATGTATTAATTTATATCCTGCAACTTTACTATATTCACTGACTAGTTCTAGTAATTTTCTGGTGACATGTTTAGGGTTTTCTATGTATAACATCATGTCATCTGCAAACAGTGAGAGTTTTACTTCTTTTCCACTCTGGATTCCTTTTATTTCTTTTTTCTTCCCTAATTGCTTTGGCTAGGACTTCCAAAACTGTGTTGAGTAATAGTGGTGAGAAAGGACACCCTTGTCTTTTTCCTTATCTTACAGGAAATGCTTTCAGTTTTTCACTTTGAGAATAATGTTTGCTGTGGGCTTGTCATTAGTGTGTTCCTTCTATGCCTACTTTCTGGAGAGATTTTATCATAGATATATGTTGAATTTTGTCAAAAGCTTTCTCTGCATCTATTGTGATAATCATATGGCTTTTATCTTTCAATTTGTTAATATCACATATCAAATTTATTTATTTATTTATTTATTTGTTATTATTATTTTTTTACTCTAACGCATATATATGGAATTTAGAAAGATGGTAATGATTGATTTGTGTATGTTGAAGAATCCTTGCATCTGGTATAAAGCCCACTTGATCATGATGTATGATCATTTTATTGTGTTGTTGATTTCTATTGGCTAGAATTTTGTTGAGGATTTTTGCATCTATGTTCAGTGATATCTGCCTGTAGTTTTCTTTTTTTGTGGCATCTTTGTTGGGTTTTGGTATCAGAATGATGGTGGTCTTGTAGAATGAGTTTGGGAGTTTTCTTCCTCTGTAATTTTCTGGAAGAGTTTGAGCAGGATTGGTGTTTTATCTCTTCTCTAAACTTTTGGTAGAATTCACCTGTGAAGCCATTTATCTGGTCATGGGCTTTTGTTGGAAGATTTTTTAAATTACTGTCTTGAATTTCATGCTTGTTATTGGTCTGCTCATATTTTCTATTTCTTCCTGGTTCAGTTTTGGAAGGTTATACTTTTCTAAGAATTTATCCATTCCTTCGAGGCTGTCCATTTTGTTGGTGTATAATTGTTCATAGTCTAACAGAGCAAGATTAGTAGAGCCCTTAGCAGATAGCCATTGCTGTGCCTCATTACTCTGCACTCTTACTAGACAATAGGTGTTGCTCAACCATTGCTTGGTGCCTCAGTGGGCCCCTCCCACAAACAACCAACTATCAATAAGCAATTCTTAGCTGTCCTGCCCAGCAATTGGTCAGCACTGCAGTGGGCCCTGCCTACCGGTAACTGTCAGTGAGGAACCACTGGGGAAGTGATTCAGTCAAGGGTCGGTGGTGTGGTGGTCATCAGGTAGAGAGTGAGCTAAGAGAAAGATTCAGGCCTTCTGGAGCCGCTCCAGCTTACCCAGCCTTTGACCAGTGGTTGAGCTGGAAGGCCCAGGGAATAGGCTGGGGACTATGTCCTACAAGGCTCCAGAGCCCTCACTAAGGCCTCCACTAGCTGTGGTCCAGGCCTTGAGGAAAAGGTGAACCTCTCCCCTATCCCTGTCTCTGTGACCCAATAACAGTGGCTGGCTGTGTGGGCTGCAGTCTGTGAAACTTGGTCTCCTCATTTGGGCAGCCTGAGGAGACTGAGGGACAGTTGGGTGGGGTGCCTGACTCCTTCATGGGTGACAGCTGGGCAGGGTGTGGGAATCTGACCCCAAAAGAACTGTGAACTGAGATCTGCCATCTCAGCCTGGATTGGGACCTTGGAGGGTGAGAGTTTTGCTTTGTGACTTTTCCCTTTCTTGTCAAGACAGAGAATAACATTCATCCAGTAGAGATTTACAGAATTGTCATTAGTTGACCATGATCTGACCTCAGGAAAAAAGGACCTGGCGCTGAGAACTCTGCAACAACTAACCATGCCCATCCCTCACCTTTTGGTTTTAAAGGGACTTGCTGAAAATTTTCAGTAACTTTAGGATTCTTAGGGCATGAGCCATCCATCTCTTTGTATGGATTTGTAATAAACCTTTGTTTGTTCCAAACTTTAATGTTTTAGTATTGATGGGCCTCACTGTGCATCAGGCACATGGAGTTGCAAATTCAGTAACAGTAGTAGTCTCTTATGATCCTTTGTATTTCTGTGTTATTCCTTGTAACGTTGCCTTTTTAATTTCTAATTTTATTGCTGAGTCTTCTCCCTTTCCCCCTTGATGCCTCTGGCTAATTGTTTATCAGTTTTATCTTTTCAAAGAGCCAGTTTTACTTTTATTGATCTTTCTAACATTTCCTTAATTTCTCCTTCATTTATTTCTGCTCCGATCTTTATGATTTCTTTCCTTCTACTAACTTTGAGGGTTTTTTCTTTTTTATTTTTCTAGTTGCTTTACATGTAAGCTTGGGTTGTTTATTTGATGGTTTCATTGTTTCTTGAGGTAGAACTGTGTTGCTGTCAACTTCTCTTTAGCACTGCTTTTACTGCACCCCACATAGGCTTCCCTGATAGCTCAGCCGGTAAAGAATCCACCTGCAATGTGGGAGACCTGGGTTCAGTCCCTGGGTTGGAAGATCCCTTGGAGAAGTGAGAGGCTACCCACTCCAGTATTCTGGCCTGGGATAATCCCATGGACTGCATAGCCCATGGGGTTGTAAAGAGCGACTTTCACACGTGGATTTTGAGTTGTCATGTTTTCATTGTCATTTGCTTCTAAGTATTTTTTTTAATTTCCTCTTTGATTTCCTAAGTGACCACATGGTTATTCAGAAACATACTGTTTACCCTCCATGCATTTGTGATTTTAAAGTTTTTTCCTATAGTTGATATCTAATCTTATAATTTTGCGATCAGAAAAGATGCTTGAAATGATTTCAGATTTACAAAATTTACCAAGACTTGATTTGTGACCCAAGGTGTGATTTATCCTGGAGAATGTTCCATGTGCACCTGAGAATAAAGTGAAGTCTACTGTTTTTGGATAAAATGCATTGTAGATATTGCTTGGAGCATTTAGCACAGTTACATTTAAGGTAATTGCTGATGTGTATGATCCCGTTTCCATTTATTGTTTTGGGTTTGCTTTTGTAGGCCTTTTCTCTCTTTTGTATTTCCTGTCTAGAGAAGTTCCTTTACCATTTGTTATAAAGCTGGCTTGATGATGCTGAATTCTCTTAACTTTTTCCTGTCTGTAAAGCTTTTGATTTCTCCTTCAAATTTGAATGAGATCCTTGCTGGATAGAGTAATGTTGGTTGTAGGTGTTTTCCTTTCATCACTTTAAGTATATCTTGCTAGTCTCTTCTGGTCTGAAGAGTTTCTGTTAAAAGATCAGCTGTTGGCCTTATGGAGGCCCTTTTGTATGCTATTTGTTGCTTTTCCCTTGCTGCTTTTAATGTTTGTTCTTTGTGTTTAATTTTTGCTGGAGAAGGGATAGGCTACCCACGCCAGTATTCCAGGGTTTCTCTTGTGTCTCAGCTGGTAAAGAATCTGACTGCAATGTGGGAAACCTGGGTTTGATCCTTGGGCTGGGAAGATCCCCTGGAGAAGGGAAAGGTTGGTTACCCACTCCAGTATTCTGGCCTGGAGAATTCCATGGACTATATAGTTCACGGGGTTGCAAAGAGTTGGACATGACTGAGCAATTTTCACTTTCACTGGCATATTTCTCCTTGGGTTTATCCTATATCAGACTCTCTGGCCTTCCTGGGTTTGGGTGGCTATTTCTGTTCCAATGTAAGGAAAGTTTTCAACTATAGTCTCTTCAAATATTTTCTCATATGCTTTTTTTTTTCTTCTTCTTCTTCAGGGACCTCTATTATTTGAATGTTGGTGTGCTTAATGTTGTCCCAGAAGTCTTTGAGACTGTCCTCATTACTTTTTATTCTTTTTTCTTTAGTCTACTGTGCTTCAGTTATTTACACCATTCTGTCTTCCAGCTCACTTATCTGCTCTTCTGCCTCAGTTATTCTGTTATCTGTTCCCCCTAGTGAATTTTTAATCTCATTTATTGTCTTGTTCATTGCCAATTATCTATTCTCAATTCTTGTATGTCCTTGTTAAACACTTCTTGTATCTTCTCAGCCTCTGCCTTCAGTCTATTTATTTGTGATTCCATTTTGTTTCCATGTTTTAGATCGTCTTTACTATCACCACCTTGAATTCTGTTTCAAATAAACTGCTATTTCCTCTTCATTTGTTTGGTCTTGTGGGGTTTTGTTTTTTACCATGTTCCTTCATCTGCTGTGTATTTCTTTGTCTTTTAATTTAATTTGCTGTGTCTGGGGTTGCCTGTCTGCAGGCTGGAAGGTCGTAGTTCCTGTTATTCTGGAGTCTGCTTCCTGTATGTGGCTTTGGACCAGCACCTTGTGAAGGTTTCCTGGTCGGCGGACTTGTGCCTGTGTTCTGGTGGATGGAGCTGGATCATGTCTCTCTGAAGGGCACTGCTGTGTACAGTAGTGTGTTTTGGGGAGTCTATGGGCTTGGTATGGCTTTGGGCAGTCTTTCTGCTAATGGACAGGGTTGTGTTTCTCTTTCCCGAAAAGTATGGTATGAAGAATCTGGCATGGAGCTTTCTTGCCTTTGGGGGAGTTTGATCTTAGTGTTGAGACTGAGGCCTTTGGGAGAACTCTCATCAAAAAAATTAATGTTCTACCAGTTTAGGAGTTCTCTGATGGTCCAAAGTCCTGGACTCAGGTCTCCCACCTTGGGGGTTCAGGCCTGACCTATTACTGTAGCATCAAGACTTCACAGGCCACATCACACAGAAAACAAAACCCCAATACTAATGGTGAAAGCAACACTCAGAAGCCAAGAACACCCAGAAAACTTACACACTCATTCCAAGGAGATTGGTTTGCCTTTATGGAAGTCTGGAGTCCTAGCATTCAGAAAGTGTTCTGTAAAAGTTGTTCCTCATGCAGATGAGTTTTTGATGTATTATTTATCAGGGAAAATTTGAACTCCCCATCTTATTCTTCTGCCATCTTGAAATTATCCCCTTGTAATGTGTTAACAGGCATTTTTTTCACATAGGTCTACCCCTTGAAAGAGACAATAACATGTAAGAAAAAAGTTAGGCTACATGTAAAAAGTCATACAACTAGAAAATTAGAATTTTCCCCAAGATTGTCACTGAAACATAACATGTACTGACATTTCATTCTTTTCATCTGACCACAAATGATATGAAAAGGACCTAGAGCTTTTTGAGAGGACCAAATCTATACTCAATATTTGATAAACATAGAGCCTCCAAGACCCTCTAAGAGTGAATAAATATAAAATAAAATTGATAATAGGAAAAACCCCATTATTCAAAATATGTTTCAATTTGAAGAGTTAAGGAAAATGTTTTCCTAAGATGCCAAGGCATTATCCCCTCCTCCAAGCAAGCAAAATGTCAGAGATCTTGCCAGAAATCTTAAGTTGAGAGACTGCTGCACTATGAAAATGCAACTATTTTCAGATGGAAAATACAATGAATTTAATTGAAAATAGATTTTAGACAGTGAATTAGATATGGGGAATGAAACCAAACCAGTGAATTAGAAGACAAATTACTAAAATTCTTCTAAAACTAAAGGAGAGGAAGTTGATGATGAAGATAAAGAGACAGAATAGAGTCCCATTTGGTACCCTCAGGATATTTGGACTGTATTAACTGAGAACTAATAAAACATTTTCCCTGAGCTGAGCAAAGACATCAAGGCTGAGATCAAAAGATATCACCAAGGGCCAAATAAAATCAATTGAAAGAGATCCACACAGAGATATATTTTAGTGCATATCTGGATCAAGCTGGGGAAAGATTACCTACAAAGAGAAGACACAGTAGTAATATTAAAATACACTTAGGTGGCTCCTAATGCCTGCCTAGGAAGAGTTTGCATCCATCAGAATCATGTAGCACACTTGCTAAATACTTAGGGCTTTGCCTCAGACTTGCTGAATCAGATTTTCCAAGGGTTGGGTGCAGGCAAGCTTCCCAGGATATTCTGAATTGCAACTGGACTTGGAAACCATAGCTGATTGGGTGCCAAGAGACATGGGGCACATAAATTGGCCACTTACACAATCAATATCCACTAACCAAAGTTTATTATATATTAACAAAACCAGTTACGAAATAAAGTGGGAAACAGTGTCCATTCAGGGAAAAAGTAGTTCCCAGGTATGATGTCAACCAGAAATGTACAGAGCCTGTATGATCAAACTGTAATAGGAAAGAAGAAACCTGACTCCATATTGGATCTATTAATTTAGCTTTTACTCTTTTGCTCTGTTGCCTGTACTTAGTTATACTGACTCTGCACCTTTTGTAAAACAATGTTCCCTCTAGCCTGAAGTATACAGGATAGCTTACTCTCAGAGCCCTGACCTTTAAGATTCACTTATTTCGAGATAAAAAGTTGTAGAATAGAGAATAACATTTGTCTTGGACATTTACATCATGATCTGACTTATGTGGACAGCTGCAAGAACAAAGGATTCCTTCACCAAGACATTTGCAACAACCAACCACTCACTTCCCTTGCCTTGACTTTAACAGTGCTTTGTTAAAACCTGTTTAGGAGTTAGGGGTTTTGGGGTGGCATGAACCACCCATTTCCTTGCATGGGCCTTCAATAAACCTTTCTCTGCTTTAGGATCCAACATTTTGATTTGTTTGGCATGTGAACTACATGAGTTCGGAAACAAAATTAGAGATGCATAAATGACTACTTACAGCAGCCTAGAGTGAGGTTCTGGTTGGCAAAACCTAAACTTCTTTTCCAAGTGGGATTGATAAATTAGCCATATTAAAATGTAAACATCTACTCGAGACATGTAACCATCTACTTGAGACATGTAACCATACATGCCAAAGTGTTATTAATCCCTTGTCTATCAGCTAAGAAGGGGTTTAGCAAGAGGGACAAGGGACAGAAATATTTCAGCCTGAGGTAGAAGGAAGCTTTGAGGCCCTTACTGGGCCCACAAGGACCAATACAATAAGCATAGGACAGAAAGGTCATGTCCTGAATTTCAGTCCTTACTCTTCCACTAACCAAGTGTGAGATCTTATGGAAAAGGCTTGGCTATCTCTCCACTGTGGTTGGGTTTTCTAAAAAGTAGATCATTTTTCTAATTACATAGTCAATACACTCAAACTAAAAGCAAACATTCTTGAAAAACACAAAACACCACCATATGCCTTTCATTTCTGTTTGATGTTGTATGTGTTTCCTCAGTCACTCCTGTAGCCACTTATGTAACTGCAATGATGGTGTTTGTAGCTTCCCTTTACACTTGGTACTGGACTGTGAACCTCTACATGTCAATAGCCTTCTGCTGCAGAAGGGATTGTACTGACTGCATTCATGGTTGCTTTGTCATTTATCTGACTGCTTTCCTAGTTTTGGATATTTAGAATATATTCATTTCTTTGTCATCAAAAATAACTCTGTAATGAATGGTTTTGAGCTTTGAAAGTTGCCACTTTTCTAATTTTTTCTTTTTATGGAACATACCCAGAAACTGAATTGCTAAGTCACAGCATAAGGTCATCTTTAATAATACAATTGTGAATATATGCCACATGACTTCAAGGATGGATAGGCAGGCCTCCTCACTCTTCTTGCCTGTTTCTTCATTTGACGAGTGAGAATTCATGACTTGAGCCTCCCCTTCAGAACTTCCTGGTCACAGTCACGCATCCAGGAAACACTCTGGTCCTCACTGGTTGAGGGCCAGGCTTCCTGTGGTTGATGCTCAGGACTGCTGACTTGAAGGAAGACCCACTCTGATAGGGAGATGGACCAGAAAAGGGACAAACCCTTGTCACCAGGGAGGCTCCTGGTACTTTAGGAGGCTGAAAACTGCTTCCATGATGAGACAAGGCCTTCTCTCTGAGAGTAGACGTGTCCCAATAGGAGGCACACTCCAGCTGAAGGGGTCAGGCAGGATGCTCAAGATCAATCTGGTCCGGAGCCTGGGGTCCTTGGGTTGAGGAGGGGGAAATGCATTCCTCTCAGATCTCTGCATGAATTAATCCTAAACAGCTTGCCAGTCCCTCTGAGCCTCCCCAGACAGCCTAGCTGCTGTGTTAGGGGCCACTGGAAATGCCTTGTTGCAGAGTATATGCACCCCTTTCTCCAGGACCTCAAAAATCATGGTCAAATCCCTCTAGAAAGATGTGAGAGCCTGGTTCTCTCTCTTGCTATCCCCCAACTCCCTCCTGCTTCCACAACCCAATTCCTCACTCTTACATTGCCAATCAGCCTCTCAAGCCTAGGCCAACCCAGTATGAAGAGAGTGAGCTTACAGGTTGGTGTTCTTGACCAGATAAAACCACCCCGCTGGAATGAAGGCAGCAGACCTTCTCTGTAAATCAACAGATGGAAGGGGATGCTGCCTCAGGAGGCTTTGAGGTGAGGCAGACCCCCAGTATTCTCAAGGCAGAGCTTCTCTGGAGGTGTGGCCATCAGGGGGTCTCATCAGGGAGATGCTTAACACAGCCTGGAGAGCAGAAGATGAGGTAGGTTGTTCCCAAGTATGCAGGGCACCCAGGGAAGGGGAGGGGGCTGAACTATTCAGGTAGATGGAGAAAAAGAGAGTCTGTGAAAATGGAGATAAAGGAACCCTCATTGAAAGTGAAGTTGGGAAACCCTGAAGGGGAAAATCTCACACATGCATCAGCTGCAGTTTACTAACCCCAGCAGGAAGGAAGATTTCCTCCCAAACCAGCAACAATGAGCTGCCCACCACCTGCAGTTGATGAAGACAACCCCAGTCCAATTCCCTCCTTTCCTCTATAAAGCAGCCCCCTCTCCTCTGCTCACTGGACTTGCCTATGGTCTGCCATAGTATCCTTGGACACAACTTAGTAACTAAACAACACCTGGACCCGCTGCTGGTCCTGGGGGCCTCCCATGTCTAAAGCAGTCACTTTTCAAACACAATCATTCCTGGAAGGTGAGACATCTTTTCTCCATAGGAGCTTTTAGCAAGGGTTCCAAGATAGAGTTCCTCCCATTTGCCACAGGTTTCTTCAGGCAGGTGCAGCAAAGGCATAAAACGAGCCAGGAGAAACGCTCCAGTGAAGGGAATTTTCTAATGCTTTTTCATAAATTCAGGACAATAGTACTCCAGCACCAAGGAGAGGAAGCACAGCAACCTAAATTTTTCTATTGCTCCATGCATTTCCATTCTTACTGTGGTAAAGGCAGAACAATGAACCTGGCACTAAGGAGTTAAATCAGGCACAGCACACACCCCACGCCTCCATATGAGTTCACTGGTACCTGGTGAGGTGTCAACAGCTTTGACCATGCCTCCTTTTCCCCCAAAGAGTTCTCCATTACTCATAAACAAGAATGCAGGTGTTCATGAGCACAGCACAAGCTCTTCCCAGTGGCTCTGATTGACTGCTTTTCTGTGAAAGGGCAGGTGGCCAGACCCTGTGGCTGGAGGAAGGCGCTATCCATTAAAGAGAGACTAAGATGGAAGTGGTGATTTACGTGTGTGTATGCCTGTATTGGGGCTTGGGACAGCTAAGGTATTGTAGCTCCATGCAAGCCCCTGGTCTGCCAGCTCCCTGAGGCGCTATGGTACAGGAGCTCCTCCTCTTCTCTCTGAAAATGCACATATGCATGCCTTCATTCCTGCTCCTTATTCATTCACTCAGCTGCCTCACTCATTCATTCACTCTCTCAACAAATACTAACTGAAATTCAAAACTCCACCCATGTTCCACATATTGTGGGTATATAGTACAGAGAAAAACAGACAAAAATCTGTGCCTTCTCTTCTACCAGGGAGAGACAGATAATAACACAGATCACTTAGTGGGAAGTATTATGATTTTCAACATGATAAGTCCCAAGGAGAAAATCTTTCAGAAAAATGAAAAGAGAACAATTTCATTTCTCTTGCTAGAGAAACCCAACCCATCCTTTAGGCTGGGTCACTTCCATCCTCACCCCACAGGTTTCTTGAGTGTTTTCCTAACCCTAATCCCAACCCCAACCCCAGCCTTAACCCTAACCCTACCCGTAAATCTCTGAAGGCTGTTTCTGAACTTGTTCAGGATTTCATGTGTGCCCAGTTAGGCCAGAAAATGTTCCCCTCTCAAGGGCTATGGCCTGCATTCATTAGGCATACTCACAAAGTTCTAAAGGTACTGTGCCAAGTGGACTCAGAGGAGGCTCACAGTCGACTCTGTGACAGCCAGTGTGAATCTGTGTACAAGCCCCAGAGGCCTTGTCTATGGGGGGTGCGTGGGTGCTCCATGCCATGGATGGAGGAGCCTAGAAAGAAGTATGGGAGAAGAGAATTAGCATGTTAGGCAATGCCCTTGGATATGCTTTCTGATTTCATTTTCATTTGCCCTGCTGCAACAGGGACTATCCACATTTTCAGAAACTCAGAAAGGTTAAGAGGGATGAGCCCAAGGTATCTGCACTATTGAGAAGATCTGAGAGTTGAAGGCCAGCCTGTCTGAGATCAGTCTTTGAGGCTAGAAAAATGAAGTTTTGTCAGTTCTGAAACCAAATTACCTATCTGCTTCTTTTGTCTAGATTCAGCTTTCTTCTACCAGAACTTGAGCAAATTTTATATATTTAAACCAGTAACAATCACTGCATGATTTATAATAGGAATAATAAACGAACAACAGCAACAGCATAAAAAAAGAGGTGAAAAAAGGGGCAAGAAGGATCATACTGAAGAAGGACGGGTATATTGAGATTTGGCATTGAGTGCCAATTATTCTTCAATGGAGAGCTGGGAGGAGGAATGGTAATTAGATGTATTTTTTCTCACTCCCTGGGGTAGAATTGGACCCATTAATGACACTTAAGAGGAGATTCGTTTTGGACCTCTGCTACAGGATGGAATGACTGTCAGGAGGCTCAGTAGATCCATGTGTTGAATTCAGAGAGAGAAAGGAGAACTTTCCAATTTACACTATGCAGTGCAGTGAGAATGAAGTATGTGAAAGCTACAATTTTCCTGAAAAACATTTTGATGATACATGTGGAGGACTTTAAAAAGCTCCTATCTTTTGGCTCAGCAATTACTTTAGCTGAAATTTATCCTTAAACTCTAATTAGGAATCTGGACAAAGATATCACATAGACACTTCTTGAAGCAATATGTAGAATGGGAAAAAATGGAAAGAAATTAACTTTCCATTGTCCAGAGGATGGTGAGACACAACATAAGAGGCATATTATGAAGATATGGAAACTATGTGTATAAAGAGTTCTTACTTATGAAGAAATTCTTATATATAAAATGAGATGTGAAAAAAGAAGAGGAAACAATTGGATCACTACTTCAGTGAAGCCTTCCCTGAACTCCCAGACTCCTCTACACTTCTTCCTATTACTTGTTGTTGTTGTTCAGTCACTCAGATGTGTCTGACTCTCTGTGACTCCATGGACTGCAGCATACCAGGCTCCCCTGTCTTTCACTATCTCCTGGACTTTCCTCAAATTCATGTCCATTGACTCAGTGATGCTATCTAATCATCTCATTCTCTGTCACTGTCTTTTCGTTTTGCCTTCAATCTTTCCCAGGATCAGGATCTTTTCCAAAGAGTTGGCTCTTGCCATCAGGTAGCCAAAGTATTGGAGTTTCAGCTTCAGCATCCGTCCTTCCAATGAATATTCAGGGTTGATTTCCTTTAGGTTTAACTGGTTTGATCTCCTTGCTGTCCAAGGGACTCTCAAGAGTCTTCTTTAGCACCACAATTCAAAGGCATCAATTCTTTAGCACTCAGCCTTCTTTATGGTCCAACTCTCACATCTGTACATGACTACTGACAAAACTGTAGCTTTGACTATATGGATCTTTGTCGGCAAAGTGATGTCTCTGCTTTTTAATATGCTGTCTAGTTTGGTCATAGCTTTTCTTCCAAGGAGCAAGTGTTTTTTAATTTCATGGTTGCACTCACTGTCTGCAGTGATTTTGGAGCCCAAGAAAATAAATCTGCCACTGTTTTAATTTGTTCCCCATCTATTTGCCATGAAGTGATGGGACCAGATACTATGATCTTCGTTTTTTGACTATTGATCTTTAAGCCAGCTTTTTCACTCTCCTCTTTTACCGTCATCAAGAGACATTTTAGTTCCTATTCATTTTCTGACATTAGAGTGGTATCATCTACATATCAGAGGTGGTTGATATTTCTTCCAGCAATCTTTTTTAAAATTTTTTTTATTACAGATTGTTTATTGATTATTTGCATTAACATTAGTTCCATTCATTTCATGTGATAACAGGCAAGGGTCTCAGATTCTGTCATCTTTTTATCCTCCAAACAAAATGAGAGTGATGGATTGTGTCTATGTTCTTTTTTTTTGAAAAAATTAATTTATTGATTTTAATTGGAGGATAATTACTTTACAATATTGTGATGGTTTTTGCCAGACTTCAACATGAATCCTCTGAGGGCATGTGTGTCCCCCCATCTTGAACCCCTTCCCACCTCTCTTCCCACCCCACCCGTCTAGGTTGTCCCAGAGCACCAGCTTTGAGTGCCCTGCTTCATGCATTGAACTTGCACTGGTCATCCATTTTACATATGGTAATATACATGTTTCAATGCTATTCTCTCAAATCATCCCACCTTCGCCTTTTCCCACATAGCTCAAAATTCTGTTCTTTACATCTGTGTCTCTTTTCCTGCCTTGCATATAAGATCATCATCACCATCTTTCTAAATTCCATATATATGCATTAATATACTATATTGGTGTTCCTCTTTCTGACTTACTTCAGTCTGTATAATAGGCTCCAGTTTCATCCACCTCAATAGAACTGACTCAGATTCATTCTTTTTTTTTTATAGCTGGGTAGTATTGTATTGTGTATATGAACCGCAACTTCCTTATCCATTCGTCTGCCAACAGACATCTAGGTTGCTTCCATGTCCTAGATATTGTAAACAGTGCTGCAGTGAATACTGGGGTACGTGTATCTCTTTCAATTCTGATTTCCTCCATGTGTATGCCCAGCAGTGGGATTGTTGGGTCATATGGCAGTTCTATTTTCAGTTTTTTAAGGAATCTCCACACCATTCTCCACAGAGGCTGTACTTGTTGGCATTCTCACCAATAGTGTAAGAGGGTTCCCTTTTCTCCATACCTTCTCCATCATTTATTGTCTGTAGACTTTTGATGGCAGCCATTCTGACCAGCATGAGATGGAACCTCATTGTGGTTTTGACTTGTGTTTCTCTGATAATGAATGATGTTGAGCATTTTTTCATGTGTTTACTAGCCATCTGTATGTCTTCTTTGGAGAAATGTCCATTTAGCTCTTTGGCTCACTTTTTGATTGGGTTGTTTGTTTTTCTGGTATCGAGCTGCAGGAGTTGCTTGCATATTTAGGAGATTAACTCTTTGTCAGGTATTTCATTTTTCATTTGCTATTTTTTTCTCCCATTCTGAAGGCTGCCTTTTCACCTTGCTTATAGTTTCCTTCGTTGTGCAAAAGCTTTTAAGTTTAAATCAGGAGCCAAGCTACTCCTTCTTTCTTCGAGGAGGAAAGTGAAGTCACTCAGTCGTGTCCAACTCTTTGCAACCGTAGCCTACCCAGGCTCCTCCATCCATAGGATTTTTCAGGCAAGAATACTGGAGTGGGTTGCCATTTCCTTCTCTAGGAGATCTTCCCGACCCAGGGGTTGAACCCAGGTCTTCTGCATTCTAGGCAGACGCTTTACCATCTGAGCCACTGGGGAAGTCTTTAAGTTTAATTAGGTTCCATTTGTTTATTTTTGTTTTTATTTCCATTACTCTTCTCCCAGCGATCTTCATTCTGACTTGTGATTCATCTAGACCAGCATTTCACATAAGGTACTCTGAGTATAAGTTAAATAAACAGGGTGGTGAGACAATATACAACCTTGGCATATTCCTTTCCTAATTTTGAACCAGTCACTTGTTCCGTGTAATGTTCTAAGTGTTGCTTTTTGACCTGCATACAGGTTTCTCAGGAGACAGATTAGGTGGTCTGGTATTCCCACCTCTCTAAGAATTTTCCACCGTTTGTTGTTATCCACATAGTCAAAGGCTTAGCATAGTCAGTGAAGTAGATGTGTTTTTTTGAATTCCCTTGCTTTCTCTATGATTCAATAAATGTTGACAATTTGGGCTCTTGTTCCTCTACCTTTTCTAAATCCAACTTGTACATCTGGAAATTCTTGGTTCATGTACTGTTGAAGCCTAGTTTGAAGGATTTTCAGCATAATCTTATTAGCATGGGGGATGAGGGCAATTGTCTGGTGGTTTGAATGTTCTTTATTGCTTCCTTTCTTTGTAATTGGGATGGAAATTGACCTTTTCTAGTCCTGTGACCACTGGATGCCTATTACTACCCATCACAATTGTAATTCTATTTAATTAATTATGTGCACAATCTTGTTTCTCAAGTTTCTTTTGCACTAGATTGAAGGCCTCAGGAGGATAGCTATCAAGTCTATTGTATTTGATCATTAATCCCCAGGTCCAAGAACAGTGCTTGGAATATGGCAGCCACTCAGTATATATGTACTCAATCACATGGAATCATGTAATCTGTGACACTTTGTGCCTGGCTTCTCCCACTTAGCATGTTTTCATGATTCCTTCATGTTATAGCAGATATCAATATTTCACTTATTACTGCACAATATTCCAATGTATTTATACCACATTTTCTTTATCCATTCATCAGTTGGAAATTTAGGGTGCTTCTACTTTACTATGAATAATGCTTTTATGAACATTTGATACGTTTTTATATGGACGTATGTTTTAATTTCTCTTAAATATATGCCTAGGAATAAAATTGCTGAGTTATAAGGCAATGGCACCCCACTCCAGTACTCTTGCCTGGAAAATCCCATGGACGGAGGAGCCTGGTAGGCTGCAGTCCATGGGGTTGCTAAGAGTTGGACACGACTGAACGACTTCACTTTCACTTTTCACTTTCATGTATTGGAGAAGGAAATGGCAACCCACTCCAGTGTTCTTGCCTGGAGAATCCCAGGGACGGGGGAGCCTGGTGGGCTGCCTCCTATGGGGTTGTACAGAGTCGGACACGACTTAAGTGATTCAGCAGCAGCATGGTAACTCTGTGTTTGACAATTTCAGGAATTGCCAAATTGTTTTCCAAAGTGGCTTCGCTAGTTTTCATTCCTACTAGTACCATGTGAAGGTGCCAATTTCTTTGCATTCTCACCAACACATGCTATTGTCAGTCTTTTTTATTTTAGCCTCTAATGAGCATGAAGTGATATCTCACTATGGTTTTGATTTTCATATTCTCAATAAAAATGTTTGAGAATTTTTATATGAATTTAGTCATTTGTGTATCTTCTTTTGGTAAATATTAACTTAAATATTTTACTTGTTTTAATTGGATTATTTATCTTTTTATTATTGAGTTGTAAGAATTCTTTATTCTTTTAAAAAATTACTTTACATTTTTAGCTGTTCTAGATCTTCCTTGCTGTGTTCAAGCTTTCTCTAGGTATGGTGAGCAGGGGCTAGTCTTCATTGCAGTATATGGGCTTCTTGTTGTGGTGGCTTCTCTTGTAGCAGAGCACAGGCTCTAGGTACATAGGCTCAGTAGTTGCAACACACAGACTCTGGAGCTTGGGCTCAGTAGTTGTGGAGCATAGGTTTAGTTGCTCTACAGCATGTGGAATCTACCAGGGATCAAACCCATGCTCCCTACATTGGCAGACAGATTCTTAATCACTGGACCACCAGGGAAGTCCTACATATTCTGCTAATAAGTTCCTTATCAGATATATGATTTGTAAATATTTTCTATCATTTTATGGGTGGCCCTTTTCTTTCTTGTTCTTTAAAGCTCCAAATTTAAAAATTTTGGTGAAGTCCAATGTATTTATGTTTTTTTTATTTGCTTGTGCTGATGCTGTGTTGGTGTTGCATCTAAGCAACCATTGCCAAGTCTAAGGTGAGGAATATTTACTCCTGTATTTTCTTCTAAAGAGTTGTATAATTTTAGTTCTTACCTTTAAGTCTATGACTCAGTATATTTTTAGTGAGGTATAGTTGATTTACAGTACTGTATAAGTTTCAGGTGTACAACATATAAATTTACAATTTTAAAAACTTATTATTATAATTTTACCAAATATTAGCTGTATTTCCTGTGATATATAGCTGTACAATATGCTCTTGTACCCTATTTATTTTATACATAGTAGTTGTACTTTTTAATCCTCACCTCTACTTGCTCCCCTCTCCTGTTTCCCCACTGGTAATCACTAGTTTGTTCTGTATATCTGTGAGTCTGTTCCATTTCATTATATTAACTAGTCTCTTTTTCTTTTAGATTCCACATATAAGTGATATTATACAATACTTGTCTTTTTGTCTCTGACATTTCGCTAAATACAATACCCTCCAAGTCCATCCATGTTGTTGCAAATGACAAAATTTCATTTTGTATGGTTGAGTAATGTTCCATTGTATATGTACAACATCTTCATGCATTACTCTATTGATGGGCACTCAGGTTGCTTCCATACCTTGGCTATTGTAGATAGTGCTACTATAAACATTGGGCTGCATCTGTCTTTTCAAATTAGTGTTTTTTATCTACCCAGGAGTGGAATCATTGGATCATATGGTAATTCTCTTTTTAGTCTTTTGAGAAACATCCATGCTGTTTTCTATGGTGGTTGCACCAATTTACATTCCTACTAACAGTGTACAAGGATTCCCTTTTCTTCACTTCATCACCAACATTTGCCCATTTTTGATGGCCATTTTGACAGGTGTGAGGTGATATTGCATTGTGGCTTTGATTTGCATTTCTTTGATGATTAATGATGTTGAACACCTTCTCATGTGTCTGCTGGCAGTCTATATGTCTTATTTGGAAAAATATCTATTCAAGTATTTGGCCCATTTTCAAAATTGGGTTGTTATATCTAATTTTAAAATTGGGTTGCTTGGTTTTTGATGTTGAGTTGTGTGGGTAATACTATTTGCAAATATTTTCTCCCATTCAGTAAGTTGTTTTCCACTTTGTCAATGATTTCCTTTGCTGTGCAAAAGCTTTTAAATTAATTAAGTCCCATTTATTTATTTTTGCTTTTTTTCCCCTTTCCTTTAGGAGATACCCCCCAAAATATTGCTACAATTATTCAAGGAATGTTCTGCCTATGTTTACTTCTAGGAGTTTTATGAATTAAGGGCTTACATTTAGGTCTTTAATCCACTTTGAGTTTATTTTTGTATATGATGTGAGGAAATATTCTAGCCTCATTGTTTTGTATGAAGCTGTCTAACTTTCCCAGCACTTGTTGAAGAGCTGTATTTACTCTATTGTATATTCTTGTCCCCTTTGTCATAGATTAATTAACTGTAAATTTGTGGATTTATGTCTCATTGGTAAAGGCAAATATGCAGCATGATACAGTTTTGAGTCAATTTTTGTGTATGGTGTGAAGGTATCCAATTGTGCCAATACTGTTTATTGAAGAAAATATTCTTTTGCCATTCCATGATTCTTTGGCATAATCAGTTGACTGTAAATATGAGGGTTTATTTCTGCACTCTGGGCTAGAAGAAGCACAAGCTGGAATCAAGACTGCTGGGAGAAATATCAGTAACCTCAGATATGCAGATGACACCACCGTTATGGCAGAAAGTGAAGAGGAACTAAAAAGCCTCTTGATGAAAGTGAAAGAGGAGAGTGAAAAAGTTGGCTTAAAGCTCACCATTCAGAAAATGAAGATCATAGCATCTGGTCCCATCACTTCATGGGCAATAGATGGGGAAACAGTGGAGACAGTGTCAGACTTTATTTTTTGGGGCTCCAAAATCTCTGTAGATGGTGATTGTAGCCATGAAATTAAAAGATGCTTACTCCTTGGAAGGAAAGTTATGACCAACCTAGATAGCATATTTAAAAGCAGAGACATAACTTTGCCAACAAAGGTCCATCTAGTCAAGGTTATGGTTTTTCCAGTGGTCATGTATGGATGTGAGTTGGATTGTGAAGAAAGCTGAGTGCTGAAGAATTGATGTTTTTGAACTGTGGTGTTGGAGAAGACTCTTGAGAGTCCCTTGGACTGCAAGAAGATCCAACCAGTCCATTCTAAAGGAGATCAGTCCTGGGTGTTCTTTGAAAGGACTGATGCTAAAACTGAAACTCCAATATTTCGGCCACCTCATGTGAAGAGTTGATTCATTGGAAAAGACTCTGATGCTGGGAGGGATTGGGGGCAGGAGGAGAAGGGGACAACAGAGGATGAGATGGCTGGATGGCATCATTGACTCGGTGGACGTGAGTTTGGGTGAACTCTGGGAGTTGGTGATGGACAGGGAGGCCTGGAGTGCTGCAGTTCATGGGGTCACAAAGAGTTGGGCACAACTGAGCGACTGAACTGAACTGTATTTGATTCCATTAACCTGTATGTTCATTCTTATTCCAGTATTATACTGTACTGAATATCGTAGATCTGTAGTCTGTTTGAAATTAGGAAACATGTGTTATTCATCAAGGTTGTCTTGGTTATTTTGAGTTCCTTCCAATCCATGTAAGTTTAGGATCAATATGTAAATTTTTGCAAAAACTCAGCGTGGGAGTTTGGTGAGAAGTACTTTGAATTTGTAGATTGTTTGGAAGACTGTTGCCACATCAACAATATTAAGTCTTTTAATCCATGAACATTAAATGCCTTTCCATTTATTTAGATTTTCTTTAATTCCTTTCACCAATGTTTTGTATGTAGTTTTAATGTACAGGTCCTGCACTTCTGTTGCTGTGCTTAGTCACTCAGTCATGTCTGACTTTTTGTGACCCCAGGGACTGCAGCCCACCAGGCTCCTCTGTCCATGGAGATTCTCCAGGCAAGAATACTGGAGTGGGTTGCCATACCCTCCTCCAGGGGTCTTCCCAATCCAGGGATCAAACCCAGGTCTCCCAAGTTGTGGGAAGATTCTTTACCATCTGGGCTACCAGGGCAGTGTCACAGGGAAGTAACACTATCACAGAGAAGTGTCAGAAAAAGCACTTCTGTTAAGTTTCTTAAATATTTTATTCTTTTTAATGCTGTTGTAAATGCAATTATTTTCTCTTTTTTCTCATTTAAATAAACTTTTAATTTTGGGGGGAGTATAGCCAATTAACAATGTTATGATAGTTTCAGGAGAACAGCAAAGGGACTCAGCCATACATGTACATATATCCATTCTCCCTTAAACTCACCTCTCATCCAGAGTGCCATAATAATATTGAGCAGAGTTCTATGTGTTATACAATAGGTCTTTGTTGGTTACCCATTTTAAATGCAGCAGTATGTACATGTGCATCATGAACTCCCCAAGTATCCCTTCCCCCTCTCCTTTCCCCCAGAAATTATAAATTCATCCTCTAAGTGTATGTCTCTGTTTTGTAAGTAAGTTCATTTGTATAATTTCTTTTTAGGTTTCACATATAAGGGATATCATACGATATTTCTCCTTTGTCTAACTTCACTCAGTATGACAATATCTAGGTTCATCTTTGTTGTGGCAAATGGCATTATTTCATTCTTTTAAATGGCTGAGTAATATTCCATTACTCAGAGGTGTATATGCATCATATCTTTATCTATTCATTGGTTAATGGGCATTTAGATTGCTACCATGTTCTGTCTGTCAGTGATAAAGAATCTGCCTGCCAGTGTAGGAGACATGGAAGACACAAGTTGGATCCCTGGGTTGGGAAGATCCCCTGGAGGAGGAAATGGAAACCTACTTGAGTATTCTTGCCTGGGAAATCCCATGGACAGAGGAGCCTGACAGTCTAAAGTTCATGGGGTTGCTAAAAGTCAGAGTATACACACGTCCTCTTCTAGCTACTGTGAACAGTTCTGCAGTGAACACCAGGGTGTCTGTATCCTTTTGAATAATGTTTTTCTCTGGGTATAAGTCTAGGAGTAGGGTTGCAGGGTCATTTGGTAGCTCTAGTTTTAGTTTTTTTCAACTTCATTTTCAGATGTTTCATTGTAGTGTATAGAAGTGCAATTGGTGGTTATGTTTTTATCCTGTAACCAGCCATATTACTAACTCATTTATTAGTTCTCATAGTTTTTTTAATATGTATGATTTCCTTAGGTTTTCTACATAAAACATCATTTCATATCCAAATAGAAATAATTTTACTTGCTTTTTCCCAATCTGGATACTCTTATTTTCTCTTCATGCCTAATTGCCATGACTATGACTTCCAGTACAATTCTGAGTATAATCGACAGAAGTCATCTTTGTCTTATTGCTGACTTTAGAGGAGAAGCATTCACTGTTTCACCATTAAGTGTGATGTTAGCTATAGTTTCTTCAAAATGGCTTTTATCAGGTTGAGGAAGTTCCCTTTTATTCCTTGTTTGTGGAGTGTTTTATCACAAAGCCTGTTGGATTTTTATCATTTGGTTTTCTCCTTTATTCTATTATTATGGTGCATTGCATTTATCATCCCCAAGAAAAAGAAATACAAAAATGGAAAAATGGTTTTCTGAGGAGACCTTACAAATAGCTGAGAAAACAAATGAAAGGCAAAGGAGAAGAGGAAAGACATATCCAGCTGAATGCAGAGTTCCAAAGATTACCAAGGAGAGATTAGAAAGCCTTCCTCTGATCAATGCAAAGAAATAGAGGAAAACAATAGAATGGGAAAGACTAGAGATCTCTTCAAGAAAATTTGATACACCAAGGAACAATTCATGCAAAGATGGGCACAATAAAGGACAGAAATGGTATGGACCTAACAGAAGCAGAAGATATTAACAAAAGGTGGGAAGAATACACAGAAGAACTATACAAAAAAAATCATAATCACCCAGAAAACCCGATGGTGTGATCACTCACCTAGAGCCAGACATCCTGGAATGCAAAGTCAAGTGGGTCTTAGGAAGCATCACTACTAACAAAGCTAGTGGAGGTGATGGAATTCCAGCTGAGCTATTTCAAGTCCTAAAAGAGGAAACTGTGAGAATGATGCATTTAATATGCCAGCAAATGAGTCAGTTTTCATTCCAATCACAAAGAAAGGCAATGGGAAAGAATGTTCAAACTACCACACAATTGCACTCATCTTACATGCTAGTAAAGTGATGCTCAAAATTCTACAAGTGAAGCTTCAATAGTACATGAACTGAGAACTTGCAGATGTTGAATCTGGATTTAGAAAACAAAGAGGAACCAGAGATCAAATTGAAATTTCTGATGGATCATAGAAAAAGCAAGAGAGTTCCAGATAAACCTGTACTTCAGCTTTATTGACCATGCCAAATCCTTCAACTAGTGTGGATAATAACAAACTGTGGAAAATTCTGAAAGAGGTGGGAATACCAGACAATTAGAGAAACCTGCCTCCAACATGACAACCTGCCTCCTGAGAAATCTGTATGCAGGTCAGGAAGCAACAGAACTGGACATGGAACAGCAGACTGATTCCAAATTGGGAAGGAGTATGTCAAGGCTGTATATTGTCACCCTGCTTATTTAACTTATATGTAGGGTACATCATGTGAAATGCTGGGGTGGATGAAGCACAAGCTGGAATCAAGATTGCTGGGAGAAATGCCAATAACCTCAAATATGCAGATGACACCACACTTATTGAAGAAAGAGAAGAGGAACTGAAGAGCTTCTTAATGAAAGTGAAAGAGGAGAGTGAAAAAGTTGACTTAAAACACAACATTCAGAAAACTAAGGTCGTAGCATCCAGTCCCATTACTTCATGCCAAATAGATGGGGGAAAAAAGGAAACAATGGCAGACTTTACTTTTTGTGTTGCAAAATCACTGCAGATGGTGACTGCAACCATGCAATTAAAAGACACTTGTTCCTTGGAAGAAAAGTTATGACCAACCTAGACAGCATATTAAAAAGCAGAGACATTACTTTGCTGACAAAGGTCCCTCTAGTCAAAGCCATGCCTTTTCCAGTAGTCATGTATGGATGTGAGAGTTGGACCATAAAGAAAGCTGAGTGCCAAAGAATTGATGTTTTGAACTGTGATGTTGGAGAAAACTCTTGAGAGTCCCTTGGACTGTGAGGAGATCCAACCAGTTCATCCTAAAGGAAATCAGTCCTGAATACTTATTGGAAGGACTGATGCTAAAGCTGAAACTCCAATAATTTGGCCACCTGATGTGATGAATGACTCATTTGAAAAGACCCTGATGCTGGGAAGAATTGAAGGCAGGAGGAGAAGGGGATGACAAAGGAGATGATTGTATGGCATCACTGACTCAATGGGCATGAATTTGGGTAAACTCCAGGAGTTGGTGATGGACAGGGAGGCCTGGTGTGCTACAGTCCTTGGGGTCACAAAGAGTCAGACAAGACTGAGCAACTGAACTGAACTGAGACCAAACCTTTTATCCCTGGGATAAATCCCACTTGGTCATGATGTATAATCTTTTATACCTGTTTCTGTAATTGATTTGCTAATATTTTTGTTGAGTATATTTTCACAGATATTTATGAGATATTGATCTGTAGTTTTCTTGTAAAATTTTTTTCTGGTTTTTAAACATATGCTACATTTGGCAGGGAAGCCATTTGTGCCTGAGATTTTATTTGTGTGAATTTTTAAATGTGTTAATTTGATTTCTTTGCTTCTATAGTGTATCTACCTACTTCTTTTTGAAATAATTTCTGGAGTTGGGTCTTTCTTGGAAGTTGCCTGTCTCATTTAGGCTATAAAATTTCTTGATATGCAATTGTTTATAATGTTAACTTATAATTTTTTTTCTGTAAAGCCTTGATTTTAGTTACTTGAACTTTCCCTCTTGCTTTACTTGATCAGTCTAGCTAAAGATTTGTTAATAAAGTTGAACTTTTTAAAGAAACACCTTTGTGTTTCATTGATTTTCTTTATTGTTCTTCTATTCTCTACTTCATTTATTTAAATTCTGATTTTTATGCTCTTTTTTCCTGTTTCCTTGAATTTTAGATTGTTTTCCTTTATCTAGCTTCTTAAGGCAGATGCTTAAGTTATACAGTTCAGTTCAGTTCAGTTCAGTTCCTCAGGCATGTCCGACTCTTTGTGACCCCATGAATCGCAGCATGCCAGGCTTCCCTGTCCATCACCAACTCTCGGAGTTTACTCAAACTCACGTCCATCTAGTCAGTGATGCCATCCAGCCATCTCATCCTCTGTTGTCCCCTTCTCCTCCTGCCCCCAATCCCTCCCATAATCAGGGTCTTCTCCAATGAGTCAACTCTTCGCATGAGGTGGCAAAAGTATTGGAGTTTCAGCTTTGGCATCAGTCCTTCGAATGAACACCCAGGACTGGTCTCCTTTAGGATGGACTGGTTGGATCTCCTTGCAGTCCAAGGGACTCTCAAGAGTCTTCTCCAACACTACAGTTCAAAAGCATCAATTCTTCAGCACTCAGCTTTCTTCACTGTCCAACTGTCACATCCATACATGACCATTGGTAAAACCATAGCCTTGACTAGATGGACCTTTGTTGGCAAAGTTGTCTCTGCTTTTGAATATGCTATCTAAGTTGGTCATAACTTTCCTTCCAAGGACTAAGCGTCTATTAATTTCATGGCTGCAATCACCATCTGCAGTGATTATAGAGCCCCCCCAAATAAAGTCTGACATTGTTTCCACTCTTTCCCCATCTGTTTATCATGAAGTGATGGTACCAGATGCCATGATCTTAGTTTTTTGAATGTTGAACTTTAAGCCAATTTTTTCACTCTCCACTTTCACTTTCAACAAGAGTCTCTTTAGTTCCTTTTCACTTTCTGCCATAAGGATGATGTCATTTGCATATCTGAGGATATTGATATTTCTCCTGGCAATCTTGATTCCAGCTTGTGCTTCTTCCAGCCCAGCGTTTCTCCTGATGTACTCTGCATATAAGTTAAATAAGCAGGGTGACAATATATAGCCTTGATGTACTCCTTTCCCAATTTGGAACCAGTCAGATTTCTTTTTGACATATTAATTATTAACAGTGTTATTAGTTTCCATATAATTATGAATGCTTTATCAATGTTTTATTATTAACATTTAATTTAATTCCGTTGTAGTTGAAAAACATATTTGGTACCACTTCAGTCCTTCTAAATTTGTTCTCGTTTGTTCTATTGTCTCCCATATGGTCTATCCTGGGGAATAAATATTCCATGTGTAACTGAAAAAAATGTGTGTTCCAATGATGTTAATTAGGATGTTTTATAAATGTTTTAGGTCCAGTTGGTTAATAGTGTTGGTCAAGTTTTTTCTTCTAAAAAATTTAATTGGAAGCGAATTACTTTTTATTATTTTACTTTTTAAAAATTTTACTTTACAATACTGTATTGGTTTTGCCATACATTGACATGAATCCACCACGGGTGTACATGAGTTCCCAATCCTGAACCCCCCTCCCACCTCTCTGCCCATATCATCTCTCTGGGTCATCCCAGTGCACCATCCCCAAGCATCCTGTATCCTGTATCGAACCTAGACTGGCGATTCATTTCTTACATGATAGTATACATGTTTCAATGCCATTCTCCCAAATCATCCCACCCTCTCCCTCTCCCACAGAGTCCAAAAGTCTGTTCTAAACATCTGTGTCTCTTTTGCTGTCTCATGTACAGGGTTATCATCACCATCTTTCTAAATTCCATATATATGCATTAGTATACTGTATTGGTGTTTTTCTTTTTGAAGCTAATTACTTTATAATATTGTGATGGCTTTTGCCATTTCACATGAATCAGCCATGGATGTACATGTGTTCCCCATCGAGAACCCCCTCCCACCTCCCTCTGCATCCCATCCCTCAGGGTCATCCCAGTGCACCAACCCTGAGAACCCTGTATCATGCATCGAACCTGGACTGGTGATCTATTTCACATATGATAATATACATGTTTCAATGCTATTCTCTCAAATCATTCCACTCTCACCTTCTATCACAGAGTCCAAAAGTCTGTTCTTTACATCTGTGTCTCTTTTGCTGTCTTGTATATAGGGTCATCTTTCTGAATTCCATATATATGCCTTAATATACTGTATTGGTATTTTTCTTTCTGACTTACTTCAGTTTGTATAATAGGCTCCAGTTTCACCCACCTCCTTAGAACTGATTCTAATGTATTCTTTTTAATGGGTGAGTAATATTCCATTGTGTACATGTACCACAGCTTCCTTATCCATTTGTCTGCCAATGGACATCTAGGTTGCTTCCATGTCCTGGCTATTGTAAACAGTGATGCAATGAATATTGGGGTACATGTGTCTCTTTCAATTCTGGTTTCCTCAGTTTGTATGCCCAGCAGTGGGATTGCTGGGTCATAAGGCAGTTCTATTCCCAGTTTTTTAAGGAATCTCCACACTGTTCTCCATAGTGGCTGTACTTGTTGGCCTTCCCACAAACAGTGTAAGAGTGTTCCTTTTTCTCTGCACCATCTCCAGAATGTATTATTTGTAGACTTTTTGATAGCAGCCATTCTGACTGGTGTCAGATGGTACCTCATTATGGTTTTGATTTGCATTTCTCTGATAATGAGTGATGTTGAGCATATTTTCATGTGTTTGTTAGCCATCTATATGTCTTCTTTGGAGAAATGTCTGTTTAGTTCTTTGGCACATTTTTCAATTGGGTCACATATATTCTGGAATTGAGCTGCAGGAGTTGCTTGTATATTTCTGAAATTAATTCTTTGTCAGTTGCTTCATTTGCTATTATTTTCTCCCAAGGTGAAGGCTGCCTTTTCACCTTGCTTATGTTTCCTTCATTGTGCAAAAGCTTTTGAGTTTAATTAGGTCCCATTTGTTTATTTTTGCTTTCATTTGCATTATTCTTGGAGGTGGGTCATAGAGGATCCTGCTATGATTTACGTCCGAGAGTGTTTTGCCTATGTTTCCCTCTAGCAGTTTCATAGTTTTTGGTCTTACGTTTAGATCTTTAGTCCATTTTGAGTTTATTTTTGTGTATGGTGTTAGAAAGTGTTCTAGTTTCATTCTTTTACAAGTGGCTGACCAGTTTTCCCAGCACCCCATGTTAAAGAGATTGTCTTTTCCCCATTGTATATTCTTGCCTCCTTTGTCAAAGATAAGATGTCCATAAGTGCATGGATTTAACTTTGGGCTTTCTATTTTGTTCCATAGATCTATGTTTCTGTCTTTGTGACAGTACCATACTGTCTTGATGTCTGTCACTTTGTAGAAACAAGATAAAGACGCCCACTCACACCACTACTATTCAACATAGTTTTGGAAGTTTTAGCCACAGCAATCAGAGAACAAAAATAAATAAAAGGAATCCAGATTGGAAAAGAAGAAGTAAAACTCTCACTGTTTGCAGATGACATGATCCTCTACATAGAAAACCCTAAAGACTCCACCAGAAGATTAGTAATCAATGAATATAGTAAATTTGCAGGATATAAAATTAACACAAAGAAATCCCTTGCACTCTTATACACTAACAATGAGAAAACAGAAAGAGAAATTAAGGAAACAATTCCATTCACCATTGCAATGAAAAGAATAAAATACTTAGGAATAAATCTACCTAAATGAACCAAAGACCTATATATAGAAAACTGTAAAACACTGTTAAAAAAATCAAAGATGAGACAAATAGATGGAGAAATAGACCATGTTCATGGATTGGAAGAATCAGTATAATGAAAATGAGTATACTACCCAAAACAATCTATAGATTCAATGCAATCCTTATCAAGCTACCAACTGTATTTTTCACAGAACTAGAACAAATAATTTCACAATTTGTATGGAAATACAAAAGCCCTGAAATAGCCAAAGCAATCTTGAGAAAGAAGAATGGAACTGGAGGAATCAACCTGCCTGATTTCAGGTTATACTACAAAGTTTTCTCTTTCTTTATTGATCTTTTGCTTAGTGACACTATCCAGTATTAAAAGTGGGTTATTGATGTTTTCAAGTGTTATTTTTGAGTTATCTATGTCTGCCTTCATTCTGTCAATTTTGCTTCATTATTTTGGGGCTTTGAGTGGGTGCCAGGCTGTGCTCTCACTTTGGTGATTTTCAACTTCACCTTAGCCTTTACTTGCTGCTTGTGCAAGTCCTCAGGTTAAGTCAGAGGTAAGAGATTAAGCCATGTTCAAGTCTTTCCTGAGTATGCTCAACCTCCTGTATACGTGCATATTTTTCTAGACCCTCAGGAATATGTTTAAGCTTTTCAGAACCCCCCGGAAATCTTTTTTTCTACCATATTATTCAATTTAAGTTTTTGGTCCAGACTCTTATTTTTCCCCACTGATGTCAGATAACTGTCTCAGTGATAATGTGAAATAATTGCCACTAATTGTTTTCAATAAATACTTTGGGGATAAGGCTATTCACACAGAGTGAGCTCTGAGTCAGGTCAAATAATAATAGGCCTTGAGAAGGGGTCTTCTCCAGGAAGCAGCTGGATAAGTCATAATGACAATTCTCTACAGAAGGGACTTTCTAAGGTTCCTCAGACTCTGGCCTCCTTCATTTGCTACTGCAATGTTGGCTTTCACAGCTACTCTTATTGCTAGACTGCTGGTTTTCAAGATAACTCTAGAGGTAGAGACGAGGAATGGATATAGGACAAATTGAAACACCACATAACTGACTATTCTTACTGAGACTCAATCATTTTTCTTGAATAAACACTTCTTGGATTGTTCTAAGTCTTTGATTAATTCTTAAAGTTCTGAAAAATTTGTTTTGGTATGTTCCTATTGCTTTTATGAAGAAGTGTATTTTTTGAGGTCCTTTTCTGCAATTCTGGAAGTATCCTATATCAACTGTATATGCATATTGTTAGGTATCAAGATATTATTCTAGGGAAATCTTCCAGTCTCTGAAGTTAAGCATCTACTTCTGCTAAAAAAGGCCAGGTTTCCATCTCTTTCTGCTCCAAGAGTCAGATATTGGCTGACTAAACTTAGAGGTCTTTTCTTTTCAAACTGAAATTTCCTGTGAAAATCTGAACACTGAACTTGGTTTAATGTGGTCATTTAGAAGCCATAACTGGATCTCTGGACTTTACGGTTTACTATTAAAAGTACTAGGGTATGGTAGGAAAGAGCAGCGCTGGACTGAAAACAAAGGACAGGGAGGAAGAAGAGGAGAAGGAGGAAGTGGAGGGGGAGAAATTGGAAAAAGGAACCATACATCTGTATTGGATTGTGGAAGTTATTTATGGAAGGTTAGTTATGGACAGAGGAATCTGATAAGCTATAGTCCATGGGGTTGCAAAGACTTGGACATGACTGAGTGACTGAGATCATGCACAGTTATGGAAGGTTTAGATGATATGAAATATAGAAAGGAACCTGGAAGCCATTGTGTCCTATATAAGTATTAATGATATGACATACTTTATTAATGCTTTGTTTAGCTTTAATAGGAAGTCCAGAAACCTATAGTCAAGAATTTGTGGGAAAAGGGAGCCATCCTGAACAAGCCAGCATGATAATTATTCTTACCTAGAGAGAAATCTAGGAGAAATAAAGGTACAGTTGAAGGAACAGACACCCATCTGACAGAAGGAAAGACTGCAATATCTTTAGGTCTTATATTCATTTGATTCCTTTATTTATTAGGCAGATGTCAGATTCCACATTAGATAAGGATTCATAGTTTGCAGCTAGAATCATAAAGGAAGCCTGAGAAAGGTCATCAAGGCTACAGTGTGGTCAGGGTTAGAGCAGAGGTTGTGCCAGGGGATAGTGGGCAGGACTGGGTCTGGGGCAGGGGCAAAATTACAGGAGCTCTGTACTGAGCTCCAGAAGTTAAGGAGGAGTTCCTGAGATGCATGTGGAAGAGAATGGGGAGAGCATGCTAAGACAGGAGAGCAGCATGTGCCCAGGCTGTCTGAGGCATGCGAAATTCACAGGTGACTGAGCACAGGGCTTGACAAGGTACTTGGAAGCCACAAATGCAAGGGAGTCCATGAGCAGAGGAGCAACATGGCTATTACTACACATTTAGTTCAGTGGGGCATTCAGGTAGAAATGTCCAGCTAGCCCTTGGAGAATATGTGATGAGGATCTGGGGTTTGCCTGCCAACAGGTACTTGAAGCCAAAGAGAGGGAGGCAGGATGATGAGTCTGCCCAGGGAGACAGTATACAGTGAGAATGTCAGGAAGGTGAAGGTTTTATCACAACAGAATTCATGAAAGCCAGCTCCAAGCTTCCTTGCCTGCCAATGAGGACAAGTCAATGTATACGAGACCTTTACCTGTGCTTTCCTTTCTGCCTCCTGCATCCTCCCTCGGCACACGTTTCCACCCACCTGGCCTTTGATACCTCTCACCATCCTATAATACTAGACCTGGAAGCTTGCCCTGAAATCGGCTCCTAGAGGCTAAGGGGCTCCCGCTCGAGATCTCCCTGTGGACCTGCTGAGCACACCTCACTTGTGCCATAGCTGTCTGTCCGTCCACTTCAGGGCCACCCCTCACGGTTGTGACCACCTTGCTGGAAGGGGCTGTGGGGCTGAGCACAGTATCCTTACACAGCAGGCCACTGGGGCTGTTTGAGCTGGATATTTGCCATCTATAATATTAGGCAAGAAACACATAAACTGGCAAACATAACTTTCTTTCATGTCTCTATTACAGAATTTGTGTAAAGGAAATTCCTAGAGAGATGGATGCAAATTGCATTTTTTTCTTATTTTTTTAAATTAATTTTTTATTTTACTTTACAATTCTGTATTGGTTTTGCCATACATTGATATGAATCCACCACGGGTGTACATGCGTTCCCAAACATGAACCCCCCTCCTTCTCCCCTCCCCACAACATCTCTCTGGGTCATCCCCGCGTACCAGCCCCAAGCGTGCCATATCCTGCATTGGATATAGACTGGCAATTCGATTCTTACATGATATTATACATGTTTCAATGCCATTCTCCCAAATCATCTCACCCTCTCCCTCTCCCACTGAGTCCAAAAGTCTGCTATACACAACTGTGTCTTTTTTGCTGTCCTGCATACAGGGTCATTATTGCCATCTTTTGAAATTCCATATATATGTGTTAGTATACTGTATTGGTGTTTTTCTTTTTGGCTTACTTCACTCTGTATAATCGGGTCCAGTTTCATCCATCTCATCAGAACTGATTCAAATGTATTCTTTTTAATGGCTGAGTATATGTGTATATATATGTGTATATGTACCACAGCTTTCTTATCCATTCATCTGCTGATGGATATCTAGGTTGTTTCCATGTCCTGGCTATTATAAACAGTGCTGCGATGAACATTGGGGTACATGTGTCTCTTTCAATTCTGGTTTCCTCAGTGTGTATGCCCAGCAGTGGGATTGCTAGGTCATAAGGCAGTTCTATGTGCAATTTTTTAAGGAATCTCCACACTGTTCTCCATAGTGGCTGTACTAGTTTGCATTCCCACCAACAGTGTAGGAGGGTTCCCTTCTCTCCACACCCTCTCCAGCATTTATTGCTTGCAGATTTTTGGATCGCAGACATTCTGACTGGTGTGAAGTGGTACCTCATTGTGGTTTTGATTTGCATTTCTCTAATAATGAGTGATATTGAGCATCTTTTCATGTGTTTGTTAGCCATCCATATGTCTTCTTTGGAGAAATGTCTATTTAGTTCTTTGGCCCATTTTTTGATTGGGTCATTTATTTTTCTGGAATTGAGCTGCAGGAGTTGCTTGTATATTTTTTTGAGATTAGTTGTTTGTCAGTTGCTTCATTTACTATTATTTTCTCCCATTCGGAAGGCTGTCTTTTCACTTTGCTTTTATTTTCTTTTGTTGTGCAGAAGCTTTTAATTTTAATTAGGTCCCATTTGTTTATTTTTGCTTTGATTTCCATAATTCTGGGAGGTGGATCATAGAGGATCCTGCTGTGGTTTATGTCGGAGAGTGTTTTGCCTCTGTTCTCCTCTAGGAGTTTTATAGTTTCTGGTCTTACATTTAGATCTTTAATCCATTTTGAGTTTATCTTTGTGTGCGGTGTTAGAAAGTGATCTAGTTTCATTCTTTTACAAGTGGTTGACCAGTTTTCCCAGCACCACTTGTTAAAGAGATTGTCTTTACTCCATCGTATATTCTTGCCTCCTTTGTCAAAGATAAGGTGTCCATATGTGTGTGGGTTTATCTCTGGGCTTTCTATTTTGTTCCATTGATCTATATTTCTGTCTTTGTGCCAATACCATACTGTCTTGATGACTGTGGCTTTGTAGTAGAGCCTGAAGTCAGGCAAGTTGATTCCTCCAGTTCCATTCTTCTTTCTCAAGATTGCTTTGGCTATTCGTGGTTTTTTGTATTTCCATACAAATCTTGAAATTATTTGTTCTAGTTCTGTGAAAAATATTGCTGGAAGCTTGATAGGGATTGCATTGAAGTTGTAAATTGCTTTGGGTAGTATACTCATTTTCACTATATTGATTCTTCTGATCCATGAACATGGTATATTTCTCCATCTATTAGTGTCCTCTTTGATTTCTTTCATCAGTGTTTTATAGTTTTCTGTATATAGGTCTTTAGTTTCTTTAGGTAGATATATTCCTAAGTATTTTATTCTTTTTGTTGCAATGGTGAATGGAATTGTTTCCTTAATTTCTTTTTCTACGTTCTCATTATTAGTGTACAGGAATGCAAGGGGTTTCTGTGTGTTGATTTTATATCCTGCAACTTTACTATATTCATTAATTAGCTCTAGTAATTTTCTGGTGGAGTCTTTAGAGTTTTCTATGTAGAGGATCATGTCATCTGCAAACAGTGAGAGTTTTACTTCTTCTTTTCCAATTTGGATTCCTTTTACTTCTTTTTCTGCTTTGATTGCTGTGGCTAAAACTTCCAGAACTATGTTGAATAGTAGTGGTGAAAGTGGGCACCCTTGTCTTCTTCCTGACTTTAGGGGAAATGCTTTCAATTTTTCACCATTGAGGATAATGTTTGCTGTGGGTTTGTCATATATAGATTTTATTATGTTGAGGTATGTTCCTTCTATTCCTGCTTTCTGGAGAGTTTTTATCATAAATGCATGTTGAATTTTGTCAAAGGCCTTCTCTGCATCTATTGAGATAATCATATGGCTTTTATTTTTCAATTTGTTAATGTGGTGAATTACATTGATTGATTTGCGGATATTGAAGAATCCTTGCATCCCTGGGATAAAGCCCACTTGGTCATGGTGTACGATCTTTTTAGTGTGTTGTTGGATTCTGATTGCTAGAATTTTGTTGAGGATTTTTGCATCTATGTTCATCAGTGATATTGGCCTGTAGTTTTCTTTTTTTGTAGTATCTTTGTCAGGTTTTTGTATTAGGGTGATGGTGGCCTCATAGAATGAGTTTGGAAGTTTCCCTTCCTCTGCAATTTTCTGAAAGAGTTTGAGTAGGATAGATGTTAACTCTTCTCGAAATTTTTGGTAGAATTCAGCTGTGAAGCCATCTGGACCTGGGCTTTTGTTTGCTGGAAGATTTCTGATTACAGTTTCCATTTCCGTGCTTGTGATGTGTCTGTTAAGATTATCCTATTTCTTCCTGGTTCAGTTTTGGAAAATTGTATTTTTCTAAGAATTTGTCCATTTCTTCCAGGTTGTCCATTTTATTGGCATATAATTGCTGATAGTAGTCTCTTATGATCATTTGTATTTCTGTGTTGTCTGTTGTGATCTCTCCATTTTCATTTCTAATTTTATTGATTTGATTTTTCTCTCTTTGCTTCTTGATGAGTCTGGCTAATGGTCTGTCAATTTTATTTATCCTTTCAAAGAACCAGCTTTTGGCTTTGTTGATTTTTGCTATGGTCTCTTTTGTTTCTTTTGCATTTATTTCTGCCCTAATTTTTAAGATTTCTTTCCTTCTTCTAACTCTGGGGTTCTTCAATTCTTCCTTTTCTAGTTGCTTTAGGTGTAGAGTTAGGTTATTTATTTGACTTTTTTCTTGTTTGTTGAGGTATGCCTGTATTGCTATGAATTTTCCTCTTAGCACTGCTTTTATAGTGTCCCACAGGTTTTGGGTTGTTGTGTTTTCATTTTCATTAGTTTCTATGCATATTTTGATTTCTTCTGTGATTTGTTGGTTATTCAGAAGCGTGTTGTTCAGCCTCCATATGTTGGAATTTTTAATAGGTTTCCTCCTGTAATTGAGATCTAATCTTAGTGCATTATGGTCAGAAAAGATGCTTGGAATGATTTCGATTTGTTTGAATTTATCAAGGTTATATTTATGGCCCAGGATGTGATCTATCCTCGAGAAGGTTCCATAAGCACTTGAGAAAAAGGTGAAATTCATTGTTTTGGGGTGAAATGTCCTATAGATATCAATTAGGTCTAACTGGTCTAATGGATCATTTAAAGTTTGCATTTCTTTGTTAATTTTCTGTTTAGTTGATCTGTCCATAGGTGTGAGTGGGGTATTAAAGTCTCCCACTATTATTGTGTTGTTGTTAATTTCCCCTTTCATACTTGTTAGCATTGTCCTACATATTGCGGTGCTCCTATATTGGGTGCATATATATTTATAATTGTTATATCTTCTTCTTGGATTGATCCTTTGATCATTATGTAGTGGCCTTCTTTGTCTCTTTTCACAGCCTTTGTTTTAAAGTCTATTTTATCGGATATGAGTATTGCCACTCCTGCTTTCTTTTGGTCTCTATTTGCATGGAATATCTTTTTCCAACCCTTCACTTTCAGTCTGTATGTGTCCCTTGTTTTGAGGTGGGTCTCTTGTAAGCAGCATATAGAGGGTTCTTGTTTTTGTATCCATTAGGCCATTCTTTGCCTTTTGGTTGGAGCATTCAATCCATTTACATTTAAGGTAATTATTGATAAGTATGATCCCGTTGCCATTTACTTTATTATTTTGGGTTCGGGTTTATACTCCCTTTTTGTGTTTCCTGTCTAGAGAATATCCTTTAGAATTTGTTGGAGAGTTGGTTTGGTGGTGCTGAATTCTCTCAGCTTTTGCTTGTCTGTAAAGCTTTTGATTTCTCCTTCGTATTTGAATGAGATCCTTGCTGGGTATAGTAATCTGGGCTGTAGATTATTTTCTTTCATCACTTAAGTATGTCTTGCCATTCCCTCCTGGCCTGAAGAGTTTCTATTGAGAGATCAGCTGTTATCCTTATGGGAATCCCCTTGTGTGTTATTTGTTGTTTTCCCCTTGCTGCTTTTAATAGTTGTTCTTTGTGTTTGATCTTTGTTAATTTGATTAATATGTGTCTTGGGGTGTTTCACCTTGGGTGTATCCTATTTGGAACTCTCTGGGTTTCTTGGACTTGGTTGATTATTTCCTTCCCCATTTTAGGGAAGTTTTCAACTATTATCTCCTCAAGGATTTTCTCATGGTCTTTCTTTTTGTCTTCTTCTTCTGGGACTCCTATAATTCGAATGGTGGAGTGTTTCATAATGTCCTGGAGGTCTCTGAGATTGTCCTCATTTCTTTTAATTCGTTTTTCTTTTTTCCTCTCTGATTAATTTATTTCTACCATTCTATCTTCTATTTCACTAATCCTATCTTCTGCCTCCGTTATTCTACTATTTGTTGCCTCCAGAGTGTTTCTGATCTCATTTATTGTGTTATTCATTGTATATTGACTCTTTTTTATTTCTTCTAGGTCCTTGTTAAACCTTTCTTGCATCTTCTCAATCCTTGTCTCTAAGCTATTTATCTGTGATTCCATTTTGATTTCAAGATTTTGGATCATTTTCAATATCAATATTCGGAATCCTTTCTCAGGTAGATTCCCTATCTCTTCCTCTTTTGTTTGGTTTGGTGGGCATTTCTCCTGTTCCTTTACCTGCTGAGTATTCCTCTGTCTCTTCATCTTGGTTATATTGCTGCGTTTGGGATGGCCTTTTTATATTTTGGTAATTTGTGGAGTTCTCTTTATTGTGGAGCTTCCTCACTGTGGGTGGGGTTGTATCAGTGGTTTGTCAAGGTTTCCTGGTTAGGGAGGCTTGTGTTGGAGGTCTGGTGGGTGGAGCTGGGTTTCTTCTCTCTGGAGTGCAGTGGAGTGACCAGTAATGGGTTATGAGACGTCTAAAGTTTTGGAGTAACTTTGAGCTGCCTGTATATTGAAGCTCAGGGGTGTGTTCCTGTGTTGCTGGAGAATATGTGTGATATGTCTTGCTCTGGAACTTGTTGGCCCTTGCGTGGAGCTTTTTTTCAGTGTAGGTATGGAGGCATTTGATGAGCTCCTATTGCTTAATGTTCCCTGAATTCAGGAGTTCTCTGATGTTCTCAAGCTTTGGACTTAAGCCTCCTGCTTCTGGTTTTCGGTTTTATTTTTACAGTGGTCTCTAGACTTCTCCATCTATACAGCACCGATGATAAAACATCTAGGTTAAAGATAAAAGGTTTCTCCACATTGAGGGACACCCAGAGAGGTTCACTGGGTTACATGGAGAAGAGAAGAGGGAGGGGGTAGTTAGAGGAGACTGGAATGAGATGTGGTGAGATCAAAAGAGGTGAGAGCAAGCTAGTCAATAGTCACTTCCTTATGTGCGCTCCATAGTCTGGACCGCTGAGAGGTATTCACGGAGTTATACAGGGAAGAGGAGAGGGAGGAAATAGACAGAGGTGGCCAGGAGGGTAAGAGAGAGTAATGAAAAGGAGAGAGACAAGTCCAGCCAGTAATCAGTTCCTTAGGTGTTCTCCACCATCTAGAACACACAGAGAATCACAGAGTTGGATATAGAAGAGATGGGCGGTGGGGGGGGGGGGGGAAGAGACATAGGCCACCTGGTG